>NW_020175186.1:1620863-1700175 GCF_003031525.2 Neophocaena asiaeorientalis asiaeorientalis | reverse complement strand
GTTCCTAGCAGTCACTGGTTAAGGGTGTAAACTTTTCAAGCCAGACTGATCCGCGTTCAACAGTGTGGCTCCCCCTCTCACCAACTATGTGACTCGGGATAAGTTACTAGCTTCTGAGACTTAGTTTCCTTATATATAAAATGGAGATAATCACAGTACTTATGCCATAGGGCTACTGTGCAGATTAAATGAGATAATGCACGTAAAGGCACAGAACACATGTTCTCACTTGTGAACTCTTTTTGAGGAAAGAGTTCACAAGTGAGGAAAGTGCTTGCCACCTAGCAAGTACTCAATACATGTTTAAAAAAATACAAGCAGCACTCTTTTAAAGTCAGTCAGTCACTGGAACTGCAGTTCTTCCTTGGAGGCGGCAGCAGTTCCAGTCCTAAGAGTCCCCCCTTCTGGAAACAGAAAGAGAAAGGAACAACTTAAGCACCAACCTGGTGGCAGATGCTGTGGCCGGCTGGCTCCCAAACACAACATTCTCGCCCCTTCAGAGGCAATAAAAAATCTGGCCATTCGCTCAGCACCTACTTATAGGCAGGTGCCTCGTATGCATGTCCTCTGATCTAGTCAACAATCCTGTAAGGCTAGAATTATTCCCACAGAGGAGGAATCCGAGGCTCAGAGATGTCAAATAACTTACCCAGAGTCACACAGCCGAGAAGGAGCAGTTGGAATCACACAATAATAATGAGAGCAACATTTACATAGTCCTTACGTTGTGCCACGTATTGTTCTGAGATCTTTACACATTTTAACCCACGTAATCTTCAACACACCCCAGATGAGGAGGTACTATGATTATCCCCCTTCACAGATGAGAATAACTGAGGCCCAGACAGGTCAAGCAAGGCCATACAGTGGACAGCTGGGCTGGAATAAGAACCGAGGTAGGTTGGTTCCGGAGGTATTGCTTTAACCATTGCCCTAACTACCTCTCAAAAAAAAAAAAGGTCCTTGCTCTGCTCACAGCACTATCCTGCCTCTAGAAAATGAAACCTCATGGGTGCTGAGGATGCTTTTCTAATCAGAGACAACTGTGTCAGAATCAAAAATACAATGGGCTGGAAGTTGGAGATACTGGGTTGTGACCTTAAGCAAATCACTTTCCCTCTCTGGATGTGAGCTGGTCCAAGTAGAAAAAGATTGGTTTGGACTAGGACTTTGCACCGCAATCTCACAGCTCTAACAGTATATGGTTCTCTGAAATGGGCCTTCCTCCTTCCTGAGAAAGACCATCAAGTCCATGGAACTGTGAGCTGAGCTTGCTGACAGGCCCTTCTCAGGGCAGCCAAAGCACATCTAATGGAAGGAGATGGCATGTGGCCGGGAGAATGAGAGCCGCCCACAAGTGAGCATCTGAGCCTGGGAGATCCTGGGCAATTTACCAGGCCTTGGTTTTTCCTTTGGCAAAGATAGGGAAATAACTTGCCTCAGAAGGTTGCTTTGAGGTCATAAAAATGGTCATAAAGCATTTTCCCAGATTCAGAGTCCGGGTTTGCAAAATGCTCTTGAACTCAGCCATGAGAAGAGTAATCAGAGAAGAAGTCGGGACTTTGCAGGATTCCCAGAAAGCAGTCTGAGAATGTCAAGAATCTTCATTACTTCTCCATGCTTCTTACAGCTGAGTCTTGTCCAGAAAGAGGGGAAAAAAAAACCCAATGCTAAATCAAAGCAACTCAGAAGATATTCAAAACAGTACTATGCTCTTTAGTATAATTATATGCTATCCACTTCTCCAAAGTCTTCATCTCTCCCATCGGACACTAAATTCTTAAAGGCTATTAAATTTGTCTCTCTCTAATCATAACCTGTAGATTTGCTGATTCATTTCCAAGATGAGACCCAAATTCGCTTCCCTGTACATTAACCTACCTAATTCTCCTCTCTTTTTCTTAAGTGACTTGATTCAACTCAAGTCAACAAACATGTACTGAACATCTACCATGGGCCAGGCAGTATGCCATTTGTACATTCCAGCTACTTTTTAAAACTGCATAACAATAATGGCTGAAAATAGCATCAGTGTCTTAAGCTTGGAGCTGGGGGTGGGAGGCGGGTAATCAAACCTTCCCTATAAAAATCTGAGAAGGTCAAACAATGGTTTTGGAATTTCAACTACTTGCTTAAAGTCTGCTTATTTTAATCATTATGCATTCATATAATATGTATTATACAAATTCTTACTACATAAGATTGAGTCATTCATCCATTCAACAATTATTCCTGGAGCAGCTGCTCTTTGTTAGGCAGTGTGCTAACAGTCCTGAGAGATTCAAAGAAGAAAACTGGTATATTACTTATTTTATTGGAAGTCTAATTCCAGAGGTCCACGGCTACCAATTTTAAACGAGAGTAATGGTGTCTCTTTTCCTCAAGGATGATAAGATTAACTCATTCATTTAGTCAACTCATACTGGGCATCTATCTTGTGCCTGGTAGTAGAGATATGTTGAAAAGCAGTCAAGCATGATTCTTGCCTTCATGGAGGCCAGCCATCTAATTAAGGAGGCAGCCAATTACTAACTGCAATAGGTGTGATGAAGGAAAAAAACAAGGGACTGAGATTTTGAAGGGGGTACCTACATAAGATAGATAGGGCAGGGAAGGTCTCTATGAAGGATTTCCATCTAGGTTGAGTCCTAAAGGATGAGAAAGAGCTAGTCATGTAAAAAGCGGGGAGAAGAGGTTTTCCCTGGTGGTGCAGTGGTTGAGAGTCCGCCTGCCGATGCAGGGGACACGGGTTCGTGCCCCGGTCCGGGAGGATCCCACGTGCCGCGGAGCGGCTGGGCCCATGAGCCATGGCCGCTGAGCCTGCGCTCCGCAACGGGAGAGGCCACAACAGTGAGAGGCCCACATACCGCCAAAAAAAAAAAAAAAAAAAAAAAAGTGGGGAGAAGAGCATTCCAGGTCAAGGGAACTGTAGGCGAACTCCCTTAGGTGGGAAAGACATGGTTAGTTCAAGGCAGGATGGTGCGGGAGCCTGGTGAGCAGCCGAAGGAGGTAGAGATGACACATGGGAGGTAGGCAGAGCACTTGGTGCAGGAGCCTCTAAGCCAAGGTGATAAGTTTGGATTAGATTCTTTGTGCAAAGGGAAGCCACTGAAATGTACGTGAAGCAAGAGAATGAAGTGGCGCCATTTTTCTTTTGGCCACGCTCTGGTGCCGTATGGAGAATGGGTTGCAGGCAGGCAATAGCGACACTATGGAGACTAGTTAGGAGACTAGTTAGGAGACTAGTTAGGAGGCCATTGCAGTTCTCTGAGTGAAAGATGATGGTGCCACATGAGAAAATGAGAAGTGGTCAGATTCTAGATCTGTTGGCAAGGTTCAAGCAGAAAGAAGTACTTGCTATTGGGATGAAGGAGGGCAGGAAACGACTCCAGGATAATTCCTCAGTGGCTAGAGCCTCTGCTAAACAGAGGACCATTTACTGCAGCGGTTCTCAACCAGCAGTGATTTTGCGCCCTAGGGCACATCTGGAAATTTATGGAGACTTTTTTTGACTGTTACGACTGGGGGAGGGGGTCCCTACTAAATATTCTACCATAGGTAGAAGCCAGGGATGCTGCTATAAATTAAAATTAAATAATTATCTGGCCCCAAATGTCATTAGTGCCAAGATTGAGGAAGGCCGACTTTCAGAAGTAGGAAGAGTGAGGATGGGAGACAGTATGAGGGGTTACTTAGTGCCACATCTGGGACGTATTAAATTGGAAATATTCATGTTAAATTGTCCTTGGGACCACACTGCTCAGAACGAAGAAAGTAAAAAGTGGGACTGGCAACAGGCTCCTTGGAGGAGGAGAGAGTGTCAGTCCTTTCTCTCTGGGCTCAAAAAACCCAGTGGTCATACTCTTGATCCTCTCTGCTGCTAAATTATAAAAGAAATTTCATGAAGTCAAAACATGGGAGTCTCGGAGGGCTAGACTGGGAGTTTGGGATTGGCATGTACACGCCGCTATATTTAAAATAGATAACCAACAAGGACCTACTGTGTAATACAGGGAACTCTGCTCAACATTCTGTAATAACCTAACTGGGAAAAGAATCTGAAAAAGAATTAAAAAAAAAACGGGAGTCTCTTTAGACTTGCCACTCACCCTGTTTGGAACACTTCCTTTCTTCTGTCCCCAGTTCTGCCTATTTTGCAAGCCCAGTGCCAAGACTTAGATTTTCAAGGTTTCCCTACGGTGCCCATCCTTGCTGCATCTAAGTTCAGAGGAGTCTGACTTTTCTGGCACCTGCTGTGTACTGGCAAATCTCTAGGTATGCCATCCTGCTACGACATACGTATCTCCTTTAGATTTCTGACATCCCTCAGGGGAAAGGATTCCACCAATCTTCCAGATAGAGAAACTGAGGCTCAGACAAGTAACTGGTGGGCCAAGTTGATGGTGATGTAGACCAAGTTCTATTTCCAAAATCAACGCACCATACAGGCTGCCTCCCTCTCATCTCCTACAGTACTCAATCTACAGCCTCTGGATGATGATCAGGTCCTGCTTTAGACCACAGCTCTCAGGGACACTGGTTTCCCGTGCCTACCAGGGGCTGGCACACAGCTCGTGCTCAATCATTTGTAGAAGCGTGTTCCCCCTGTGTTAGCCTGGCCCTTCCAGCTGGTCTGTTAAGAGCTTGAAGGCAGGGAAGCACATTGGGGAAGAGCAGAAACGCTCAGCTTTTCTTTCTTTCCCAAGATCCCATTGGATTCCCCAAAGAAGGAAGCACCAGTAGTATTTCTGGCCGCACCTGCACACCTACAGGAGATGCTGGGTCTAATCTGACCTGGCAGAGACTAGTACTCTTTGGGGTCTCAGGTTACTGGTGGGTGGGATGACTGTGTTTAAAGGCAAGAGTCAGGTTCCATGCGGTCTCTTTCACTTCTGGGGTGCAGGCGACTATGGCCCTTTTTCTCTCACTGTTCAGAGTCTCCACCTGGAAGTCCAGTTAGGTCAACCCTATGGCCAATTCACAGGAGATAAGGCAGGAAGCCTTCCTTTGGACTCAGGCCTACGTCATGTCCTTCACAATTTATCAGAAGCCTTGGATTTGGGGAGTTAAAAGGGGCGTACCAAAAAGGTGCTTAACCAGGTTAGTAAAGGCCACCTGTCTTTGTCCCTAGGGAGGGAGGATGGCACAGCCTTGTTTTATGTTGCATTCACATCCCCCTTGCATAATTTGGGTAACAGTTTAGATAAGAATTCAATAAAACTTGGAAAATGATATAAATAACTCCAACATGGCACTACCAAGCCTATCCGCCATGTCCCATTCCCCTCCCTCTCTGACCCACTTCTCCTCCTGAGGTCCTGATTTCGGCCAGTGACAGTGTGAAAGCCCAGCTCTCCCAGGATAAAAGCCTCAGAAATCTTTAAACTCCCCTTTTTCTGACAACCAGAACAATCTCACCCCCCGACCCCGGAACAACACTCCTACCCAAAGAATGCCTTTCCCAGGCCACTACCTGAGCTTTTGCTCACTCTATGGAGAGAAGCCCGCCAAAACATAAACCCTGGGAGGAAAGCCGTGATGTCGTCATCATCTTTGCCTTCCCCAGAACACTGCACCTGGCATACACAGAATGTTCCCAACCTGGAGCAAGTATAAGACCACCATTCTAGCTGACAGTCTTGGGCCAGGGAAATTCAGAGGGACAGGCAGCATGGCCTGAAGCTTCTCTTCTTGCAAAGGTGACACCAAATATCGGAATCAAAAGGTCTTCATCAGATCCCCACATCCTTCTGCTCCCAGAGCACAGCTACACCCCACATATAGTACAAGGTGAATGAACTCCGCCTGCAAAGAGCTGAGCCCCAGAACCATCAACATCCAGCTGGAACACACAGTAAAACCCTGAGGTAACCGGGCCTCATGATAACTTGATTTCCCATTTAAATGGCCTGGTGATTTGCTCCAGGCTTCAGCCCAGAACCCCGTTCTCCAACAAGAGTAGGTAAAGGTCTTATCTTTATGCATGTGTGTGAGAAGGAGGGGGGAGGGGAGGGAAGGGGAGATGCGGAAAGGACCGCCTCTTGGGGAGGCGCAAGGCAGAGCTCCACAGCCACACCCCTCATACTCCCCAGGCCCAATATGCCTGGGGAGCCACCCGGGAGCCATGGTATCAGAAAACTCTTGGAATAACGGCCACTCTCTTGGTCTTCCTAAGCAGCTGCAGAGCCCCAGAACATTCAACCCACACTGAACCTGGCGTGGACCTCTACTGGGAGGGAACCAAACTGCAGCCTGGACCCAGACTGATTGGGAACCCCAAGAGAGAACCCAGGAACCCCTGCCAGCTACTGCTCAGATTCACTCCAGCTATTTCATTAACCTTACAGTACACAACACTACTTTTTATGGGATTCAACACTGCATGATGCGGGGAGGGAAGGACTGGGAGTGTGGGATTAGCAGATGCAAACTAGTATATATAGGATGGATAAACAACAAGGTCCTACTGTATAGCACAGGGAACTATATTCAACATCCTGTGATAAACCATCATGGAAAAGAATCTGAAAGAGAATATATATAGGCGTAACTAATCACTGTGCTATACAGCAGAAATCAACACATTATAAATCCACTACACTTCAAAAAAAATTTAAAAAACAATTTTAAAACTAAAAAAAAAAAACCACTGCATTATGATGAAAAATCCAAATGGTAACTTTACAGTTGCTTCATCCATTGAACATGTATGTATGACAGGTGCTATGTTGGTTCCAGGGAAGGCAAAGATGATGGCGATTCAACTGCAGGCGTTGAGCAGGCATCTGCAGAGGGTCCAGGCAAGCCGAAAGCAAGGTGGGGGCATGGGAAAGGGGATTCTTTACCCACAAGGGCTACTCTGGAGACATAACCAACAGAGCTTAGCAACTGAAACATCTTGAAACTGCACCATATACAGCCTTGAAACCCCAATTGTCTTCTTGAAGAAGTCTACAGCCATTTATCAATCTCCACATTCTTACAATATAGAACGCTTCCAGGAACTAAGTTAAAGGATAATGCACCAAACTCCAGATTCCTAGTGTTACCTGATTATATACATGCTTTTTCTTTTTTGACTAATTTTCTGTCCGAGAACTTTTTTTTGCGGTACGCGGGCCTCTCACTGCCATGGCCTCTCCCATTGTGGAGCACAGGCTCCGGACGCGCAGGCCCTGCGGCCATGGCTCACGGGCCTAGCCGCTCCACGGCACGCGGGATCCCCCCGGACCGGGGCACGAACCCGCGTCCCCTGCATCGGCAGGCAGACTCCCAACCACTGCGCCACCAGGGAAGCCCATGTCCGATAACTTTTCTCCTCTTTCCCTGGTGTAAGGTAGATGTGCAGCCCCCTTTCACTGAGTGAGAAGCAACTTAAGAGGGAGAGAGGGCAGAGGGCATGCAGCATGGATTCAGAAAATATAAAGTAACACAAACCTAGCTGTCCCCACGTTTTCCTGGGTCAGAAATCTATGTATTCAAATAGGGGCCCCTTTAAACCAAAATATAGTTCAATCTGGAATAGTACCTAACCAGAGAGGCAGTTAGACAACTTCTGAGGACTGAACATTACCGTGTCTATAGCTCCCCGCTCCTCCCCATACGGCAGCCAGACATTACTGTGGAGAGAACATTTACTACTGTGGTTAGCGCTTGGAAAAAGAAAAAGCCAACCGACACAATAAACTCAGTTCATTTAATTTCAAAACATGAACTCATTGCTATCTCAGGAAATATCACCTTACTCTTTAGATTAAATGTTAGCCCAAGTCTAGGAGGCATTCAACAGTGAGAAAGTAATATACTTTAGTTGGCTTTTCCAGGCTCAAGTTTCACCAAAACAAGTTTCGTACAAAGATTAGCCAAGTACCGGGTAATGGGATATGGAAGGGTTACGTCATCTGCGGCCCATTTCCAAAGAAACATGGCTTTTCCAGGTGGAATTCTAAGTGCTCTCTCTTCTCTTTATAATCTTTGTTACACCAGTTTGCTGGATGGGTAATGGCAGGTGTATTAAAACTGCTTGCAAGCCATGAGGCCTTGGGCAGGTCATTTCATCTCTGAGTCTCTGCTTCCGCCGTTGTGAAGTGGATTGTTAGGGGCCACTAGTCATGGGGCCCCTTCCTGAATGAACATCCCAAGATTGTTAGTCCTAGACTCCACTGTCCAACTCTTCCTGTGGGGGCACAAAGTCTCCCAACGGGCATTTGAGTCCAGCACCCAAACGCTGTGTGACTCACACATTCTGTGAGTAGGGATGGAAGCAACTACCTTGCAGACTGAGCCAGCTCATCTTCCAAGTCCACTGCTCAGCCAAATTTCCAACCCTGACAATCACCCACCTTGCATATCCTCAACCACTTCCCTGGCACAGTGAGAGAAGAAAAAAGAATAATCTGGTGATACCCTTGATCTGGCGAGGATAATGGTAATCAAATTTTATTAACTGCTTATGAGGTGTCAGGTCCTGCACCGAATACTTTACTTGCATCATCTCATTTAATTCTCACAAAATCCCTCTTAGGTATACATAACATAGGAGGGAACTGAGATTTAAGGAGATTAAATGATTTGGCCAAGATCTCACAGCTAGGAGGTGGCAGAACCAAGGATTTAGACCAGGCCTTTCTGACGTGATACTACATTTTAGCCAATCTAGATGCTTGGAGTAACCAAGTATAAATATGAAAGCATCTCACTTTGCCCAGGACAGGACTGATTTACACCTGTATCCCTGTGCAGTTCTTCATAGTACCCCCTTTCACTCTCAGAAGTGTCCCGGCTTGGATGATAAATTATACAGTCGCCTACTTATAATGCCTCCCTGAGGGGTGATAATAGTGATAATAATTATTAGTAAACCACCATGTCACATTTGCAGTAAAGCCCTACTTAACCACTCTACATTAAAGAGACCTCTCCCACCCTCCCTATCCTTCTTCTTACTTTGCTGTATTTTTCTCCATAGCATTCATCAACGTAAAAATACAGATTTTGCTTATCATCTCCACTAAAATATAAGTTCCATGCAGGCAAAAATGGCTTTTTGTTTACTCGTGTATCCCCGTTTGTAGTAGATGTTTCATAAATATTTGTCAAATGAATGAATGCATCATCGTCATTGGAACAACAGTGAACATTTATTGAGCATTTACTATGCGCTAGGTGCTGCTCAAAATACATATATTTTATCAAACAACCCCAAGTTTGGAAGAGTTATCCTCATCATTTTATAGATGAAGAAATGAAGCCTCAGAGAGATGAAACGATACTCTCCAAGGGCACACAGACTGTTGGTGGCAGAGCTGGGAGGGAAGTGAAGCTGACCCTCTACACAACCAAACCACCACTCTAAGTCTGACAGCAGAGACACAGCACACACACAAGCAGCACAAGGATTCAGGGCAGTATGGGGTCAAAGGCGGGTTAGCACTACTGCCTGTCAGAGATCCCCAGAGAGTGTGTGGTCAGGCAGGGCTTCTTAGGAGAAAGGGGACTTGATCTGAGCTTTGGAGGAAGGGATAGAACATGGACAGATGGAAGAAGTATTTAGTCCCAGGGAGCAGTGAAAGCGGAAAATCACAGGGCTGACCATGCTGATCAGAACAAGCAACTTCTATCTGGAGGCCCTGCAGAGCAAGATTTAAAACACTGCTGTCAGGACTTTCCTGGTGGGCCAGTGGTTAAGACACCACGCTTCCAACGCAGGGGGTGCAGGTTCAATCCTGGTCGGGGAACTAAGATCCCACATGCTGCACGGTGTGGCCAAAAAATAAATTAATTAATTAAATTAAAACAAAAACAAAAACACTGCCGTCACCTAGAGAGTCTTGAATGCCATGGAGGAGTTGAGCTTCATCCACTAGTAAGCAGGATCCCAGAAGAAATTTCCTACCAGGAATGACATAGTGAGCAGTCTGCATTCCTGAAACTTCACCTTGGTAACAAGGCCAGAGGAGTTGGCAGGAGCTACAGCTGTGGACCAAGACTCCCCCTGGAGCCTCTGCAGATACACATCCTCTTAAAAGCCCAGGGCACATACTTGAGCTGGTAAATCCCTGTTTAAAGCACACTCCTTCCCACAGATTTGTGTTCTGGGTCCTATCATTTCCTTTGAGCATGCTGCCCTTCTCTACTATGACGAAGATGATGCAGGCGCTAACCCTTGTCCCCCACCACAGTGTTCTGAATGGATGTAATGAGTATCTGTGGTGGCAAGGACCATCCTCTCCTAACTCCCAGCCATCCCAAACATCTCCATCATACCCTCTTATTACCCTGTTTAAACACTATCTGTCAACTTATTCTATCCTCGCCCCTCTTTTCACGGCCTCTCCACCTCCCTGGCTGCCACTCCTATAACATGAGAGCCAGCACATCTGCAACATCTGAGTCAAAATGAACAACCCTTGGGAACAGCCCCATGTCACCCAGCCAGGAACCCTAGGCTCGCAGCTAGATGGATGACGGCAGTCTGGTCCACATATCCTGGAGAGCCCAGACACCCTGAAGAAAAGCTTAGCCACATGCCTTCTGGGTGATTGGCATTTTATGACAGAAACCAGAAACAAAACCAAAAAACATACGTATTTTGCCGGCTCCACACAAAAACAATGGCAAAAGTAATGCGAGCACTACTGGGTCACCAGAGGGACCAATTATAAATCTCTACATCCATATCAACACCGAAATGAAGGAAATGTCATCCTAAGGAAGTCACTAATTTCAGCGGTTTTCTTTCCTCCCCTCCCAATATCCATTTCTTTATTTTCTCAGTAATTAACCAGAGCCAAAACCTTCCTTACATGCTTTGGTTTCAATTCTGAAAAGTCTATCAAGGCTATGATGGCTCATTACCTATAGCAGAAATGCATACTGAAACGTTCCTGTATATTTCAACCTGGTTTCTCCAGGAAAGGATGGAATTTCCTGCTCTGGAGACTTTTGGAATGAACAGAAAAGACATGATGACTTCAGTACCTGGAATATGGTAAAAATCTATGCCAGTTACAATTAGTGGAAAGCAGGAGAAAGTTCTAGAAGTTTCTGAGAGTTGAAATAGCTGATATTTTCCAGGAGAAGAAGGGAATACCTTCAGGTGAGTGGTCAACGAGCTTTATCCGGAAAAAAAGCAAAAGTTGTCACTTTTCTATGCACAGAAAGACAAATAAGAGCAGAAGGACCACTGCATTTTAAACACAGAAGCTGGTCATACATGGGCTCTGCAGTGTCCATGGCATCCTTGCCTTTGGGAGGAAGCAGTATAACTGCAGAAAGGCAGACAGGGCCCTTTAATCCACTGACCTCTTTTAATCTGCTTGTTAGCTTGGCTGTGGGCAGGACCAAGGGGCCCGTGATCAATGGCTCTCTGGGGAAAGGTCAAAGGTCAGAGGCACATTCCCTCATCATCATTATTCTCAATTATTCTTCGTTCAGAGCTACTTTCTCCCCCATTTTGAGGAAGGGCCCCATAAGTGTTTTCCAGGACACTGAAGGGCAATGACCCAACCCAGCCCCTCTCACTGTGTTTCCTTTCCTCTCCACCTCGCTCACTTCATCTCCCTGGCCAAAGAGGATAATAGTGGGTAGCAACTCACAGAGAGGCCCCTCACAGGGAGAAAGCCCGGAGGTAAGCACAGGCCTGTACACAGCACATTCACACATACCTAGCTCAGCAGAAGGCCCCACTGGTCCCCAGGATGCACCCACAGTTTTATGACAGAGCAATTCAAGTCACAGACTTTGCCATCAGACAAGGCAGAGGTTCTACAAGTTACTAACCCTGGAACGTTAGGCAAGTCACTTACCTCTCTAAGCTTTAATTTCCTCACCTGAGCAACGGGGATAACAGTAGTTTCTCCTTCATAGGGTTATGGCAGGGATGAAACGGAATGAAGCTCAAAGTAAAGGATCAAAGCTCAAAGTAAAGTAGCTATTAATATGATGAACATTCATTACATGATTATTTTAGCAGTACTATCATTTCTATATCTCCTTGATGATAAATGTACAGTATGGTCATTGCACAGAATCTGAAATATAAGCAAAAGTATAGACCAAAAATAATCCTTGATAATCTCCCCCCAGAACTGAGCACTGTTAGCAGTGGGACTATTTCTGTTGAGTGTTTCCTCTGTGCACAGAGACACGCACCCACTACTGGACCACCCTGTAATCACAGGGGCAACCGTCCGCCACTGCGCCCTGAGTTCAAAGCCTGCAGCACACTTCTTTCTAGTTCTCACGGTAACCCTGTGAGGCACTGTGGTACCCCTTTACAGATGAGCAAAGCAAGGCTGAAGAGGTTATGCAGCCAGGTCACATGGCTAGCTGTTCCTGAACAGAGCTGTGACTGTGGGCCTCTCTAGCTGGTGTGCCTGCCTCTCTGCCTGAGGACAGGCTGCAAGGGTGGCCGCCCCACCCTGCTTTTCCTCTCCCCATTTGATGGCTCTGCCACTTCTCAGAGGACACTAGATGCTCCAGAAGTGGCCTCATTTTCTTCTCCTTGCCCTGCCCAAGTTGAAAGAATCTAAAAGAAGGGAAGTGAGAAGGGGGGTGATAAGGATGTCAGAACCATCTACATCATGCTCTAGGCCTGTGCTTACCCCCTCTCAGTGGGTGCTTCAGGCTTGAGCAGTCACCTCCTCTCACTTTTATCAAAGGCTCTGTGACCCTGTCAGATGGGATTTGAACAGGGAAGGATTTATCAGCTACTGCCTTCTACCCTAGGTGGGCAGGTGCCTTTCTGACATCCCCCTGCAGAGATAATACATAAAGATGCAAGTTCTGCCTCTAATTACTCTTAGCCTTATTTTGATCCAATTAACCTTAAAATAGAACACAAAGCAAAACCTTTGGTTCCAGTATTCAATAAGAAAGGTGAATTTGCAAGCTGTGGGTTAACTGACTTCATGTTTATTGAAATGCATCAGTGATAAAAGTTCAGGCACCCACCTCTGGCCCCAGGCCCCATTCTGGAATGGTTATTCACACACAATTGACTTCCGGAGAGCTCCTTCCTACAGAGGGCCACTAATGACTCAAAGGTAAAAAAGGTTTGTTT
This sequence comes from Neophocaena asiaeorientalis asiaeorientalis, assembly GCF_003031525.2. Lineage (NCBI taxonomy): Eukaryota > Metazoa > Chordata > Mammalia > Artiodactyla > Phocoenidae > Neophocaena > Neophocaena asiaeorientalis. The sequence goes on along the minus strand of NW_020175186.1, from coordinate 1,687,112 downwards.
TCCTCAAGCTCATTAGGAGAAAAAACCATTCACCCAAGAGCACAATGGAGAGCAGGACATTTACCTTTGAAGAAGATAATAATAACAACTACTGTTGTTCCCATTTTTAGGTACCCATGTATCAGACTCGGCCCTGGATACTGTTTCTATATTCTCATTTCATCTTTTCAGAACCTGGGAAAGAGGGCTATAAAACCGTCTTTTACAGAAGAGGAAAACTGACTCGGAGACTAGCAAGTGACAAGGCTGGAATTCAAACTGAGAATCACCTGAGAGCGAAGTCTTTCGCAAGGAGCACGGCCTCCCCCCACGAAAGGGCTCTGCACAGGGGAAACAGACAACATAACTGGTAAATCAAACAGTACATGATGAAACCAAAGACAGACTAATGAGGTGTCAACTAATGATGTGTCCGTGGTTTCTGGGATTCTGCGAAAAAGCTGAGGCCCATCCTTGAGGGTAGCAGAGGCTCTCTGAATGTCAAGACGCAGTCATCAGCTGTTCCTGCCTGGGACGGTAGCTGCCGCCTCCCCCAAAGCTCCCAGGTTGTTTGAGCGCCTCTAGCCCCTCCCCCACCTGGCACCGGAGTACTTTGGTCAGACCACAACTACCTTGGGTGGTCCTCACAGTTCATTTGAAAAGTGAGACTCATATTGGGGAATGCTCCCTCCATAGGCTTAAAGGGAGGATGTACTGGAGCAGTGAGGACATCCCAGCCCTTACCATAGCCACCTGCCACCAAGCTCTAGAAAACCATCCCCTGGGATACTCCACGTTTTCCCTGCCTGGGAAATAACTCTTTTTCTTCTTTTTTTCTTGAGAGTATTTAGGTCTGGCAGCCTGACACTACCCAGTCCAGACCAGGACCCAACTTTCCTCGGCTGTATCTTAAAGTAGCATCTCAGGTGTAGCTTGGAGAGAAAATGTGTGAAACTCTGGGCTCTCCCACAACAGTCTGGTTGGAGAAGGATTTCAGGAAAGGATTAGGGAACTGGAGTCCTGGCACAGTGCAGCAAAGGTGCATAACATCTGCTAATGTCACAGCACATTAAACGAAGTTGTAAAACAGTAGCTTAAAGTTAGACAGGCCAAACACAACACAAGAAGTATGAAAAGCAAGGTGCCGTTTTTCCAACAAATAAGTTCATTATATGAAGAACCAGCTTAGATTGATTCAGCATCTTGGTATCCACTGCAGCTGCTATGACTTTTTTTTTTTCTTTTTGGTAGCATCTTTAAAGAGCTCACCCCATAAGTATCAATTCCAGTTTATTAATACCTATTCCTTATTGAATCCTTATCTTGGGTCAGAAGCCTACAAATATAATTCCTTATCCTTGCACCCGCTCTACAAGGTGAAAACTTGCCCAGTTTACTGAGGAGGAAACTGATATCCAAGGAGGTAACTCGGCCTCAGCGCTGACTGACTTCAATGGGGAATTAAGGTCCCCGCCAGCTGAAACCGTCAGATAAAAAACAAATCACAAAAGCAAAACCCAAAGAAGAGCCTTCCGATCACATTTTCTCCTTGTGATGGAGAAACAATTCAGACTTCCTGGGGCAGAGAGGAAAATGCCGCTGTCCTCTGCCGTCCCAGGAGTGATGGGCGGTTATTTTTGAAATCGGAGGAGAGAAAAAGTACCTGCAGCCTAGACGGTTCTTACAAGCTTGAAAGAAAACTAAGGCATTGTGAGAGGCGGGAGGAGAGGTCGCAGTGCATATTCAAGCTGGGCTCGCGTTTGTTTGCCCGAACAAGCCAAACCGCAAGAGAGATCAACACTCGCGCGCATCCCCAAACTATCAAAACACAATGGGGGCGGGGTGGGGAGAGGGGGGCAGGCCATGCTGACTCGGGACCCGCATTGAGAGCTCCGACCTACGCGCAGGAGTCAATCCCCAGCGTGTGCAACCCTAGAAAGCCCCAGGAATTCCTAGGTGGAAGGGTCTGGGAGATAATGCAGCCCATCCCACCCGCCTTCAATCGCTCACACACACATATACGCACATCGACTTTCCTGGCTTAAAAAACAAAAAAACCCTGAAATCTATTTTCAAAACAATAAGGGAAATACCAAGAACTGGATGCACTTCAGGGGCTTTCCATCACGGGAGACAGTTCCTCATGGGGCTGGGGGGTGGGGTGAGGAATAAAAAGTAGAGCAGTGCCCCGGGAGTGAGGGCTGCAGTCCACCCTTACCAGCTTCATGGTGGTGATATTTTGGTCCCAGCGCCACAGCATCACGCTCATCTTAGGCGGAGCCGACTAGGCAGAAATAGGGAAGGTCTGGTGGGCCGGGGGCTGCGGGAGCGCAGTCAGTGGCTCCTCGGTCCTCGTGGCTCCTGAGCCCAGACACAGCCCGCGCCCCTAACCGAGTGTGCTCAGCTCCGTCTGCATTTTGTTTCTGCACCGAACTCACCCAAGTTGTCTGACAGTGGCGGCTCTGGGGCTGCCGACCCCGGAGCAGCTGAAGGTGAATGCACCATCGCCACCCTACTCCGCCCCCTGCACCGCTCCCCACGCAACGCACACACCCGCGCCCGCCCACACGCCGCTTCCCCAGCAGCATTTATTTCCTGCTACGTGAAGGACGGGGCTCGAGTGTTTTCAAACACACCTGGCTGCTGCTGCCAACGAAAGGACGTCCGTGGAGGGGAGGAGGAGGGGGCAGGCGACGACAGGCGGACAGAGGAAGAGGCTCTGTGGCCTTTGTTTCCTCTTCTGCCTTTCCCACCTGCCACGGGCTCTTTCTAGGGACCTGTCCCCTCCACCCTGTGCCCTCCTCTGAGACTTTGGGGGCTGGGCACTTCCACACCTTCCTGCCCACCCCTTGGCCTGGGTCTAGCACCCCCTAATCTGGCAGTGATCCTCCAGGGCTCCCCAGCAATTTTCAGTACCCTGAAAAGGCTCAGGAATCCTTCAGCTCCCCAAGGCAAGATGACACTAGCCACCCAGACCTCAGGGCTGTATCTGATTGGGGCCGTTCAGACATCTTGGGATGGAAATCCTGGCTCTCCCCTGCTGATGGAGAGCTATGAGGAGAACTCATGCAATGGCCTTATTACACATTCATTTCAGTAGTCAAAACTGTACAAAATGACAGGAGGTGATAAAATGGGTCCTTATCTTTTCAAAGTGATCTTTAAAACATGCCACTTAGATCAAAATGTTGCCATACCTGACTAAAGCTTTCAGGATTTGGTTTCCCTTCATAGTTGAAAAATCCCAACTCTTCTTCTATGGCCTACAACTTCATCTCCCAGCCTCTCCCTCGGACTTCTGTGCTCCAGCAACAGTGGCATTCTTTCTTTTTCTCAAACACACGGAGGGGGAATTCCTTGGCAGTCCAGTGGTTAGGACTCAGCTTCCAATGCCGGGAGACCAGGTTTGATCCCTGGTGGGGAAGCTAAGATCCTGCAAGCTGCACTGAGAAAAAAACACATGGAAATCCTTCCCACCTCAGGACCTTTGCACCTGACAGCCTCGCTCCCTAGATCACAGTTTCCCCTAGACCTGACCATGGTCTCATTTTCATGTCACCTCCTCAGAGGGACTTTTGACTTTTCCTGTAGTGACCTTCTCCTTCCCACACTCTTCTATCTCATTACAGTCATCTTTCCTTCCTTGTTCTGCTCACTTTGTAAACTTAGCTAACTTGTATTCTTGTTTATTTTCTGCATCATCCCATTGGGCTAGAAACTCCATGGTGTCCCCAAGTGCCTGGAACAGTGTATGGCTCAGAGTGGGAGCTCAGTAAATGTTTCCCAACTGAAAACTGTTGACAACTGTCCTATCTAAGTTCATGCAGCTTCCTCTGCAATGAGGACTGAGCCAGACCCAGGCAGCACATCCCACATCCTGCCAGAGGCCCTGACCTAGACTGAATGTCTGCAAGAGACCCTTTTATGTACATCTCCACACATATTTCTGGAGAATGTAATAAAGACAGTCACCTTTGCTCCTCCAGGGAAGGGGCACATCCTAGGGAAACACAGAAAGGGGAAAGCAGGTGTCATTTTAAAAAGTATATTCCATATTAAAATATACTTATGTATTGGAAAACAAGATTCTAAATAACTTTTTTTTTCTTAAAATAAATCTTGACAAAATCGTATTGGCCAGGAAAGCAAAACACAAGCTCTCTACTGCACAAGTTGCACAAGCTCTCTACTGCAGTTTTAAGCCAGGGGTTCTTGGAGTCCAGAAACCTTCTGGTTATGAGAAAACGCTGTGACTGGACATCTGTGCATTTTCTGGGGAAACACGTATAGGTTTATCACATTCTCTAGGACACCCAGAACATTAAAAAACTACAGGTCTCCTGGAAGTCACTGAATGAGCATTTGGTTCCCAATCGAAATCTTTGTTGGTCAAAGATGGAAAACACCAGTCATGGTACAAGGAGGAATTTGAGGGCTGGGGATTTTGAGAGGGCACCTGTCCCAGCTTTAATTAAAAGAATAAATCCTGTGGCCTTGCCTTTCAGGCCTCACACCCTTCAGACCACAGGTATGTTACCTTGTTTAGCAAATTCTCCTTGATCATCTACCATGATGCACTTACCTGGGTCTGTGCTGGGTATTGAGAATCAGAGGAGTTCCTCTCTGGTGTGTGTGTGTGTGTGTGTCTGTGTGTCTGTGTGTGTGTGTGTGTGTGTGTGTGTGTCTACTGGAAGATGGACACATACACCACCAGTTGCAATGCAATGTGACAGGTGTTTCAGAAGAGGGCTATACAGTGTACAGCTGGGCCAGAAAGAAAAAAAACCTATGAACAAGACTGGGAGGCATGGAAGAACTTCAGAGTGGTGACGCTGGCCTGCATCTGGAAGGATGAAACCAGGCTGGACAAGAGGAGGCATGCATCCCCGGAAGATAGAATAGCACGTTCGAGGATGCAGAGAAGTGAAAAAGCATGGCAAGTTCTGTGTGGTCAGAATGTGGAGATGAAATGGCAGGAAGTGGGGCAATTTGTTAGGCTGGAGCAGGCTAGGTCCCTATAAAGGGGATTCTACCCTTAATTCTTATAAATCAGGAGAGTGATTTGACCAAGTTCCCATTTTAGGAGGACCTCTCTATTAATAGCAAGAGGATGGCTTTGACAAGGTGGAGGCTGGAGGGACGGAGACCATTTGGAAGGCTGTTGAAACCACACAGGGGAGACAGAATAAGGACCTGAGTGAGGAGACGTGTATAGAAAAGGAGACTGATGTCACCAGCAAGCCACAGATGCCATGAGTGGCTCCAAGGGGTAATGGCTGTGCATTCACCCAAGTAGGTGTCAGGACCCTGCAGATTTTCAGGGACAGACGTGGCTCCTTAAACCTCCTGCTACACCTTGGAGAGCTGTTTCTCATTCACCAGGCTGCCTCTCCCAGCACCTTTCTTCTCCTTCTCATTTCTGTAATCTCCCATCAAGGCCTTCGATACGGGTTCAGAGAAAGAGATCAGCCTCTCTATGTGTGGGCCACATAGGACAGAGCTGGTGGGAACAAGGCTTGTGAAGATCTGCCCTGAAGTGCGGTCTGGTTCCTCCCAGCTGTCAGCCTCTTTTTTCAGCTAATGGCCTCTGACCCATCCCCTGGGCCTGACCATTCAGCGCTGACCCTTGCAGGTAGTAACACCCCCAGCTTGGCCCAGCTCCCTGAGCGTGAACTCTCTTATACTCTCATGGTAGCCACAAGGCAGGACTTCAGGTCCTAGTACTGGGCAACCCCTGGTGGTGCTGACCGCCCCCCACTACCAGAGGCTGAATCTGCCCTTTGCTGACAGTGTCCTATGTTCCAGACCTTTCTATCCCCAGCACACAAAAGATCCATCCCACATCATCCAGCATTCGCTTATTCCCACGTCTATCTTCCTTCCTGTCTGCTTCTCTGAATTTTAGCCCAGCTTCAGTAGACATGTGATAAATATCTCCTAAATAAAAGTGGGAGTGTCCATCTTGCTCTTCAAGGCAGAATAAGGAGGGGAGAAGAGCCAGACCAGAAAGCAGGGTTTGAGGCTTAGAATCCCAAAGCCCTGCTCCCCTGTGAACTTTCTTTCCCTTGCCTATAAACTGATGATCTGTGAAGCTCCTTTTCACTCTGAAATCCTGCAAGTCCAGCCCCTGTCTGATAAACTAATTTGTGTCCGACTGTTAATGGCTTAATGCGTTTCCCAGATAACGGATTTCAGTTTAACAGGGGTCTTCCACTCTCCCAGCCAAAGCAGTGACTAATAGGGGAAAGTTCAGATGCAGTGGGGGCAGGCCCGGGGAACAGCAAACAACATGGGCTCTTTGGACGGGCCTGAACGTGGGCTGGTGCCTTTCCACCCACATGTGAGGCAGACTGTGGAGAGATGTCAGCTTTTACGTGGTACAAGGCTAACAAAGTTAAGACCAGAAGCGGTGTGCCACCCCAGAGGAAGGGATAAGCTAGTTAGCTTGACGTGGGGAGTCCACTATTTTTCCCCGAAATAACTGGGCTTGAACAGAAAAATGCCACAGAAGAGCTTAGCATCACCTGTCAAATGAAAAACCTAGCCATATTAGCAGCTATGTATTAAGCATGGCACAGGGCAACTTTCACTTACTCATCACAGCCCTGCTAAGAAAGGTCATTTTGCGGGTAAAGGCTCAGAGAGAGGGAGAGTGATTGGCTCTGTTCAACCATCTCAGAAGCCGCCAAACAGGTCAGCCTTCCTCACCCATTATCTCTGCAGTGTCTGTGTTATTGTCAAACTTCCTGCAGGAAATGAAAGTACAGAAATGCCATCCCTGGGATAATGAAGAGGACCTGTGAGCAGATATTTTTGCAAGGGGCTTTCAGACTTATTTTAAGTCTCCTTCCCACTCTGGTAGGGCCCTGCAATCTTGGATATGGAAAAAGAAGATGTATAAAAATTAAAATAAAAGGCTTGAAAAAGTATACAGCTGGCAGGCTTTTCAGGACTTGAGCATCAAAGTTGAGAAAAGCACTAAGCCTTCCTGGAGAAGAAAAAACTCTTGTTGAAAGCCAGGGACAAGGAGAGTCTGAGCACAGGAGGTGCCATCTCCCCTCTGCCAACCTCTGGGAAAGTGAGCCCCCTGCCTATAGGTCAGCCTGGGAATGCTGGGGTCTGCAGGGGGTCCAAGGCGATTGGGGGGGTTTGAAAGTAAGATGTATGGCTTTCAAGAAGGCAGACACAGCATCACAGTGACAAGTCCACAAATGAATGAATATGCCCCTAGAAAGGGCTGGGCTGGCTGGGCTAGCAAAGGATTTCTCTCCCCCCACACCTCCTTTCCTTTTCTCTTAAGATAAAGAATTATGTAAAGGCATCTCCCAGCACACATACTAAATATCACTGACTTTCTTGTATTCCCCCCGAACAGGGTTTAATTGGTTGCTTCCTGGCTCCCCACACAATTTACTTTCTTCCTTCCAGTGACAGGGTCAGGTGGTGGTAGAGAATTTCTGGTGGAACAGGGTCTCCCATCGCCCCTCCCAATGTACCTGTGAGCTGCTCACTCCCCAGGACTAGGCCACTCACGGTCACACTGCCATGCTCTTGCCTAGGCTGTTCCCTCTGCTTAGAAGTGCTTTTCCTTCCATTCTCTGCTGGACGATATCATGTTGTTCTTTCAGGACCCAGAGCAAAACTAACTTAGTTGGTGAATTGCTCTTCAATCTCCCCCCGATCAGAACTATTTACACCCTCCTCTGTGGTCCCCAGTATTTTGTTTCTATCTTCTTGACGGCCTTTATAATAGTCCATCTTCTCTTGGAGTTTGAGGTTGGTATGTTTTATTTGCTGTTATGGGTATTAGTATTGATATTAATATTATTACCCCTAGATTATAAGTTGCTTAGAAACAGGTGCTCTACCTTAGTCATCTTTGTACATGCAGAATAGTGCTTGGCTTATCATTGGTATAATTAAACACAATTAACAAATTCAGAATGTCAGCGCTATAGGGGGTTGAAAGATCATCCAGTCCCCCACCCCCACCCCCAACTTCCAGAAGAATCCCCATATACAGCTCCTTCCACTGTAACATGAAAAATGTATGAAAAATAAACCCAACTGAATTGTGAGGCTGGAAGCACTGGGCATGATGGCATCTTGGGCAGGCCCTCAGGAAGAAATCAGAAATCCATGGTGACTCAGACTAAAGATTCACTTGTTTGCTGGGAGACTGGATATTTGATATTTCCTTTTAAATATTAGTAGAAGAAGAGCTTTCTGAGAGTGAGGATTCTATCTTATTTCTCTCTATAGCCGCTCAAACACTGTCAAACATAGAGGGGGGAGTAGGGTAAAAAATAAGTTTCAGGGTGAATGAATAAGGAATTAAAGACTAAATTCAAAGCTCCAAGGCAAGAGGTTTTGATTTCTACAAGGCAGCCAAACTGGTCCCCAGCAATGGAGGACACACCTCCAAAGAGCGAGCTTGTTTATCCCTCATATCGGAGGGTTGCCAGGTGCCCCCGGTATTTATTTGCTCTGCTCAACACCCCAGGCCTGGGGGCTCCTCCTCCAGCCCCTTCCCCTCCCACCACCTCCGTGAGGCAGATAAGGGTTGAAATTGCACAATCTTTGTGTGACCTCTGACCCCCCTTTGAAGGGCCTCCACCTGGCCAGTCCTCCCTCCAATTCCCCCACTCTGAGGACCGCCACCTCCAGCTCTGAGCCCAGGGAGGTGCTGGGGCATGGTGACCCACAGACATTTTGGGAAGCGGCTTAAAGACTTGTTTCAGGCTTATCTAGCCCACTTAGGGGGGGCTAGAGGTTCACATAAGGTGAAATAAAACCAGTTAAGCAAAAGAAAAAAAAATTTAGAAAAACTTCTGCCACAAAACTGCGGCCACAGAAATGTGGATAGTTATTGTGGAAGCACTTAAGAAAGTTAAATGGCTTCTAATTTTTATCCTCTGTTCTGGTTTTGCATCTGAGTGATTCAGAGAAACAGTTTAGAACAGAGCTGCCCTCAAACTCTCGCTGGGGTGTGTTAGGGTGTTGGGTTTTGCTATGTTTGGTTTTCGGTGGCTGTGGTTTGGTGGGGGAGAGGGTGGTGTGGTTTCGTTTATTTTATTTTCCCTGTGGGATCAGCCTTTTCATTCTGGGCCAATTCTGTTCCCCGGGGATTAAGGTTAGCAACTTAAGAGGCTGCGCGTTTCCCAGGGGGCCATGGTCTACACCTCCTGGGAACTGTTGAGGAACTGAGCGCCTCCCTAATAACTTTGCTCTTGGGAGTGTAGTTGCTTTCAACAGAAAAGTTACATGATTGAACGATTAAAGGGACACGAATACCCTAGACGTGGGCTAAAAATTATTCCCCAATGGGGGCTTTTTTTCCCCTTGGAACAAAAGCAGTAGGTAAGTTGATTCCACTTTTGTTAGGCCTCCTGATCTCACAGGAGATGGCTACGCACGCGCACACACACACACACACACACACACACACCCCTCCAGCAGTGTACACAATCCACACTGAGTGTTCCTTCTCCCTGCCAGCCCAGGAGAGGGTGACTGTGATGAGTGCCCCCCGGGAGAGGATCGGGGCTGGCTCTCTGGACCCAGTACACAGGGCCTGAGCTGAGGATAAACAGGAGGAAACAGATGTCTGAGATGCACCAGCCGAGAGAGTGTGTGTACACAATCACCCTCTATTCCAAGTCAACAGAGGACAGCAGGGAAATCCCAGAATGAGGGCGCCATTGTTGAGCAAAGGAAAACTCCCAGCGCCACTAATGACTTGCTTTTGGCTTCCGTACAGGCCCATGAAATTACACTGGTCATAATTACTGCGGCTGTTGATCAAACGGCCTTGGCAGTTCAGGGCATTTCTCAGCTCCTAGAGTAAGACTAAGTAGAGAGGTTCTCCCAAGCCAACCCCTTTACACAACTTCCTCTCTGGTCATGCTCCAGTCAAATGTTGACATGGAGAACTCAAGGTGACCCGGTGTTATATTTATCAAAGCACTCTCTCGTCAGTTACCCAGGTAACTATTCTGTGAACTAAGTTGAATGGTTGGCATGATTTTCCAAGAGGACACTGAGGCACAGAGAGGGTAAGTGAGCTGTCTAAAGTTGCACAGCTGGTTAATGAGACCGCCAAACTAGGTCTTAGGCCTTATTGGCTGCTATCTAAATCCACTCTCCAAGGTTCTCAAGACAAACGGACTTTACACAATAATAGTACTATTAACAAAAGCAATAGCAGCAACATAATTAATACCTTCCGTTGAATTCCTATGTGCCAGGTACCATTCTGAGAAGTCTGCATGTAAAATCTCATTGAATCATCATATAACCTTATGATACAGGTTTGAAAATTACATGGTACAGAGGGAAAATTAGGACAGAAAAGTTAAATAACCCACCTAGAGTCACATGGCTTGGATTTAAACTCTGTTTAGCTGCAGAATCTACATTCTTACCCTGTGCTGTTCTATCTCTCTGTGTGGTGACGTCATAATTATAACATGAGCCTAAGATCAATAAATAATATAAATGTACTCCACTGAAAGGGTTCTGACAAATAATAGGTACCATTCCCATTTCGTCAGGGGAGGATTGTTTTCATTTTTTGCTTGTTTTTTGTTTTTGTTTAGTTTTAATGATTGTTGTTACTACAAATAAAATTCCACCAGATGCACTAAAATTCTTTCTCAGGTCATGCAATTGTAGGTTTTTTTTAAATAGCTCTGTGACCTGGAGCAAATTATAAACCTCTCTGCCTCCTCTTCCATAAAATGGGTACGATCATACTTACCTTTCAGGGTTGTTTTGAAAATCAGGTAAGATACTACATATGAAGGCACCTGGAAAACTGTAGATTCCTAGAACCAGTTTCCCACAATCAATTGATGGTAAACAAAGTTTACTTCGTTCAACAAACTTACATATGTGTCTCAACTGCAGGACTCCTGGGAAGCTTAAACACGCTAGTGTACATCTTGGAGCTCTTAATAGGAAACCAGAAATGGAGTACTTCCCAAATTTGACTACAGAACCCTTTGCATGAAGCATTTCTCCAGCTACTATTCCAAGTAACACACTTCAAGATATGTCTCCCACAAAGTGGAAACTGGTATGTATTTTCCCAGAGGGTCCCCCTCTTCAGCAACATTCAGAGCAGCTCCAGGCCATCTGAAGTCAGCCCTAGATTTTTCCACTTAACTTTGAGACTTTGCAGCAAAAGACTTAAGCCTGCATTTCTTTATTATAACTATCAATTATATCCTCATAACAGGATATGAGTGACAAGAGAGAGGGGCTCTGGGACTCCAACAGAAACGTGACAAGAGACCTAAGATGACCCAGCTGTAATTCTTGTGTCCTAAAGGCTGCAGAGTCACACCAGGAGCTAGTCACCCAGAATGCGTGGTTGGCCACCGACACAAAACCCAGATTTGAAGGACGGCCCTACTAATGATGAATTCCCATCCTTCCAGCACCCACAGAGCAGATGCGTAAAGAATAACATGGGATTGGCCCAACACGTGGAGCACAACTGGAGGAGACTGGATGCCTTTCTCTGCTCTGACACCACTATCCTATAGAGGTGGACGTGGGAGGTCTAAAATCCCCACTGTTTTACTCTGATAATAAAAGTTGCTAACATTTATTGAGTACTTGCCTACTTAGCATGTCCCCAGCACTGTCTAAGCTAATCACCATCTTCAATCCTCACAATAACTCTGTGAAAGTATTACCATCAACATTTTACAGAGCCGGTATTGGGAGCACAGAGGTGTTGGGTGAACTGCCAGACATCACACAGCTCCTAAATGGTGTAGCTGGGATTCCACCATAGGTTTGTCTGAATCCACAGCCTTGGGCCTAGGGTTATAGGCCTTATAGGTCATCTAGAGCAGTGGTTCTCAAAGGGTGGTCCTCGGACCAGCAGCATCAGCAATACCTGGGAACTTGTTAGATATGCAAATTCCTGGGCACCATGCCAGACCTACTGAATGAAAATCTCTGGTGGGACCCAGCAGTCTGTGTTTTGTACAACCTCTGCAGCTCATTCTAAGGCCCACTGATGACTGAGAGCCACTGCTTCTGGGGCAAGGACTTTGTACCCAGGGGATGGCATCATATTACCTGAGAAAAGTAACACAGCCCCAGAATGAGTCCTCTGGTCCATTATCCAGTAGTGCCACCCAGCAGCAAGCAGGGCACATTAGGGCAGGGGTGGGGGGCTAGTAGTTATTTTGGGAAGGAAAAGTAATAGTGAGGTTGGTGGTCCCAGGGCACTAGAGCCAAGACAGAATGGAGAGGGAGAGCCGCGGTCCAGTGTCGGGGCAGGGAAAGGCCAGGACGGCCCAGGCCTGCAGTGAATATGCCACCACTTCCATCCCAGTCTATCCCATTCCATCGCATTTCCCACCCTCCCTCTTCCCACAACCATAAGACTCTCAGGGCTGTGCAGTCCTCAGGACCCCTGAGTTCTCTTCCTGTTGGGCACACCTCCCCGCCTTAGCAAAGCCTCTGCCAAGGGGGCCCCCTTCCACTGCTTGAACCCCTGCGGTGATGGAGAGCTCACCGCCCCCAGGGCGGTTCTTTTCCCTTCTGGAAGCATCTGCCCGTTATGCTGCGTTTTCCTTCTGTGAGATTTCTGCGGTTTCCTTACACTATTCCCTGACTTTCCTTCCTCCACTCCATGGAGGCCACTCCGAACTCACCTGCCCAGGGCGGTCCCTCCGATACGCACAGAGCCCAGGCTTCCTGGGTCTTCTCTTGTCCAGGACAAAGGCCACAGTTCTTTCAATAATTCCTCTTCTACCTGTTTTCATGTCCTTTCCGCATCCCCATCCATCTGAAAAGGCCCCTGAGGAATTTTCAGAGAGGGGCATCCAGAATCCCTTAGCTACCACTTTCTGTTGGCCGAACTCGCCAAACTCCACTACACGGGGAAGTATCAGGCTTGCTGAGCAAAGAGGCCTGGGCTGCCGCCACGCGCTGTGCTGTCGTGAAGGAGGGCTGGATAGACCCCTTCCTGAAGGAGGGGCTGCGGCGAGGGAGCACTGACTGCTTTTCCTTCTCTTCTTCCGGATGAGAACATGGAAAACAACAGCCTGCCCTTCAGAGACTGCCTCCCTGCCTCTGCGTTCTCATGGAAATGTTCTTCCAAGACCCACTCAACATGCAGGGAGGGAGGCCCATCCTGAATGAGGAAGTTCCACCCCACGTGCCTGCCCCCATAACCTGGAGGAGCACCTGCTTCCCTGCATCTCTCCCGTGTCCCAGGACTGGTGGGGATTTGCCACCCCACTGGAACCCTTGGCTCTTGGAGTTGGGAAACATCAAGCTGTGTCCAAGCCCCACAGCCTCTCTGCAGTTGGCAGGGATTGAACCCATCTGCAGGGAGGAGATAGTGATGGGTCGGTTTTCTCTGGACAGACTGTGGTTATCTTCTCCAAGGAAGCCAAGTAGGGTGGGCTGGCAGCCTGGAGATCTGGGCTACAGGCACTCGAGGTCCCAGCACATCCTCTGGAACAAACTTCTTAAATTTAGATTCTGGTCCACCCTGGCTAGCTGTGTGACCTGGGGCAAGTTATTTAACTTCTTGTGAGGTCTATGACCTCATCTGTTCATGGGGATAGCTTTCTCTCTCTATATATGGTGCCCTCTCTCAAGGTTGCTGTGAGGACCACATGTGACATGCATATGAACACTGGGCATGGTGCCTGGCATACGGTCAGTGCTCACTGGATGTTTCTTATTTCTCTTGGTATTACTGTTTCACACAACTTGATTAGGGACTAAGTTATACATGACTAGAGCCTTTTTAACTTTGCAAAGACTTTCTTAATTCTCTGGTAATCCTAATAACTCAACGAGATGACAATGTCAAGACTTACCATTACCATTGTACAAGTGAAAACGCTAAAGGCCAGAAAGGTCAAGTGACTGGTCCAAAACCACACAGCAGACCTGTCATCAGATCCCAAACCATCTGACCTCCTGCCTTCAGCTCCTGAGGCACGGCTGTGATGGACAGTTTGATTTGTACTATCATTGCATTTTCCCCCATATTCCACAGCTGTCTTATTTTCTAAAATCAAGAGCTAGACTCATGATCTCCGACATAAAATTCCCCAGTCTGGACAGTGTATGGGCTCTGCTGTCTTACACTCCCCAGTTTCTATCCTAAGGGGCATCCAAGGAAGAGATTACTATATCTTTTCACTCCGTAACCTGGCTCCTGGGCCAGGGCTGGCCCAGTCCTTGCCTGGTGTATGAGTCAGTTTACAGCCAAGCTCACTGCCTAATACAAGGCTCACTGTCTGACCCTGAGCTAGAATTTGAGGGTGTGTGTCACCAAGTCCTCCCGGAGTCCTCCACAGGACCATCCCGTGCAGCACCCCATCCAGCCCCTGAGTAGCCTCCTACAATGGCCCCAGGAAGGGGCCCAGCCTCTCTTTTGCAACGATCCAGATCCAGGCCTATTTCTTCTGAAGCTTCTGGACTAGAACAAGGCAGGGTGGGAGTGTAGGGTGGGAGGAGGATATACCTGCCTGCTCCAGATGCACCCCTCTCGCTTGCCAACCCAAAGGGGCTCCTAGGAGGAGACTCTGGGGTATTTGTGCCTGGGGCTGGGAGTCACCATGTTCTATTCAATGGCTCCAGAAATACCAGATCTTTCCACCATGTCCCATCTAGGCCTGATAAGCACCATCTCTTCAATGTCTGTACTAGCTGGATCGCAGGCTGGCTTAGCTGTATATTCCAGGGGAGGACAGCTGATCTCAGCGTTTTCCTCTGGCTCCAAGAGATGCTTCTCTCCCTCCTCGAGAGACATCAGGAATTGGCTCCGCTGAGCACTTATCCAGGGATGCTCCAAGGACATCAGCTTCCTGGGAGCTGGACAGCTCCCCTCACTTCAAAGTATCAACCAGAGCACAGCTTGGCGTCTTCACCTGATCTCTCTTTATTAGACCGAGCCAACAGGGCCGAGTGTTTAAAAGAGGCTCGCCTTGCTGCAAATGAGTGGTATTACAGGAGAAGGAAACAGAGATGGAGAAAGAAACAAGACACAAATATGAAGGCAAAGAAGGAGAAGATGACGGCAACGTGATAGACTCCTACGTGGCCCACAAAACCTAAAACATTTTCCAACGGGCCCTTTACAGAAGAAGTTTGCTTATCCCCTAATATTGAGATCTGAAGGACAGTAAGCCATTTTTTGAGTTTCATGTCCAATATTATAGGAAGCTGCTGGGATGGGGGCAGGAGGTTCTGAACAAGTGAGTGGCACAACCTGGGTCTACTTGTCAGTGCTTCCTCTGGCTCCACCGCAGGGAAATGGCCGTAGGGGTCCAGAGTGGCACAGGGAGGTGGGCTGGCGCTGTCATACCCACCCAGGAGGGAGAGGATGGTGGCTCTGTTTGCGATGGCGGCGGTGGCGGTGGTGAGAAGGGCTCAGGTTTGAGACACATCACATATGGGAGGCGAGGGAAAGAGAGGTGTGAAGGACAACTTGGGTTTTCAGCTTGAACAACTAGGCAGATGTTGGTGTCATTTACTGAGTGCAGAAGACTTAGAGAGAAGCAGTTGGTGAGATGGGTGTGACAGATCCAAAGTTCTGGCGTGGCCATGGTCAGTTTGAGACGATGATCAGTCATCAAAGTGGAGACGTATATACACACATGCACAAAATGCATATAACGTAAATTTTTTATACCAAGGTAACAAATGCTGTGTGTGACTTCTTTAAATTTACATAGTGCCCCAGCATATTAATACCCTGTGAACTTCAGAAAACCGAAGACATTTACGGTAGTATTGTTGGTCACCAAAATGAAGGGGAAGGAGACTTTACAATTGAGAAAATGCACAGATGCTCTCGTTAAGGCAGTACTGACTCAGATGACCATTTAGTATCTGTCACCTCCAATGCCTCAACTCTGGAATGCCTATTGTGACAAACATGTCACATATAACGTAAAGAATGATAACGTTACTGATGTACTTGGAAAAAAGAGTGTATTGAAGACTTACGTGTGAAGTAAGATATCCATGCTCATAACAATCTATAAGGAAAATGTTCTCCATTTGTCCCGCCCCTTTCACTGATGAGAAAACTGAGGCTTAAAGAGGTTGAACAGTTTCCCCAGCATTACATACAGAGTTCAGCGGAGGTAGAGCTGGGAGACAAAGCCACGAGTCCAAGTTCTTAATCCTACATCCACTAAACTGAACACAACCGTGTCTGCTCAGGAAGGCACCCTTCCTTTTTTGGTGTTCGTGTTTGGGCATTTTTATTTGGGCAACAAAATGTTTTCTACCTCTGAATTTAGTAAAATTGAAAATACACATTTTTCATTATAATACTTTTTCTTACACAATACTTTTTAACTGATGAAAGTAATACATGCTTATGAATTAAGACTGAAAATACAGAAAAACAGAAAAGGGTGAAAATTAGTCATGTTCCCAATCCTTAAATATAGCCATGATTGAATATTCTGGGACTTTTTAAAGGCTGCCTACACTTCATCTGCTTTAGATAACAATTAGTTTCTGAGATTCAGAAACGTGGGCTCAGCAAGTAAAGAGGTTCCCAGAGGAGCCAATGAAGTATACGGCAGAGGAGCCAGGTAATAAATAATAAAATGGCTGACATTTATTACAACAACACAAAGATGTGTGTCAAGAATTGTGCTACGTGCTTAAGCTGCATACCTTATCTAATTCTCAGACCCATTTTACAGTTTTTATTTTATTTTATTTTATTCTCACACCCATTTTCCAGCAGCAGAACTGAGACTTTAACCCAGAGCAGGAGCCGTTTAATCTCATGTTATTCTATTCTAGAGAAGAACAACGGTCCACCAGAAGGCTAGGAGGTGCTTAGTAAACAGTTCTTGAACACATACATCAAAACTAAGGAATCTGACTAATTCAGAACAAAACTAAGGAGAGGAAGGTAGAGTGAACAGGGACAACCCAGGATAGACTATTAATTGATTCATTCATTCAATACATATTTGCTGAGCATCTACTAAGTGCCAGGCACTGAGCTAGACACCAGGGACCAGCAGTGAAGATGACAGACCAAAATCCTGGCCTCACGGGGCTCACATTTTAGTGGATGGGTGGTTAAATCTGGGATATGCTCAGCGTGGCTTGCCCCAGGTCCTAAAGGTCTATACCTCATTTCACTCTGACGCACATATTCACCCTTCGTCAACCAACTTCTAAAAAGTAAAGAACTTCAGGAATGGAAAAATCTAATTATGGAGCATTTCTATTCTATTCTTCGGACCAAACATTGTCTAAGTTGTGCTTCACTGTCATCTCTTATTAGCTATATTTCTGCTCAATTTCCAATCAGACCCTCTAACTGGAATTTTTAACCTGAGGCCCTCCAGGGTCCCCATGGATGGGAGGATGTTATATAAATATATGTTTTGCAGAGGGGGAAGGTGCATGGAGGGGAGGTCCACTGCTTTTGTCAGAATTTTGAAAGGGTGTGTAACCTCAAAAAAGTCGAAATCCATGGCTCTAATCTTTTTCCACTTCAGTGATACTTCCTATCGTCTGTGAATGTTGACTCTCTTTTCCTATAACAGTCTCTCATAGACCTTGAGACTGAGTGGCATGTGGGCTTTGCTTTCAGGAACTCGGTAAGTACAGCACTGGTATTTTTCCAGGCAAGGCAAAAAACGGAGCTTAATTCATTCACTTCCCCATTGACACAAGGGGGAATGTTCCAATTCCTCAGCCGCTGAGAAAGGCAATGTCCCTTACCAGGCTTCACACAACCCTCTTTCACTTGATTATTATTGGAGTCTCACCCCTGGCCCTGACTCCACACCATGGGTCTATACCGTTTCCCTGAATACACACAGTCTTAGATTCCTTTGAGCCAAAGAAAATAACACTGTTCTGATAGTCGAAGGCAAGAACAGACTTCCTAAGCAGGTTGTACATCTGTCAGAACTCCTGCTCGCTACGCTTATTCTTGAGCTCCAGATATCAATCACCATCTCTATAGGGTAGGAAAATGGAACAGAAAATACAGACGGTCTCCTGTTATTTCATTTTGTTGAAAGCAAGTAGCACATTCAAGTGGAACATTTCGGATTCAAGGTCTTTGGAAACATTCATTCCTTCAACAACTACATCTTAAGTGTCTACTGTACTCCAGAAACTTTCTAAGTGCTGAGGACACAGCAACAAAAAAGACAGGCATGGTTCCTGCCCGCGTGGAGCTTGTGGACTAGTGCAAGAAAGAGACATCACAAGTAAAGCAAGTGTGCTGAGAGTTATGAAAAAGATATGAAGTGCTAGTGGGCACATGAAACCGAAAGACTCTATGTAATATCATAGTGTCAAAGAACGAGGAAGCCATCCCTGCTGAAGTAACAGCTATGCTGAGAGACCTGAGGAGAAGTTGCTGAGGCCAAGATGCATGGAAGGAGAACAGGTTAGGAGCCACTGAGGCTTGTGCAAAGGCCCGAGGCCAGAACTAGTACAGCAAACTGGAGGAACTGGATGAAAGACTGTGTAGCCAGAGCATGGAAAGTGAAGCCACAAATGGTTAGAAATAAGGTTAGGGAAGAAATAGGGGAGCTGCATAGACAGGGCTTTGTATGTCATTGTGGGATTATGCTGAGAGCAAGAAGAGTCATGAAAAAGAACCAAGGGGGGGAGTGTGTGTGTGTGTGTGTGTGTGTGTGTGTGTGTGTGTGTGTGTGTATGCGTTTGTGACATGACCAGATTTGAGGTTTTTTGGATTTTGTTTTTGTTTGTTTGCTTGTTTGTTTGTTTGTTTGTTTTATTTTTTAGCCACGCCGTGCGACATGCAGAATCGTAGTTGCCTGACCAGGGACTGAACCTATGCCCCCTGAAGTGGAAGCGCGGAGCCCTAACCACTGGACCGCCAGGGAATCCCCACAGATTTGAAGTTTTAAAAGATCATTCTGAACACAGTGTGGAGAGTGGACTGGAAATGGGCAAGACTGCATGTGAGGAATCTGGTTTAGAGGTGGAGAAGTGGAGAAGTGGACTCGCCTAAGAAAACACAGGGAGCACGAACCAAGAGAGCTTGATGGTAGGTTAGATGTGGAGGTGAGAAGGAGGGAAGGATTAGTTCTCTGAGTAATCATTTCTGCTTGCCCCCAAAGCAGTTCTAGACACTCCTGGATACTCCAGTTGGGGTTATAGTACGCCAGGTATAAAGCTGAAACAAGCCACAAATGCGGGATAGTCCAGGGACACTGGCCATCGATAAGCTCATTGAATGAGCCAAGCCTGTCCCTACCTGGAGCCTTTGTGTTGGGGATTCCCCTGCCTGGACCAGCCTCTCCCATCTTCATGTGCTTGGGGTTTCAGTTCTAATGCTGCCTCCCCAGACTGGTCTTCACTGAGCCACTCTGGAACACATCACCCTGCTTTACTTTCTTCACAGCACTTGTAACTCTCTTATTAATAAACGTTTTAATGCATTTGTTTACTTGTGGTTTGTCTGTATCTCCCCACAAGAAGGTAAATTCCATGAGGACAGAAACCTCGCTCTTCTTGTTTCACTAGAACAGTGCCTAGGGCATAGTAGGTGCTCAATAAAAAGATGAATGAATAACTGACACCCCAAAGACCAAAACCACCCCCCACTGCCCTCTCCTTGGGCAATCTGGACATTCACATTGGCCTTGGCTCTGAGCCTTGGTCCAGATGAGCAGCCCCTGTGCTCAGATTCCACACGGGCTCCTTCAGACTCCCCCTGGCCTCCCGAACACAGGGCTCAGGTAAGCAGCAGGTTTTCAAGAAACAGCACTCCCACAGGGATTTCCTTTTATTTCTTCCCCAAAGCAGAAGAACCGCCAGCACTGGTACCTTTCCAAACTCCACACCTCGAGGCACAAACCAAACTCGACAGGATCCTGGGACAGAGTTACTTACTCACACCCATGACTGGAACAGCTCACAGCAAATATTGCTTGTGCTGCTGATTCGCTGCTCTTTTTTCCCCCCAGTTTTCCCCATAGATCTCAGGGCCAAAGTCAACTGCATTTGTACTTCATAGCTGATTCTTTTTAACCTGAGATATTGGACACGATTTGGTCCTCTCAGCTAAATTCTATCTTGCAAAGGCCTCTTGATTCTTCCTACTCTTTGAATTTTATTCTGAAAAGATGCTGTTTTCATAACAGGAAGATGGAGACTGCATTCTGCAGAGGGGAAAGAAACAGGGAGTGGCAAGGCCCAGCCCGGCCCCTGCAGAGCCCACCGAAGGGACGAGTTGACGCTGAGTCACCAGTGGATGGTCAGTTGTCAGAGCTTGTGAGTTAGTGGCTGCTGTGGATGGGTCTTCTAATCTTTTCCTCATGCCTGCAGTCTCCCCGAAGCCAAGAGGGAAATGACTAAGAACAGACATCCCTGTCCAGTGATAATTTCAACGGAAACCATAGTGGAACTGATGAGATAAGAGAAACTGTCCCCTTAAAATACAATACACCTGGGCTTCCCTGGTGGCGCAGTGGTTGAGAGTCCGCCTGCCGATGCAGGGGACACGGGTTCGTGCCCCGGTCTGGGAAGATCCCACATGCCACGGAGCGGCTGGGCCTGTGAGCCGTGGCCGCTGAGCCTGCGCGTCCGGAGCCTGTGCTCCGCAACGGGAGAGGCCACAACAGTGAGAGGCCCGTGTACCGCAAAAATAAATAAATAAATAAATAAAATAATAAATAAATAAAAAATGCAATACACCTTACTGTATTGCCCCAGGGTTGAGTTGAGATGGGACAAAGGATAGGCTCTAGAACAGCTGGTTTAGGCTGGACACCTCTTTCTCCAGCCTGTCTCTCTGAGGAGCCCTCTCAAGCCTCACACACTGGCAGATGTGCTGGGGCTGCTCTTGAAATGAAAAACACTAATCTCTGTTCCAAACCGCTAATTCATATGCCGGAACTCTCGCTTCATGGGGACTATTTTTGTCTTAGAAATAGCCTTTCAGGAAGTAGAGGCAAATGATCACATAACAAACTTTTGGAGGGGAATTAATCAAAATCAGTTCTTAGGGATGCTATGGAGGGCTGAGCTCAAGATGATACCATTTGTAGACCCTCTGGCCGTCACTGAGCATTTTCCTATGCTCTGCATCGCTGGCCATCTGTATCTTCTGCGTCTGCCCCTTCAAATGGTAACAGCAGCAGCCATTTGCTGAATACTCACTATGCGATGAGCACTTTATATGGTCTTTTATTCAGTTTACATGAGCTGAGCGTCCACTATTATCTATATTTTACAAATTGAGACATTAAATAACTTTGTCTCAGAACATAGAGCTAGTAAGCACCAGCTGTGGGAACCAATCCTATATCTGACACCAGCAGCCCCGCTCTGCTACCAGCCTCTCTTCAATCCAACAGTCTATTTTCTCTGTTTACTAAATCAGAAAAGGTATATTTGTTTGCTTTTTGATTTTCCCCAGAAAGACTTTTACCAACTCTTTTTCATGACACTAAATTAAAATAACACCTGAGCCTTAGTCTCTTCTTCCAAGTGAGAGTGTTGGACAAGATTGTCTCTAAAGTATCTTCCAGGACTTCCCTGGTGGCACACTGGTTAAGAATCTGCCTGCCAATGCAGGGGGCATGGGTATGAGCCCTGGTCCGGGAAGATCCCACATGCCGTGGAGCAACTAAGCCCGTGCGCCCCAACTACTGAGCCTGCGCTCTAGAGCCCGCGAGCCACAACTACTGAAGCCCACGTGCCACAATACTGAAGCCCGCGAGCCACAACTACTGAAGCCCGCCCACCTAGAGCTGGTGCTCCACAACATGAGAAGCCACTGCAATGAGAAGCCCGCGCACTGCAATGAAGAGTAGCCCCTGCTCACCACAACTAGAGAAAGCCCGTGCGCAGCAACGAAGACCCAACGCAGCCAAATATAAATAAATGTTTACTTAAAAAAAAAAAAGTATCTTCCAGGTCCAAAGGGCTGCAATTTCATGCTGATCAACGGCACAAAGCATCTTCCTCCTCTCAAGAGGGGAAAAAATTCTCATTAGGCTCTTTAAAACACCTGCTGCAATTCTCTGTAGATGGTGGGGTTCCTACAAAATCTGTAATAAATGAAGATCCACGGTCTCCAGGGGCATGTGTAAAAGTGGGCCGAGGAAACTGCTCTGCCTTCCTGGGGAGGTCTTGGCTCCCACTTTGGCAGCGGCCTGGGTCTAAGTCACAGGTGATTACCAGCTGTGCCAATCCAGAGTGTGACGACCAGCCCGTGTGGGTGTGGAGGGAACCCCTGAGCCCCCAGGCCTGCTGACTGTTTACCCTGCAGCAAAATGAGAGAGGGCTCCACGGGCGCCAAGCCTGAGCCCACCCACCCACTAACCAAGCAGGCTGCCCACCAGCCCACCCTGCCCTGCCCAGGTCTGGCCATCATCCCTCACTGGACACACGGCCAATGACATGGCAGCACAATTGCCCCCAGAATCAGTTTCGGCAGAAATGAGTCCACGCTGACTCTTACAAGAGTCACCTTGCCTTCCACCATGGCCACTGCCTCCTGTTCCCCTGACCCCCAGCACCCTTGATCTCCCCTCCCTGGCCTCTTCCAGCCCCCTCTCTGTTCCTCACAGACCTCTGCTCACCTGAGATAGCTCCTCCCCACGCAGATCACACCATTGCCTCGTTCTTACCATTCAAGTCTCAGCTCCAGCAGCCCCTCCTCAGAGAGGCCTTCCCGGACCTCCTGTCACTCTGCCACATCACTACATTTATTTTCTTCATCGCCATCACCATGATTTGAAATTATTTTGTTTATGTATTTCATCACCTGTCCCCCAGCACAAAAATATAAATTCTATGAAGGCAGAAGCCCCCCATTTTGTTCACTGTTGTGTCTCCAGTGTTTTAAACAGAATAGTAGGTGCTCAATAAATGGAGTGAACAGAATCTTTCATCTCAAATTTCCTCATCTCTAAAGGGGAGGTGATAATATTTGTATCACAGAGCTGCTGTGAAGATTACAGGCAATGTATTTTCAGGGTTTGTCTGAGACTAGGTCCCAATAACAGGCAGTTTTAAGATGATTATAATTGCACTGAGAGAAGTAGCATACACTTGGGGTTAAGCCTACAGGATCCAGAGCCTGAATCTGGCCTTCACAACTAATTAGCTGTTTGACCTTCAGCAAATTATGTAACTTCTCTGAGTCACAGTTTCCTCATCTGTAAAATAGAGATAATAATGGCATTAATGCAGTTATACTCCAATAAAGATGTTAAAAAAAACAAAAAAAAATAATGGCATTAACTCCTAGGGCCATTGTGCATATTAAATACGACAATCCATGAAAAGTACTCAGAACATTGTCTAGCAGGAACTACACCCTCAGTAAATGTAAGCTATTACTGTGTACAGATTTAGGGCTATACATTTTCCATTATGCCCTCTCCTTATACACTATACAGCCTTTAGCACTTTGACATCAAGTCTCTCAGCTCTTGCTTCTGAAACCCTATGAGGATTAGGAATTATCCACTCTATTTCATAGCTGAAAAAACGGACACTCAGAGAGGTCAAGCAGTTTGCCTGAGATCACACAGCTAGCCAGAAGCAGTGGAGGAAAAGCCTCTGAATCAGGAATTCAAACTCTCTTATGGTCACCACACTATGCTTATGTCCTCATCCAACCTACAGTCCAGAATCTGAAGACAGCACGCTGGGCCCAACATGGAGAAACCCTGCCACGCTGCTTGAGTATTCCTGTTCAAAATAAACAGAAGCCCTAGGCCTCTGCACACTCACTGAGGCCAAGTGCGTCTCTCCCAAGCCTGCTCCCTCGTAGGCCACTTGAGAGCTTGGCAAAGCCACAAAGACGGATGGAGCCTGTGGCTTCAGCCACTAGAGGAGGCCCAAAGTTCTAGTGCTCTCCCAGCCTCAAAGCAACATCAAAATAACTCAGCACTGGCTGGGGGTGGGTCAGACCGGGGCACTGAAGCAGTCACCCAGGGCTTTATCATCCGCTTCCAGCTGGCAGGTGAGTTCACTGGGCACCAGGGTCTTGGCCGCGGATCAGCCAGGCCTAGTGGCCCCTCCCAGGTTGACCCTCTGCCCTGCCTCGGTACCTGGCCCCTGTCCTCGGAAAGGTTATCAGAGGTGGCCTGACCAGGCCTTGGCAGCTTTTCCTGCACCAGGGACAATTCAGGAAAGGGGCTCTAGGCACAAAGTCCAAGGAATCCAAGGGGCTGGGGGCAAATGATGGGAAAGAGAGCCAAACGGCATTCACCAAAAAGAACCCGGTGCCCCATTCAGTCCTTTTAATGTCCAGTAGGAGCAGATTTGCTGTGACTAATGCTTTAGGCTTTGACTAGTTTCACATGCAAAATTTCCCAAAGGAAGTAGAGATTACCAGTCTCGGAAACACCCACCTCCTGAGAGAAACCCACCCAGTTTAATTCCTTAAAAAAGCAACAAGGGGGCTTCCCTGGTGGCACAGCGGTTGAGAGTCTGCCTGCCGATGCAGGGGACACGGGTTCGTGCCCTGGTCCGGGAAGATCCCACATGCCGCGGAGCGGCTGGGCCCGTGAGCCATGGCCACTGAGCCTGCGCATCCGGAGCCTGTGCTCCGCAACGGGAGAGGCCACAACAGTGAGAGGCCCGCGTACAACCCCCACCAAAAAAAAAAGCAACAAGGCACAAGGAGCTGTAGCCAGAAAGAAATCACTCAGAACCAGTTAGATTTGAAGCAGGCGGGGGCTGGTGGTGGTGTTAATAGGTGGAAATTTGATTGGATTCTGTCATCCTCCTCCAAAACCCTTCATGATTGTTCCTTGCTCACAGTCTAAACTTCCTGGCTCTACCTTCTAGGAGTTTCATGAACTGGTCCCGTACTGGGTTGAATGCTTTCTGACCAAAACATCATGTCCTCCTGGAAGCTCAGACCATGACCTTATTTGGAAATAGGGTCTTTGCAGATGTAGTTAGTACTGGATTAGTGTGGGCCTTAAACCTAGTGATTGATGTCCTCAGAACAAGGTCATGAAGGCACCGAGACACACAGAGAGAAGAACACCATGTGAAAACGAAGACCAAGATCGGAGTGATGTGTCTGCAAGCCAAGGAGTGCCAAGAATCGCCAGCAAACCCTGGAAGCTGGAAGAGAGGCATAAAGCAGATTCTCCCTCAGACCTACCAGAAGGAACCAACCCTGCTGACATCTTGACTTCAGACTTCTAGCTTCCAGAGCTGGGGAAGAATAAATTTCTGTTGTCTCAAGCCACCCTGCTACGGTATTTTTTTAATGGCAATCCCAGGAAACTAATACTGGTCCCCACGTACATGCCTAGCCCTCCTCCCATCAAAGTCACCCGCCTCACACGCCACGTATAGGAGATGGCTATTATACATTTTTTTTTAAGTACCAGAATTCAGGTCTCACCTCTGCCATTTTGGCTGCTGTGTGACTTTGAGCAAACCAATTCACTTCTCTTATTTTCAGTTGTCTAATCTACCAAATGAAGGTAACAGAAGGGCTTTGTGGGGGGGGGGGTTGAATGAGAAAATATACATGTAACAAGAGGGAAACTATTGATATGTAGCCACTAGGATTTCTCTTGGGGAGGTATCACATTTGTTTGGAAAATAGAGCTTAAGAGGCCACTTGCAGGAGGGCGGATCTCAAGGGCTCAGATCAAGAACCTGGGGGTGGAGGTGGAGAGGGCTGTTGATTACCATGATGGATTTGTAGTGTGTAAGTTGGGTGGTAAGAATCGGCTGATAAAGAGAGAGGAATGTAAAGGGAGATAAAGAATCCAAGAGATAAAAAGGGCCAGCAAGAGTGGGGGAAGGAGGGAGCACCCCACCCCCCAATACCATGGTGTGGCTATGGAGAAGGAGGGCTTCTGGAGAAAACAGAAATGTCTGCTGGATAATTTCAGTTGTTGGCAACAAGGTATACGAGATAGGGTCTTTTCCCCACCTCCCCTCAAAATGTCCATCCAGTAAAGACTAAATTGGGTACCAATGTTTCTATGCTCACGGAGTTTTTTTCAGTTTGAACTTGGACAGGTACCAAGTTGGAAGGCTGGGTTGTCACAGGGGTAAAGATGAGAGAAGCTCACACAGACACATGAGCTGGAGACCCAGGTACCTGGTGGCAGGCACCCAGGGACATTTGGTGGCAGGCATGTTGCAGGTACTTTATAAGCATTACACATAAGTGTTTGCTTTGGCCACAGTCCTCACCTTCTTGACCACGCCTGACTCCTGCTCGAGGCTCGAGGGACTTCTGCCCTTCCTGTACCACATCCTCACCCACGTGAATCCTACCCATCCTTCAGGAATCAGCTGCTCCCCACGAAGCCTTCCCCCACCTTCCCAGCTGGAAAGGGGCGCTCCCTCTTCTCCCAGTTTTGCGCAGCCCGGATTCCCACGTAACAGGTATGCACTGCAGTCTTTCTGGAATTAGAGTTAATCAATAAAAAACAAGACAAAAAGTCGTGCAGAGGCAGATAAGGGAGGATGAACTCGGGACAAAGAGAAGACCCAGAAGGGATTGGGAGGGGGAGAAGGTGGGAGGAAGGGGTCCTGAGAAGCTCAAGTGACCAACTTCATTCACGGTCATTGTATCTGGGTTGGGCGAGAGGGACAGAAGGGAAAGGTGACATCACAAGCGGGGCCTTTTGTAAAGCTGAAATTCAAGCACGTCCCCTGACTCTTGAGTGTCATTCTGAGGCACACTGAAAACAATTGCTCTACTGGTAATGTGGTTTCTTGGAAGCTTTCTATAGCCACGTGGAAATTAGCAAAACCTCCGCCTGCCAAGTTTTCTCCCTGCCCTCGCTCAAAGCAAATACACATATCCACAATGGCCTGAACTGGGCATTAACCTCAAAGGTAGGGCAGGTGAAGTGCTCTGATCCACCCCCAAAGGGCTCTGTAGAGGAGCTCTCGATGGGCCTGGAACAAGGAAATACTTCCATTTACCTATTCAGCCGGGAGGACAGGGGACAAACCACTCCCTTCCCCCACAGACCTCAGCACCCATCCTGGAGCCCAGGCTACTGAACTACTGGAAGGCGGAGCCACGGGAACGTAAGATACATTTTTGCTGTTCTCAAGGAGGTCCTCGTGTAGGGAAAAGAAACCAGCAGGCAAGTGCAGTGCAGTGTGAGGAGTGCAGTGATAGCCCAAGGGATTATGACAACCTAAACCCAGAGCATTACTGCCCGGCTGAGCCTTGAGGGACGAAGAGGAATGATGATATTTCTCAAAGCCCACGACTCACTCCCATCACAAATACACACACTGGCTGTCACAGTCATTGTCATTTCAGAAATATTAAAACATAAGGAAACGTCTGATTTGGAGGAAAAAAAAAGAACCTATGAAAATCAGGTAAAAAAGCTTGTGGGAGGGACTTCCCTGGTGGTGCAGTGGTTAAGAATCCGCCTGCCAATGCAGGGGACACGGGTTCAAGCCCTGGTCTGGGAAGATTCCCACATGCCGCGGAGCAACTAAGCCTGTGCACCACAACTACTGAGCCTGCACTCTAGAGCCCGCGAGCCACGACTACTGAGCCCTTGTGCCACAACTACTGAAGCCCGCGCACCTAGAGCCTGTGCTCTAAAACAAGAGAAGCCACCACAATGAGGAGCCCGCACACCACAACGAAGAGTAGCCCCCGCTCGACACAACTAGAGAAAGCCCGCGCACAGCAACGAAGACCGAACACAGCCAAAAATTAAAAAAAAAAAAAAAGTTTGAGGGAGAAGTGGAAAGAGCTACCCAAGCAGAGGGAACAGAATATGCAAAGGCCCAGAGGTAAAATCATGGTTGCCATATAGGTGCCATTCTAGTGAGGAAGGAGGTCTCAGTGCGGTGGCTGTGATAACAGAGCACCATAGACTGGGTGACTTAAACAACAGACGTGTATTTTTCACAGGTCTGGAGGCTGGGTGTCAGCATGGTGGGGCTCGTGCTGACAGCACTCCTGGTTCACAGAGAGTTGCCTTCTCACTGTATTCTCACATAGTGGGGAGAGAGAGAGAGAGAAAGAGAGAGAATGCTCTGGTCCCTTCATCTCCTTATAAGGACACTAATGCTATCAAAGGGGCTTTACCCTTGTGACCTCGTCTAAACGCAACTATCTCCCAAAGGCCCCCCTCTCCTAGTCACATTGGGGAGTAGGGCATTGACATACGAATTTGGAAGGGTGGGGGGGACACAAACGTTCAGTCCACAGCATTGAGTTGTAGTAATTGAAGTTAAGGACTATGAGATTAATCCCTGTTGGTCTAAGACACACCAGTGAGAAATTCCATCACAGCATCATCTGTAATAATCTAGAGCTGGAGACACCGGAACTGTCCAAACGTTATTACTAAATCATGGTACCTACATACACTAAATATTCTCCAGCTAAAAGCGACTGTGTATAAGCATATTTAATCACATGGAAAGATGTCCATGATGTATTAAGTTTCTTAAAATATAGGTCAGAAAATACATAGATGGTAATTGGTAGAAAAAAAGGCTAAAAGAAAACGGACCAAAATATTCACAGTTGTTAGCTCAGGGGTGAGATCACAAGTAATTTTTTAACTATTCTTTTAGTCTTTCCATGTATTCTAACTTTTCTACAACGGACTTGTAAAATGTTTGAAATCAGAAAGGAAGGTGTGTGTGCGCGTGTGTATGCACGTGAGTGATTATGTATTTACTGCCAGGCATGACCCAGGAAATGTGGGAGAGCGCATTGGTGTGACCCTCCAGGTCAGAACGAGTGAACAGGCACCCGGCCCGGGATCCCTGCAGCCACTCCGTTGCTGAGTGGTACCTGAATCCCCTCGTATTTGCTTCCCTAAAGGTCACACTCAATCAGTCCCAATCATCCGCTTAAAGAGTTAGTTTAAAGGACACAGCTACACTCGCCTTCTAAGATGGGAATGTAATTAGTTCTTGGGGTCAAAGGTTCCTTCGTAAAATGTTTGATTAATTATTTGTTAGCAAATCAGCATTGACAGATGTGACTGTTGGCCTATTTGAGGGGGGGAAGGTGGGAACACGAAAGAAACAGCTCCAGGGTGGAGAGAAGATGGTTGTAGACTTTGAAGATCCCATGAGATCAGAGAGTCAAGGAGAAGCCCTTTACCTTTACAAAGGAATACGAGCTAGTAGCTGACTACCTAAGGCAAGTCTAAGAAAGGCAACAGTGATGTAGATTAACGGCTGAGATTCCTTAAGTTACCTATCTGATCCCTCCCTAGTCTGCACTCCGAAGCTATGATGGTGAACTAGACACAGGTCCAACCTTCACGGACCTGGTTGAGAAAGACAAAAAGCAAACGCGTATGTGCTATGAAGACAGGCCATGATAAGTACTATGAAAATCAACTAAAGCAAGTGAACAGAGACTGCTGAGGTGCTGTTTTTGATGGGTTGGTCAGGGAAGAGCACAGACTAGAAGAAGTGACGGAGCAGGCTTTGTGCTGATCTATGGAAGAGCATTTAAGGCAGTGGGAACAGCAATGACAGGAGGCCCTGTGTTAGGAGTATGCTTGGAAAACCCCCAAATAGCAAGGAAGCCAATGCCGCTGGGGCAAGGGAACCTGAGAAATGCTCCCAGGGCTGCCAGATCCAGCCAGCCAGGTGTGGTCCCTCTGCATACGGGTACCTCATACCCTGCCACAATCCTATGGATCAGCTTTCTCCTACCACCACCTCCAGCCCAAGAGGATCGAGTCTGACAACTTGGCCCTGTTAACTATATAGGGTAATGGTTGAGAGCTCAGGCTTTGAAGTCACACACCCCTGGGTAAAGGTCCAGCGTTGTCACATCCCCGCTGTGTGTCCTTGGGCAAACTTATAGGAAGCCCAGGAGTATGCCGGTAAACTAGATCTCCTGGAGGAGAGGGGGGCAGGGGATGGAGAAAAGCCCTGATTTGTAGAATTCGCCCATTTCTGTGGTGTAAATACTCCCACTGTGGTTGATTTCAGTTAGCAGCATGAAATCACTGAACATGGAATTGGGAAGAGACACACGTTTGGCTTTTGAGAGCCAGTACTAGCCAGCTCCAGCATACTATTGCCTCAGTTCCTCCATCTGGAAAATGGATTTCACCTCAGAGAGTACCTGCTGAGAATTAGATGAGGTATATGTTGGAAGCATTTAGCATAATGAATGGCACACAGCTAACACTCCATAAATGAGGTACAATTTGTATTCAGTAAGGATGTTGAATTCCAGTCTGGCTTTTGTATGTAGAAATGATTCCTGAAGGTAAAAAGGGCTAAGAGGAAGACTGGGGCCCTAGAGTGACTCTGTCTCTGCCTCCTGTGTGACTTTGGCCAAGTGGCTTTCCCTCTCTGGGCTTCAGTTACTCTATCTGAAGTGAGGGATAGAGCTATTGATAAAGTCCCTTCCAGACTGGACATTCTGCAACTTCCTACTTTAGGGACTGGTCTGGAAATTGCATTGAAAGAACAAGTGGCTGAAGGCTACCAAGGCGGCGTGAGGGAGGCATAGAGTTTGCCTAGATTCTCATCAGTACGAAAAGCTACCAGGACAGAGGTGGCAAATGTGTGCAGAGCCTGGGATAGCAAGTTCTTTCCTGGCAAAGGCTAAAGAATTGTTCAAAAGGTCAGGAGAGTCAGAGAAAAATACATTAAAAAAAAAAAATGAGACCTATGGCCGTGGTGAGAGAAGAGGAACATTTGTTTAAGTGAGTAAGGTCAGGATTGATTGGCTTTCAGAAAATGTCTTTAATAAACATGTTAGAAAGGAAGGCTGTTTCTGCCAAACCTCGCATGTAAAGAATTCAGAAAGGAGCTGTTGAGGAAATGCTGGGCGAGATGAGCACATCAGAGGCAAAGAGGGAAAAAGGAAGGTGAGAACGATAAGGTCCTTTAAGACCATCCCACCACGCACAAGCAAGGCAGAAAGAGCACAAGGTTAGCTAGAGACATCAAGTAGCACCAAACTTCAGGGACTTGAAAACTGAATGTGCAAAGCTGAGTTCTTTGTGCCTCCAATGTCCTCATTAGAATCCCTTTGAAGTACATCAGACTATAATTTTCAAGAGTCAAGAACAAAGCTTCATCTAGCCTTTGGCTCATATGGCCCATCAGAAGGAACAAAGTATCTGCCACAGCTCCCCCGAAGCCACAGACATGAGGCAGGCCTCCCCGCAGATGACAAGCTGCCCTGAAAGATTTTGTGGACTTTGCACTTTTCTTTGTCAAAGTCTCTGGACTTGCCTGAATTTCTTCTCTGGGGGACAAATGAATATCAAATCTGAATGCTGGGATCCCAGAAATTGCTTCCACTGGCTATTATGGTTTGGAACTCAGTTTTCCTCACAAATGAATAGTTTTCTCAAGCAGCCTGAGAACTCACAGCTCTTCTAAGTCATGACAAGTAGGTAACTTAAGTGAATTTCCAGCTCGGTAACCCCTGTTCTAACATTTTTGGGTCAGGTATTGTTCCCATAAGGAAGCTAATTCAGATGCCCTGACATCCAGGGAAATGAAAAGGGGAAACTGCAGACAGGTGAGCTTAATTACTAGCTAGCGCCTCATCAGCCAGCTTAGGACAGAGAGAATAAAGTTGTAATAAAATGGAATGACAGTTTAGTCAAACTGGGACCTCAGTGGTGGCAGCTGGTGACTGGAGTGGAGAAGTAGATGTTTAAAGAGGTGAGGACAAACCTGCAACAGGGACGTCCCCAGCTCCTCCCACCTCTTGGTTTCATCATTTTAATGGAGACACAATGAGCTCTGGGCCTGTGGAGTCAGGAACTATAAATGCTGCATTAACTATGTCTATAAACGATTAGCAACTGTAGCCTTTAAGCTTATTAAAAATAAACTGAGAAATGAATCAATCATTGTCAAACGCTCAGTGTGATGTTGCCGCTAAAAATGAGTCCATTTGAAATTCTAAGAGCATCTTACAGTGGATGCCTAAACAATCTGTCCATGAAACTTAAAAGAGTGGTTCAGAAATGACACTCTGAGGGTTAGAATCTCTGGGTTCCAATCTGGTCTTTTGCCAGTTGCCAGTCTTGGAGTTTGGTCAATCTTCCCCCATCTCTGCCTCTCAGTATCCTCGATCATGTTCATGCACATCTTTGTCTTTTCAGCATCCGATCTTCCTTGGGAGCCCGGCTGAGATGCCCTTGTTCTCCTCTGAGCCTGCTTCTCCTTGGCCTGCAGCTCTCTATAGAAGCGGTGCTCAGCCCTCCAGGGCGTTTTAAAGCCCCCATCCACGAGTGCTTCCCATGAATCCCTAAAGAAGTATTTTGATCATATTGTCACCTTGTATATTCGCAACAATGTTCATTCAATGAACAGGTGTTTATCCAGCACTTACTCTGTATGGGGCACCATGCTAGGTGCTTGGGATAAGATGGACAACGAGGCAGGCACAGCTCTTGTCTCCAAGGAGTTCGTGGTACAAGTGTTATTATACCCAATTTACAGGCAAGGAGACTGAGACTCAGCAAAGGCTAAACAGTGGGAAGCAGCAGAGGTGGGATTCAACCCCAGCCCAAGTTGTTTCACTCCCAGCTGTCCGGGGACATTTCTTTTTCCCTCTCCCAGATTCCTTGAAGGTGGGCTCCAGGTCTCCTGTGCCTGCCTCTCTTTCTCTCAGATGCTCAATAACCAAGGCTGGCTTAGCTGAACTCCACAACCCTTGGTTACCTAATCTGTAAAATGCAGGTAAACGGGTCTGCCTCACTGTATCATGGGATGGATGTGAAGACCCCAGGGCACACATGGGCATCTGGAAGGGCCTGTGAACAAGTTGGAAGCAAATGCGACTTGGAGGCGATTTCCTTGCAGGAAATTCTATCTCCCTGGCTCCACCACTCCACTGGTCAGCCCTGTCCCAGGCCTCAGTGCACATCAGAGCCTTCCCACAAAGCCTCCAGAAGGTCTCATTACATGCCCAGCACATCCCGCAAATGCCACGCTCAATTGCCCGTGTGCTCAGGTTTCCTGGGCTGTGCACAGACTCCCTGCCACCCGGTCAGTGGGGCCCTGGGGGCAGTGGGCAGGGGCCCTGGCAGCACGGCCGAGTCTTCTAGGCCCTCCCAGGTCTCCACCTAGGCAGAGAGTTCTCGATTTCCAGATGGGATCACTGTCAAGAGGGAAAGTGACACTGGCTATTTCCTGGAAGGGAAATAACTGCTGAGGCAAAGTATTAAGTGAATAGCCTGCCCCAACTCAATGTGAGTTTTAGTTTCAAAAAACCAAACATCTTGAAACCAGATCAATATCACTGCCTGGAGACAGTCAGGGAGAAGCAAAGGAGGCCAGGAATGGGACAAAAGTCGATTTGCCTCCTCCCAAGGGCAGCTTGGACACTGGGTGACCTGAGCATGGATGTTCAGCTCTTGTCCCAGGTCCTGTCCACTCCTGGCTATCTAGTGAGCTTGCTTGATTCAGTCCTTTCTGTCGTCCTGTCTGAGAATAGCACAGTGTGATGGAAGGTGATTAATTTGAGTCCTCCATCTGTGCTGTGTGACCTCAAATTACTGACTCAACCTCTCTGAGCCTCAAGTTTCACATCTATAAACTGCATATAATTATTCCTACCCCAAAGTATTATTGGCAAGTAAAATAATATGAGTGATGACATAATAAGTATTCAATAAAAGGTAGACAATAATGATAATAGTCATCACGGCTTTTTTAAGAGGGACATGATGAGAGCCTAGCTTTGTAAAGCTTAGTCTTGTGGCTCCTCTCATTCGGGATTGGAGGGAGCATTCTAGAAGGTGGATATGACTGACTGACACTGTGGATATGGCAACAAGAGGGGAGTGAGAGCAGAATTCTTAAAGAGAAATGGAGGGGGCACTTGGCAAAGGGGTTAGATGAATGAAAATGCTGTGGAAATCAGATAAAATGTAAATAAAAAGGAAAGAAATCCATTTCTAATTTTGCCATCCACAACTCCTTATTAAATCTGCCTTCTTTTGATTAATCCTCCTTCCATGCTTTTTCAGCATTCTCCTAGTTAATGACAGTAAACACACTCCATAAATAAAAAGTGTAGTAGAGGTAATTAATGCCGAGCCAACTAATTCCGAATTTCTAATCATGCTCTACTTACATTAAAATGAGATTCCAGACATGTGTGACAATCAATTTTACTCTAGTTTAAAAAAACACACACTCACAAACTGAAGTCAGTTACTTAGGGAGAGATTCGGAAAGCACTTGGCTTCCATATGTCACCCAAATATGTGGAGCTCCACTTGTCTGCCTGTCGGGATGTGGCACTGTCATTGCCTTGTCTTCTGTAAAGTTGCATTCTTGACTATGTTCAGAGAACAAAGTTGTATCATGACATCTAAGTTGAGTCAGGGCAGCGGAGCTGGTCTTGCAGGAGGGTTGTGAAGGGGTCTGAGGCTTCAGCTGACTTTACAATACTATTTCTTACTAGCCATATGTTTTGGACAAGTCACTTCTCTTTTCTCTGTGTCAGTGTCTCTATTTCTTCATCTGTAAAATGGGTATAATGCTTTAGGATAACCATGTTGGTGAAAACACTTTGAAAACTGCAAGTTTCTTAGTGATCACCCAAACGTTGCCCAGTGTTTTATGTGATGGTCAACTATACCCAAATGGCCTGAATTTTGTGCCTTCCTAGTGTCAAAAGCCAGAGTCAGGGAGGATGACAACAGGGAGGGAAGCAGGTGTGTGGAGGGCTCATCTGGGGGCCACGTCCAGGGCCAACTTATCCATTAGGCACAGTGCTTAGGGCCCGTGAAAATGTTTTAAATTTTTTGTAATCAGAAGAAAAAAAATAAATATAATCCAGCCTGGATTATATTTGTATAAGACCAATATATTATATATTGGTCTTATACCAATGCAGTTATAAAATTTACTTTTTTTAAAATCTGTTTTTGATGGAGGAAGGGGTCCACAAAGGCAAAAGTGAGGGCCCATCAAAGTCATAATGTAGCCCTGACCAAGTCCACTGCTAATGAATGCAAACGGGCTTCCCTTGTTACCCTTCCCAGAGCTCAGCTTTGTTCCTCTGGGACTGATGTCTGTTCCTAGACATCAGAATCTTCTGGAGACAATGTCCAGGTCAAGGAATGAGTAGGAATTCCCGACACCATGGCTGGATGGAAAGGGAGATTCCTGAGGGCGGAGGGGGAGTAGTTTCTAGATGCCTCTGGAATCATACCTTCTAAGCTGCTGTCCAACCTGACCACTGGACTCATTTTCCAGGTGGAGATACTCTCTACTCCCACTGTTGGTGGGAGTATAACCTGGTACAAACTTTCTGGAGAGCCATTTGGCAGTATTTAGTAAAATCTAAATAGTATGTACTCTGACCCAACAATTCTGCTTTCAGGAATCCATCTTACAGTCCTTCCTGTGCAACTGTGCACAGATAAAGGTATAATGAGCACGCTGTTCATGATGGTAAAAAACTGGAACAAGCCGAAATGTCCATCAGGAGGGCAACAGCCAATACACTGTGTAGTGCCAACAGCCATGCAATGGACAGCAATAACACAGTTAAAGAGAGGGCATTTGATCCCTGTGTCAAGAGACGGTGAGGAGAGAGACCTCTGTAGAAGGG
The DNA here is from genome assembly GCF_003031525.2 of Neophocaena asiaeorientalis asiaeorientalis. NCBI lineage: Eukaryota > Metazoa > Chordata > Mammalia > Artiodactyla > Phocoenidae > Neophocaena > Neophocaena asiaeorientalis. The sequence continues at coordinate 1,651,576 of NW_020175186.1, read as the reverse complement.
TGTGTATGGGGAGATTCCAACTGGGGAGGAAAGAATAGATGTATTTGAATATGCTTGTTTTTGTACAAAAATTTCTGGAAGGATGCACACTTCATAGAGGTGATCGCTAGGGGAGTGGGAATGAAGTTAGTTGGAGAGTAAGGCCTTGCCAGGGCGAGGCTGGCAGGGGAGCATCTCACTGGGTCTCTGGCAAAGTGTGTCATTGGGATCCTACCTCTCTGCTCAGAGAAGCCTGGGAATCTAGGGTGGGCCTTCATTCCAGGTCTTTTTCTGGAAGGTCTTGCACTCTTAGATTCTATACATACAAGGAGGCAGAAAGTTTGGGCTTAAAACCAAGTTCCCACTTCACTAGCTGAGTGGCACCCTCTGGAAGCCTCAGTTTCTTCATCTGTAATATGGGAACAACTACCCCACCCTTAAAAGTCTTCTTTGAGGAGGAAATGAGACAAGCTCTGTGAAGACATTCAGCACCATGTCTAGCACATATTAGGTACTCAAGAAACATCAAATGCATCTGAACTCAGGGGAGGGGAAAGTGATGCTATGGGCAGGGGAGCACATCACAGCCTGAAGAGGACCCTTATGGCCTGAGGATGGGGATGGCCCCAGCCTGACCCAAACTTTCCACTGCTGGTGGGGCAAACAGACACCCCAGGCTCCTTGAGCTGGACCAGCCCAGCAGCTGCTGCAGCAGGACAATGAGAAGCCGCTGAGATGACCGCCTGACACAGCACACTGGCCCTCTGTCCATTAGCAGAAAGGGATGAGCTAATGCTTCGTGTCCAGGTCCAGATACCATCACATTCCTGGGGCAAGAGAAGCAGCTTGGGGCTGAGTCCAGCCCTTCTATGTGGCCTTATCTTGGAGTGCTGTGTCTTGTCCCTCATTCAGACCCAGAGTTTTGTCCTCGGGGGAAACCCAGTCACAAGCTCCCGTGCCCAGAACTGAGAATTACAAGCACTAGGCATTTTCCACTTTGGGTAAGGAGCTCACAGACAAGGCTCAGGAGGAAGAAGGGCCTGGAACACACAGTCAGGACTGGAGACCCCTGTGCTTCACCCACCCTAAGATATCCTGGGCCAGCAAAGATGGATGAGCCACAATCAGTCCTGCTCCTATCTCCAAGCTGGGCTTGGGTGGTCGGTGGTCCCTCCCAATAAGGTCAGGGGAGCTGAAAGGCCAGTCTCCTGACTCACAAGTTCAGAAGCACTGGCCTCTCTTTGCTGCTGCAACCCCGTAACCATCACCTCCCCCACTTACAGAATCCTTTGCAGTTTATAAGGCCCTTCATGGGAGCCTCACAATGGCTTTGTGAGCGGATGTGGAGGATTTTCATTACATTTTAGATAAGACACAGACTCATCGAAGTTCAGTCGTATGTCTGAAATCCCAACTACGGGAGTGGAATTTGAACCTAGGTCACGTGACTCCTCTCACTGTGCTCTTCCTCCTAAACTTCACTTGTTTTCCCTCTCTGGATCTCAGTTTTGCCCTCTGTACTGTGAGCACGTTGAATTGGACCTTCACTTCCCAGGATGCTACAAGCTTATAATGATATTGCCGAAGTCTCCACGCATGCATTGCTGCAAAACACCACCAGATGGCAATAGCAGCCACAGCTTCCCAGGCAGCAGTGGGGAACTTGGGCTTGTCGGCTGCCCACACGGGAATTTGTCTGGACCAGGGCAGAGGTGGTTGGACTCTCAACCACTGCGCCACCAGGGAAGCCCCAGAGGTGGTTTCTTGATTACCTGCCTGTCTGGGCACCAGGATCGAAGTATCGCTACTCCCACTATCTAGAGACAGGCAGGGCTGACACCAGCCCAGGTCCCAGTGGACGGCAACCAGCTCCTGTAACCTTCCTGGCACCAGCACCCTAGCTATTGGTACAGGCACTGGGCAGAGCAAGGATGCATCAAACGTTAGCCTCCAGGTCCTACCCGGAGCATCTCATGTGGAGGGCAGCATGAGTCCATGAGCCAACACTGCAAATCACACCCACACCTTTGCCAATCCTGGGCCTAGGTGATGACCACGTGTGAAATTAATTCTGTGCCCAAAGCAGCTGTTTACGGGGCACTAACGATGTGCCACATCCCATGTTAAATGCACTTACCTCCTTCAGCTCTCACAACAAGCCTATGAGCAGGAGCTATTATCACCCACGTTCTACAGATGAGGAAAATGAGGCTAGAAAATAAGTAATTTGTCCAAAGTCACCAGAAGTAGTTAGCAGTAATCCAGAACTTGACCTAAGCCCACGTAACTCCCCAGTTCACGCTCTCCCAAAAGAGTTTGGCTACACTGGAGTATAAGGGCCTTGGGAGGGGTAAGTGGGAGAAGACAAACTGTTAGGGGAGACCGAGGCCATCCAGGAAAGGGTCTTGATTCCAGACTTTGAAAACGGTGCCATGACAGGGTCTAACTCACTCTCTTCACCTCTTACCACAGTCTCACAGCCATCATGCTGGGGCTGCTGGCTGCTACTGGAAGCAGCACAGGGCAGAGGTTAGGGTGTGGGCTCTGGGGCCAGACGCTCGGCTTTACTAGCTAGGTGACCTCGAACATGACCCTGAGCTCTTTGCGTCAGGTTCCTACTCTGCAAACTTGATGATAATGATAAGAAACGGTATCTCCCTCACAGGCTTATTGTGAGGATCAGTGGAGATGATATGTGGAGTGTGCTTTTAACATGCCCTGGATATACAGTAAGTGCTCAATAAATGCTACTATTAGTGACTGGGCTACCAAAGCGAGGATTGCTGTGGTTTGGTTCTCCTGACTGACCTTCCTTCTGCATCTTCCGAAACATCAGTACGTCTCCTTCCCTGATTATGTCTCCCGTGTTTTCCGACTTCCGTGCCTTTGCCCGTGATGTTCCCTCAACCTGGGTCGCCAAGTACCCTACTTCTGTTGAAAAAACCGCTCCAAACTTCAAGGCCCACCGCAAATTAGTACAGTATGCCTTTAATTAGTTCTTTGTGAATAAGTTTTATTGTCCCTCGATGCTTGCAGGCAGTCATCCCGCCCAGCACATCACACGATACCTTACTTTGATCATAGTAGGTGCCCCCAAAAGTGCACAGTGCAAATGCTTCCTCACTGTGGGCCAAATGGCCACCCTCCGAGGTGTGCCGGCTTGGAGCACTGATAAGTATGGGAGAACTTTCCTTTTCCTCTGCAAGGACAGAATAAAGCATTTCCCTTCCTCATAGTCCTCTTCAGATACGCTGTGAAACTTGAATTCACAAAAGCTGAATTCCCAGCATAAGAGCAAAACCCAAGGCCCTGAGAAATTCTTCAACCCCGCTTGGCCAAGTCTGGAACTGCCAGCTCTTCTTTCCTCCTAAGAGGGAAAAAGACGGTATTTTCCCCCTAGGACACTGTCAATCCCTCTGACTCAACCACTGACTCAAGCAAAAGAAAGATTTAGCCAAGAATAGTAAGCTCACATTCCTAGAGGGGCCAAGCAGCTGGCCAGGTGTAAGACAGCTAGGAGTGGTGGGGACTGTGGTAAACAGAGAACACTACTTAAAGTCATTCCCAAAAGTTTTTGCCAAACAGATGTATCCACGGACCTAATGCAGCCTGAGGGCCATCTGCTTGCCAACTTTACCTTAAACATTTGCCACTGACCCTCAAAACAGAGGGATTCAGGGGCCTCAGTGTGACCTCTGAAGTAATACTTAAGGGGGACAAACCTGAATTTGAACTGCTACTCTATCATTTCCTAGCTGTGTGATCTTGAACACTTTACCCTCTCTTTACCCATTTTCTCATCATTAACATGGGAACAGAATGAGAATCTGTCTAGTGGGGTTGCTATGATGATTCAATGAGAACACGTACATGAACTGACTGACATAGAATCTGATATATGTTAAGTGATTTTAAATGTTACTGACCAAACAGGAGGATTATAAGAGGAGAGGGTAGGATTTGTATGTGTTTCTAATTACATTGTTCCTTCTGGTATAAGCTGTGTGTTCTCTCCAGCTACTGCCTCTTCTCCAACAGGTACAACGGGCAGCCCAGGGGACAGAACCTAACTTGTGCTCCAAGGGTGACTCTGGGCTCCAGCATAGAGCTCTGCATTCCTACAGGCAGCCAAACAGCATAGCAGCAGAAGTTTCCCATTCGCAGTAGTTAAGACACCTTCAGAGAACTGTCACAGAGCCCATGCACCAAAAGCCGTGTGACCTCCTCTACGGGGAGAGACCCAGAGGTCCCCTCACAGTGGCCAGGAACTGTCCTCCCTGGTCTCCCTAACAAACAAGCCCTATCTGCCAACTGCAGCCACCACGCCAGGCGTCAGGATATCCAGCTTAGGCGTCTACGTTGGCTAGAGACACCGCCTCTGCCTTGAGATCTCACCCGCCAGTTCCTCACTAGGAAAAGCCAACACCCACTGATTGTAGTCTCCCTACTTTCTCCAGAACCAAGCAGATGGAGCTGTCTCTTCATCTCCTGGATATGCCTCTCCCACATCTGTCACCCCCATTTAAGATCTACATCTCCAAAACTGGAAATCCAGCCTGAGCAAGGCTGACAGGCTCCAGATGGATCCTCAGAACACATACACCTAGGCGCTCCTGCTCTGCCTGGGCCACACAACGTGGAAAACATACCCAGCATCCAAACTGTTACTTTAGCCCTTTTTATCCCCCCAAAAGCCCTATATTATGCAGCCTCACCTCAAAAATCAGAATACATTAAACAGAAGTTTACCTCTTCCTCGTGGCTCAAGAAGCATCACACAACCATCATTAATCGCTCTCAGGGCTGAGAAAACAGTGGGTTTTTCAGTCCCCTCTTCCTTTGTGGTTTCACTGCCAGCTGTTGACTGGGCTGTCAGAGTGCCTACTTACCCCGGCCCTCCTAGTCAGTTGCTTTGGATCTACTTAAGCCTGAGAAATCAGATAATAACTAGCAACAGCCACCATTCATTGGGCACTATGTGCGCATCAGACTTCCAGCTGCGGGCTTTCTTTCCGTGCACGATTTCACTGAACCCTCTCGAGCACCCTGGGAGTAGGAACTCTTTTCCCCATTTTTCAGATGAGCAAACTAAGCTCGGAGTTTAAGTCTCTTGCACAGAGGCGGAGAGCTAGGAAGGGGCAAGGACTGTTCCTTTTTGCTTTTTTTTAAACATCTTTATTGGACTATAATTGCTTTGCAATGGTGTGTTAGTTTCTGCTGTCCGACAAAGTGAATCAGTTATACATATACGTATATCCCCACATCTCCTCCCTCTTGCGTCTCCCTCCCACCCTCCCTATCCCACCCCTCTAGGTGGTCACAAAGCACCGAGCTGATCTCCCTGTGCTATGCGGCTGCTTCCCACTAGCTAGCTATTTTACATTTGGTCGTATATATAAGTCAAGGACGGTTCTTGAATCCAGTCTCTTTGACCCAAAAGTCTGTGATTATGGTATACCACCTTCCACCATGTTACTCTGCTTTGGAATTATCTACTAGATAGATGGGCCCCTTGCCTCCCTACTCATTCTATCCCTTCCTCCTTGTAATGATGTAATTCATGCCTGTTTTCCCCACCAGGCTGTAAGATCCAGCAAGGCATGGATTCTGTCCTCCTTGTTCACCTTATCCTGGCCTCTCCCTCTCCACCCTGCTGAACACTGTACCTGTCATATAGAAGACGTTTAATAAAAAGACAGACTCACTCCCTTCTTCCCTTTCTTTCCCTCATATTTTCTTGTCTCTGTGCTCACTATTTAAAAATCAGGCTTTTGAGTGCCTTCCTAGAAATTTTCAGTCTCCCTCCACAGCCTGGGACCAGCCAGTACACCCCAATTAACACCTGGAATCGTGGGGCTCCCTGTTCCCAGTTCTCCCTTCAGGGACCCCTCTGGACTTCTACCCGCTCATGGTGTTGACCAGATGCCCCAAGGACTTCCAGAAATTACCCCAGTGATGTCTTGGGCTCCATGACTGGGCCTCAATTCTAGGAGAGCGAGAGTGTGGATCCTCTTGGCTGGGACTGAAGTTCTTTCATGAGATCGTAGGAGGTTTTGCCCCAACCAGATGGTGCTGGCACACTGACTTTTGGCAACAAACTTTTTTAATATAGATAAGAACCCCTCAAAACTATTTGTCAGGGGCTGTAATATAGCCTAGGGGAGGCTTTGCCTACGCAATCCCTAAAGGAAGACTCCACCAATGTTTATATTGATGAAATCTGATTGAAATGAACACAAAGGGTAGCCATGATCAACACCTGGAACAGCAGAGTTGGGGCAGAAGATGTCATGCGAGTTCGGGCTTTGGAGGTGGCAGGTGTGAGTCTGAATCCCAGCTCTGCCAGTCTGCTGGCTGAGTGACATGGGGCAAGTTCCCTCCCTCCTTCCTGGGGAGTGGAGCGTAAGCATTTTGCTTTAGGAGCCTCGTGAATTTATTTAGAGGTCCCCAGATCTTTCCAAATTACAGTTGACCCTTGAACAATGCAGGAATTAGGGGCACTGACTCTCCCTGCAGTGGGAAATTCTAGTATAACTTGTAGTCTGCCCTCTGTATACCAGTTCCTCCGTATCTGTGGTTCTGCAATCGGGAATTCAACTACCCACAGATCATGTAGTACTGTAGTATTTACTACTAAAAAAAATCTGCATATAAGTGGACCTGTGCAGTTCAAGGGGCAACAATGCACTTGCATTTTGTTGCCCAAATCCAGATGGCTGGGGGAGGCAGGCTGGCAAAGCGATTATGAGTGTAGATACCTGGTCCAAATCCCAGCTCTGCCACCAATTAGTTCTCTGAGCGTTAGCAAGTCAAATATACAGAGTAACCCTCAGGTAACCCTTCTGTGAAATGGATATAATTGTAATTTCCTTGTAAGCTTATTATGAGCAAGACATGAGAAATCTTATAGATAAAAAAATCCTAACCCATGGTAGGCATTCAACAAATGATGGTTATTGACTTTGATCTCCAAATCAATCAGTATGTTTGCTTAGCACAAACCTAGCACAGATGCTAGGTGCCCCAGGATATTCCCTGAGAAGGACAAGAATATTCCCTGGGTGTTTAATGCTGATAAGAGCTCTCACTGAAGCTCAGCAGATCAGGTTCTATTAAACACACTGGTAAAGACTTTGCTCTTGTCTCTTTAGCTTCTGCTTCAGCAAAGCTCCAGGGCCTGGGACAGCCATGGAGGTCCTCACGGAAGCTGCCCTGTGTCCAGCCCAGCAGCCCTGGAACCCAACAGGAGGTGGCCTAGAAGGCAGACTGACAGTGAGTAGCTCCAGTTTTCCTAAGAGGAAGCTATTTTTAATCCTAGCAGCAGTAGAAACTGCATACATTAACATAATCTCAACTTCACCAACTTATAGCTTTTCATTTTTAAAATACATGTTTCATGATCAAAAGCCATGCCCAGTTTGTGTCTGGAGCTGGTTGATACCAGCTCCAGACAGGGGGAGATACACGGTCACTGCTGCATACTATGAAGGGACAATGTGTTTTGAACTGTCACCATCCCCCACGGACCTCTCTCTGCCCCTTGAGCTGCCTTGAACCAAAAACTCTTTGGAAAGATCCTGTGTTTCGGATGGCTGATGCTGGCGACCGGACAGGTGCTGGCAGGTCAGGCTGATGTAGGCCCCAAATGGGGCAGATGGCAGCAGATGGCACGCAGGTGGGCAGCCCCTAGTACTCAAGCACCTTCCTCTCCACAATGTCAGCCTCCCAACTTCAGCTTGTTCTTCCCATCCCTGCAGCTTATTTTTACCATGGGAGAAAAAAAAAGTGATGCTATTTCTCTGCATTTTACCCTGAAACAAGTCACACCAGCTCCCTCAAAAAAGCACCCAACAGATGGCTCTGGTCCCTTGTGCTCAGAGAAACAGCAAACCTCCTGGGCTATCGGGAAGTTATTAAAATCTCACGCATCGTGCAGAGGGAAAGGCTTCAAACTCCTTTGTTCAGAACAGCATAGAAGTGAGGAGTCTGAGTCCCGCTTCGGATTTTGGCTGTACGATTCCAAGCGCAAGCAAGTGACCTAACCTTGCTGTGCTTCCATCTCCTCCCATATAAAATGTGGGTAACAACGGTGTTTGTTTCCTGAATAGTTGTGAGGATTAAATTCATCAGTCCAGTGCCTGGCACACAGTAGGTGGTCTGTAAGTATTGGCTGGAACTATTATTACCTCTGATGGAAACCTCTGCAGGGCTGGAAAGGAATGCTACAAGACCCTGTCTAGGATGCCAGGGGAAAGGGCTGCTCCCAGGGCAACACTAACCCCAATACCACCCATGTATCTGGCTGAGAGAGCCAGGGAGAGTGGGCAGGCACCACTGCCACCAGTGACACCAAGCTGCCAGGTACCAGGCTTAGTCACAACACCCACGGAGAAGTCTTAGGTTCAGAGTGGGGCTGGAGCGACAACTACAGCTCACATTTAGTAAGCACTTACTACATGCTGGGTCCTGGGCTAAGCATGTTACAGGCCTTCTCTGATTTAGTCCCCTCAACGCTATGAGGAAGGTATTATTACTATCCACAAATAGTTACAAATGTGAAAACTAAGGTCACAGAGAAGAAAGCATGAGGCCAGGACCCAACTCTGGCCTGGCTGACCGGAGGTTCTGTGCTTATAATAACTACATGCCACCGAGGTGGGGCTGGAGGGCTGAAGGGTTTCCCACACCACCAGCCTGAGAGGAGGCTTGCAGGCCTGGCCCAGCCCTCCATGGCAGACCTGGCCTAGACAGTGTGCGGTTCGTGACTTTAGTGGGGACCCAGGCCCAGGTGGAGACTCCAGCTTTCTCACTGTACCTTTTTCTGGGGGGAGGGATGTGTGAGCCTCTCCTGTTCCTCCCCAGCCCACAGGGATTACTCACTTCCCCATCTCCATTAGTCAAACTTCCGAAAGTCTGTTAAAATGCCACCGCGTGACCTGGAAAGAGGGATACCTAACCCAGCTGGTCAGGAATGCTTGAGCATGAATTGTTTTGCATCAGACTGAGTGTGAGTAGGAAGGAAGGGCAAAGAGCTCAAGAGAAAGGGACCCAGGGCAGTGACGTTTTGAGGCAGCACGTGGAAGGAAGGAAACGGCTGGCACGAGCCTTCTTGAAACTGACCCATCTAGGTCCCCTTCCCTTAAGCCATCCTCCCCATCCTGAAGCTGATGACTTCGCTCATGCTGAGCTGTCTGTATCTGGCACTGGTTTATTATATTCTGCCTTTCAAATCTTACGTTTACATTTTCTCACAGGCACTGAGGAAATTGCTATCTTGCCTCTGCTGGCTGCGTGGTCACTTCACCCATAACTACCCACCGGGAAATGGGCTGCTATCAAAAAGCAACAGCTGGGCTTCCCTGGTGGTGCAGTGGTTGGGAGTCCGCCTGCCGATGCAGGGGACACGGGTTCATGCCCTGGTCTGGGAGGACCCCACATGCCGCGGAGCGGCTGGGCCCATGAGCCATGGCCGCTGGGCCTGCGTGTCCGGAGCCTGTGCTCCGCAGCGGGAGAGGCCACAACAGTGAGAGGCCCAGGTACCACACACAAAAAATAAATAAATAAAAAAGCAACAGCTTCCCTTGGAGTCATTACACAGCCTCCCCTCCTTCATCTCTTCCTCAACACGGGGCGCCAAGTCCTCTGCTTGTTCTTCCTCCAATGACTCTCAGGTCTACTTGCTCCTCTCCAGCCTCAATGCCCATCTTTATTCCAAGCCCTTATTGCCTCTCTGTGCCAGTTTCCTCATCTGTAAAATGGGGCTAATAATAGTACCTTCTTTATAAGACTGCTGCAATCTTTTAACAAGTTAATACATGTAAAAGTCTTAGAATAGTATCTAGCATATAGTAAGCATTGGCCATTGTCACCATCACCATCACCATCATCAATATTAGTACTAAGATTGCCAACAATCCCTGGTCAGGCCTCTAGTCTCCAGCCTTTTCATCGCAGTGTTCTGAGATGATCTCCTTAGATACTGTTTTCAGCCTGCCCTTCCCTACTCGGAATCCCATCATGGCTTCTCACTCTCTGGGACTGAAACCAAATGTCCCTGACTGGTCTCCAAGGCCCTCATTCTCCAGCCTCCAGCCTGCCTTGAACATAACCTTCCCATATATACATTCGCTCCAAGCACGCCTCTTCAATGTCACCCCTCACTGCATGATGGCCATGATCATTACTGCCTCTAGGCCTTGCACAGGCTCTTCTGGTCCTCGGAAAACCCTCCTTTCTCCCTCCACATATCCAAATCCTTTATCCTCTTTAAGGAAAGACGGGAGATCAGAACCCAGCTCTTGTCCCATCTTCCTCAGAAGCCTAGGTCCTCTGTCCAGAGGTTGGGCACTTAATGGCACCAAGTGGCTTAATGCCCGCTGTCTGGTAGGTGGAGCACGCTATGTCCTCGAAGATGCTACACGCAGACCCAGGTGTGTGGGTGACAGACAGCCAGTCATGGGCTCTGGAGCCAAACGCTCTTGAGCGCAAAAGCTGGTGCTACCAGTTACCGGCCACTTGACCTAGATCAAATCAGCCAGCCTCTCCAGCGTGTTTTGCTCATCGGCAAAGTGGGTCTAAGGCCTGACCCTAGAGGGCAGTCAGGGGACCTAACCCAACGCCGGGAAAGAAGCCCCACTACAGTGCTGTGCACATAGCAGGCGCTCAGTAAAGGTGAGCTCCCTCCCCCTCCCCTCAACAATCGTGGGCTGTTGATCATTATTCTATTGGAAACCAGAGTATCACCTAAAGTAGCAATTTAATCCACCTGCTCCCCACAGGAGGGTGAAGCAGTCAGTGGAAAGGCCTCTCCTGTGAGAAGCCCACCCCACCCACTCCTCAGAAATGCCCCCTCTTTTCAAAGGTGCTTTTCTGTTCAAGACAATAAAACCAGCATCCATGCCAACAGCATAACTGTGCAGGCATCGGCTGACCAAAAGGTTTAAGAGGGTAATAAAAATGCCCACATCTCAGACTTCAAGCCCGGCAAAGGAAGAATGGATAGTGTGACGTGCATAAATCCTCAGATTCCTAAAGGATGTTCTTTTTCTCTGCCTCCCAGGGGGCTGGGCAGGGCAAGGCCTAGCACAGGCAGGCATGTCAAGATGTTCGGAAGACACCCTGGTATCTGGACCAGACCACGACTGGGCAAGGAGGGCCTGAAACCGGCTACTCCTCAGAGAGGCATCCAGATGAAAGCTAGAAGAGAGTCCCCTGAAGCCCAGGTGACCAAAGGCCTCCAGAGAAGCCAGGGGTGTAGTCTCCACAGCCATCCCTCTGACTACACCTCTTTAGGATGGTTATCTAAGCTCCCTGACCTTCACTTCTCCACCTAATAATTACTCCCTCACAAGGGTGTTAAGACATTCAAATAAGACCCTGTTAATAGCTGCCCATTTCTTGGGCACTTGCTATGTGTCAGGCTCCACACTAAGTGCTTTATGTGACTGGTCTCTTTCCATCCTCTCAACCACACCTGTGAGGCTCTATTTTACAGAGGAGAAAACTAAGCATGGAGATGTTAAGCACTTCCCTGAGGTCACAGAGCAGAGACAAGGCTTGAAACCAGGCCTTTTTGAATCCCCAGTCCATGCTCTTAATCATTACGCTTTGCAAAAAGTAAAATACCACATAAACATCTGGTATCACTGTTATTCATCTGAGACAGAAGGAGAATGATATTAAAAAACTGACAGTAGGGGGCTTCCCTGGTGGCGCAGTGGTTGAGAGTCCGCCTGCCGATGCAGGGGACACGGGTTCGTGCCCCGGTCTGGGAAGATCCCACGTGCCATGGAGCGGCTGGGCCCGTGAGCCATGGCCGCTGAGCCTGCGCGTCCGGAGCCTGTGCTCCGCAACGGGAGAGACCATAACAGTGAGAGGCCCGCGTACCGCAAAAAAAAAAACAAAAAAAAACCTGACAATAACAATGCCAGGCAGAGAACCAGTGTGCTGAGGGGGTTAGGACAGAGGGGCATGGAGAAGGCCTGGGGCCTAAACATTCCTGGCCCCCCTGTATTTCCCCTCTCCTTCCACTCCTACCCTCCATGCCCCAACACACACACACACACACACACACACACACACACACACACACACACACACACTCACTCCATCTAGAACCCTGCATTGGCAGCACATGTTCACATTCACTATTTTACTTGGCATCTCACATCAGTCCCAGAGGCAAGGTATATTGTTCCCACTTGATAGATGAGGAAAACTGAGGCTCGGAGAGGTTCAGTGACTTACCCAGGGCTGCACAGATAGTCAGCCATGCGGTAAGGCCCAGGATTTCAACTTGGATCCTCTAACTCCAAGACCCCTATTCTTTGTGTTAGTATGGCTGTGCTGGTGTGGGTGAGATGTCCTCCTGGGATTTCAGAGAGAGCCCGTCTGTGACTCGCTCCACCCCACCCTCAGTGTTCATGGCTTGCTGAATCGTCATTGCTCTTTTGTTCACTGCATGTCTCCCCTACTAGCCTGTAAGCTCCTTTGAGGGCAGAGACCACATGTGGCTCATTCACCATTAAGCCTCCAGGGTTCAGCCCAGTGTGACAGGCAGGTGCTCAGTAAATAGTCACCAACTGGAAATGCACCTCAAAGCTTCCCTTCCCGCTGTGGGATCTGGGGGAGGAAGATGCAGCTCGTGGAAGCGGGGGTGAGGAAGAGCCATGGGGCGGTGGCTTCCTTTCAGTAAAGCACCTACTAAGTGTAGCAGCCAGCACCCCAGGTACGGGAAGCAGGAGGTGGAGAGTGTGTGCAGGAGGACTCCTCCACGTGCCCCACCTCGGCGGCACAGACGAAAACCTAGCCGAGTCCTAGCGCCTCCACGCGTGTGCCCGTCATGGCTTCCTTAGCTAGGACTGTCAGATTTAACAACGGAAAATAGAGGGTACCGTGTTAAATGTGAATTTCACATAAACAACCAATAATTTTTAGTTTAAGTGTGTCCATGACACACCAAATGGACCCACATCTTGGTTCAGGCCTTACCGATTATTTATATTTGTTACATACTTAAACATAATTTTTACATTATTCACTATTTATTGGAAATTCACATTTAACTGGGTGCCTGCGTTTTACCTAGCCGCTCCACCTGTGGGCGCCCTAAGTTACTGGGGTGGCTGTTATTTCTCCAAGTGGGCTGAGAATTATGCCCCTGAGGATCGAGGGGAGCCTGGAAAGAGCAGACCACAGTCCCCAGTGTCCGCGGATCAGGGCCCAGCCCGGGCACAGGAGGAGGCTGAGAGCCGGCCTGTGGCTGGGAGCCGGGTTTGCAGTCTTCCCGGCACAGGGAGGAGTGTGGAGTCCGCGCTGGCTGCTCCCCAGTAAGCGGGGCTGGCATTTCAGAGCGCGTCAGAGGCGCTGGCTCCCTGCCCTGGAAGTCGCATCTGGCCTCTGAGCCAGCGCTGCCTGCTGGGCCCCAGCCCTCTCAGCTCAGCGGACCCAGACCGAGGGCCCCAACGGGCCATTGTCATCCTGCCTGCGCCTCAATGGGGCCATTCAGGGGCTTTGCAGAGGCCCCTCTGGAGGGCACCTCCCCCATCCTGGGTGCCCTTGGCCGCAGCCTTCGCCTGTGTAGGTGGGGTCTCTGGCTGTCGCAAAAGCAGACGGCAGCCAGGGCAGCGTTACTGAAGACTGGATTGTCGACGGAGGGCACTGAAATGCCCCACACGTCACGGGACTCCGGGGTACTCTGCCCACCCCGCGCCCCTGCCCCAGACGGGGCGCCCAGGCTTCCGAGGGGCCTGCACCTGAGGGCTGAGCAGCAGGGCCTCCCCTACATTCACTGAGCATCTGAGGGCGATTCGCCGCAGCCAGACAGAGCGAGTTCCAGCCCAGGCTTTGCCAAGTCCTAGCTGTGTGGGATTAGGCAAGTTGCTTCACCTCTCTGAGCCTCTCTTTCTCCATCTGTAAAACGAGACTCCTGATACCTCCTTCCTAAGGCGGACACTGAATGAGGTAAAACATGTAAGCATGGAGCATGGAGCATGGAGCCTGGCACATAGTAGGTGCTGAATAAATGTTCCCTTCCCCTCTATCCCTTCTTATAGCTCTTTCTGATCCACGGAAGACCCCAGGAAATGTGCTCTCCTGTGACCAGCAGATCCAAAGGCCACTGCTAGGGGGATATCTTGGTTCAGGCCTTCACAAGTGGACACTGGGCCCCTCGTAGACCTGGCACTCTGATTCAGGCCCCTCTCAGCTCACACAGCCCGTGATAAAGAGCACTGACACACAACACACAACTCCTCCTCTCATCTCTGGCGCTCCTTCTGCCACCCCACTCTGGGGTCCTGAGTATCTCATAATGACTTTACCCTTCCAGGTCTCCCCACCCCCAGGTTGTCCCTGCGCTCTGATGTCCAAATGAGCAAACAGAGAGACAGATGCTGAACTTTGTGGGCACTGCCAGGCGGCTTACAGGGAGCCAGCTTGGGCCTTAAGCAGGGGACAAAGGGGCACATACCCTGGGTTCACAGCCCTTAGCCAGGAGTCCCAGTTAACCCTTTCCAGTGGCTGACATCCTGGTATGACGCCCACCCTCCATGGCAACCCTGGCCCCTGGCAGCAGGGAGAGGAGCCAGGGCTCCCTGTCCATCAGAGCCCTCCACCCTCTGCGTGGCACACGAAATCCTGAATATGCTGCTCTGTTGTCTCTGCATCTCGCACGCATGCGTTCAAACCTAACTCCTCTCACCTTGTCTAGGTTCCCACTCTTGCCTGCCCCCACTCACCCAGCTCCCTCCTTCTCTTAATCATCTAAGTTGATCTTTCCCTCCGGACCAGCCTCTGTCAGAGAGTGAGGGCTGCAGACCATCTTCTGCACATTCACTTGCCAAAAGCAGACATTCTTGGGCCTCACCCAGACCTACAAAATCAGCATCTCTGAGGCTGGGGCCCAGGATTCTGCATATTTAACTAGTGCCCAGGTCACACACACGCACAGTGGAGTTTAAGAACCACTGCCGTGGAGGAAGAGAGGCACGCTTGGCATCCCTCTCTGGCCCCGCAGGACCTTTCTTTGCACACTCCCTTTCCTGTTAATAACTGTCTGAGAGAATGAATTAATTGGTTTCCTTATTGCCAAATTACACGAATATAATTGAGCTCTGCCATCTCATTTCCCAATTGCATTCTCCTTGGACTTACTTGAGAGGTTTCTATCCATATATTAGAGTACAGCAGAAAACACAAACACACACACCTGAGACCTAACATTTACGGAGAACTCATCACATGCCAGGCATTTGCCACAGGCTTCATACACTCTCAGGCTCAGAGCGGCCCTGTGAGGTCGTGACTCTCATGCCTCTAGAGCAGATGAGGAAAAAAGGACAAGTTTATCAGCAATTCACCTTACATGGGCAGCGCCGGAATCTAAACCCTGGACCGTGCAGCCGCGACCCCTTGCTCTCACTCACTTCATTATCCTGACTTCTCTGAAAGAGCTGGTTTCAACTCCAGTAGCTCTCACCCCAGACTGTGCATCAGAATGCCCTGCAGAGCCCTGAGAAATACAGATGCCAAAGCCTCACCCCAGGCCTATATCTGGAAGGGAGATGTCTGGACGTGTGTTCTGTTTTGACAGCTCCACGTGGTCCCGGCAAAGAATGACTGGCCACGCGCCCAGGTCATGCGGCTTGCTCAAGTAGGTCTAGAGAGAAAACTCAAGTTTCTCGACTCCCACAGCAGTGCTCTTTCAGCTTCCCTACACTGCTCACATGCTAGGGTGCTGCCAGCAGTCGAAATGGATTTTCTCTAGCCCCTCAGGGAGCGTCTGGACGCACACACACGCACGCACGCCTGTGCACTCACGTGCACGTATGCACACTCCCACAAACATCTTAGCACCAGACTCATCATCTCTCAGTCATGGGACAGCTTCCCTGTTCCCATCAGGACCCAGTCTGGACTTGAGGGGGGCTGGGGATGTCCCTCCTCCAGGTGACTTGGATGGGGTTAAATGAGACAAGTCTAGGGGAGCTGGGGAAGGAACAGAAAGCCCCCCTTGACTCTCTCCACCACCTTCCTCCCTCCTGTGGACTCCAGAGCAAGGTGACCAAGTCCTCTTCCTCCACCTGCAGTGGCCCATGCCTGACTGGGCCAGGCATGTGCTCAGGGATGGGCGGTTTCTATGGTGACCGTGTAAGCAGCTTTTCAGTAGCCCTGATTTACACAGAACAAGACAAAAAAAACTCCCACCTCTAAAAGCATTAGACAATAATTTCACCAAACAGCCTGATCCAGGGGCTCAATTAATCTGCTCTGCTCCTATCAATGGGCTTTCCGCAAATCAGTACCCAGCCACAGCATGACTGAAAGAAACGCCTCAGCAGGGAGATAGATTACATTTGCATGGCACCTGCCCATTCACAGGGCTTCCCTAGGTGGGGATGGAGACCCCAGCATGGCCACTGGAGCGAGCTGCTCCCCTTGGTTCTCTGGGGCGCACTCCTTCACGGAGCTATGCTAGAATCATGCAATGCAATTTCCTATTGCAATTCAAGGAGAACTGGAAGGAGACTTCCAAACAGCAAAGGATCCTGGGAGTTGGGCTCTATTTAGACGTGGGGGAAGGGCTGTCCTCCCTTTGTTGAAAGGGCTGGAGAGGATTTCACCGCTGGCTGTGAGAAGGGCTGGGATGGAACTGCCTCCAGGTCCTGAAAGATGCCATCTCGGCCAGCCTAGAGCACACCAGCAGAGAGGAGAACTGAGGTCCATTGATCCTGAATTCCCAGGCCAAAGACAAGATCTCCCTTCCTTCTGCAGTTACCAGGCAGATTACAGCCTCCCATCACGCTGACCAAGCATTAGCCACAAAGCCCAGTGCACAGGTGAGTAAGACAGAGCAATGTAAGAAATGAAGCGGCCACAGATTCTAGAAGTCTCTTTTATGGTACCCTCTTCTAGCGTTGCCCTGTCCATCCCTCCCATCCCTAATCAGAGGGTAGGGTTATTAGAGGCAATGGGGCCTGTGCCTCCAGACAGAAGATGCAACTGAGTATTTATAGGAAGGTCTCCCTTAAGTACTTCTGAAGGGGTGAGGATATAACTGTTCTTCTGCTCCTTAAACTTTAATTTGCCTATGAAATATCTTGAGGTCTGGTTAAAATGCAAATTCTGATTCAGAAGGTCTGGGGCTAGGCCTGAGGTTCTGCATTTCTACCAAGCCTCCAGGGGATGCTATTACTACTGGTCCATAGACCATACTTTTATTAACGAGGGTTAAAGCACAAAAAGTAGCCAGAACAAAGAAAGGAAAGAAGGAGGGAGGGAGAGAGGAAGGAGGGAAGGGGGAAGGAGGGGTGGGGGAGGGGAGAAAAGAAAGAAGGAAAACTGAAGACAAAAAGGAACCAGTGTACACTGGCAAATCCAATTCTCACCTCTCTCTTCTACTGTGGATCCAGCTCTCAACTTGGACCAAGTAAGAGTCTGCTCACGGGGTAAGAATTCCCCAACCTGATCACAAGTATTACCATTTCCCAGACAACCTAACTCATCTATATCTTTGCGTTAAGACGCTGATCTTTGCGCTAAGACACTCATCCACCCTTTACAGTAAGAGCCCCTACAAAAGACACAAAACTGTCAAAGGGAGGACATTTGGACCCATTAGCATCTTAAGGGACACACTGTAGATTTCTTAGTAGCATCTGGAGAAATAGTGTAAGTAAGAGTCCTTGACTTCAAGTCAGACCTAGATGCTAATCCCAGACCTGCCTGGAATCCTGTACAAGTCCCTACTGTTTATTCACTAAATATTTAGTAAGCACCTACTATGTGCTAGACACTGTTCTAGGTGCAGGGGATACAGCTGTGAACAAGAGAGGCAAAGCCCTGATTCTCATGGAGCTGAAAGTCTAATAGAGGAAGACACAAGATAATAAATACACAACATGTCTAGAGTAGACTGCTCTGGTTCTGGAGAAAAATAAAGCAGGGCAAGGAGATATAAAAGGATGGATTGCTATTTTATATAGGGTTGTCAGAAAAAGCACCTTTGATAAAGGGGCATCTGAGCAGAGACTGAGGGTAAGAGAATGGGCAGTGTCAATATCTGGGGAAGACATTCCAGGCAGAAAGAACAAGTGCAAAGGCCCTGAGGCTCGGCTTCATCATCTCCAAAATAAAGAGGTAAGGAAACAGGATCTTTGTGATACAGTTCTAAGGTTCCAGAGTCTGCCAGCCAGGAGCAAGAGAGGCTTTGGAGGTTGGGGGAAATGACCTGTGCTGTGTGAAAAGGCCAGGGTGGTGAAACCTATAGGCCACCTTGACAGCCCCCTCCTTTTTTACAGTCTTATACATCTCTCATTCCAACTCTGTTTCGAGGAGCAAATCACCCAGTTGTTTTTAAGAAACAAAAATAATCTGCCCTCTTAAGGGAGAGATATTTTAAAACCACTGAATGGATTTTTCCTTCCCAGCTTTTTTTTTTTTTTTATTGATACATCTCTTCTCCTTCCAGTTCTAAAATAAGCACCCTGTCTGCCCATACACTAATCCAAAGGCAACACAGCGCAGATGGCGTGGGCCTGGGGAGAGCCAGGCGGAGGTTGCTTGGAAGGCACCAGACCCGGAGAAAAGACACCAAGACAGCCTGACCAGCCTGGCCTCGCCCATGGCCTGCTTCCTCTGAATCCAGGTGACGAGACGTTCTTAAAAACAGCAGTGGAATGTGGTGAGAGTTGGCATTTGCAAATGACAAATTTCTGACCGAATTCCAGTTCTTTGGAATGGAAAACCAGCAGTTTCCTGTTACAAAATGTACCAACAGTTCATGTCTAATACATGGGTGTGGGCAATGCATATACTTCACATCTAAATTTGGCTAAAAATATACCAAAGCCGGCATATTTTTAGCCAGGTAAACATTTCTAGGGACTAGGTCAAATTTATATTGGTTCTGCTCTGCAATCCAGAGAAGAAATGATTCCAAATGAGTGAGAAGCAGGGACCCAAGGGGAAAACCACACAGTTCCCCCAGGCAAATTGGGAGTCACTGATTCTTACTGACCACCTCCCGTTTGGGAGTGCTTCCCAGGACTAAATAGTTTGACCTTTCCCACTAGTCGGACTCTCAACCACTGCGCCACCAGGGAAGCCCGAGGCAGCACCTTTTAAAGAACAGAGCCCCAGGCTACTTTAGGAAGGCAAGTCTTAGTTGGGTTTTACTACCTGTCCCGCTAAAGAACCTTAAACAAGTTGTTTTCCATCTCTGTGCCCTCATCATTCTTCCCCACCCTCAACTAGATTTGGGAGTAGTTAGGAGCAGCACAGAGGGAGGAGAGTTTCAGGCCTGGTTCCTCCTTTTATAGGTGGGTGACCTTGCGCAAGTTGCTTATGGTCTACCTGCCTTGGTTCACCTGTAAAATGGAGAGAATAACAAAAGTGCTTACCTCAGAGGTTATTGGTTTTATGATGATTAAATGGGTAAATCCATATAAAATGCTTAGAAGAACACCCAGCACATAGTAAGTGCTCAGTAAATAAGTGATCTTATCTACCCCATGCCAGGCATTTGTATATACACTATTGCTTTGATTTGCATGACCCACTGAAATGCTACCCTTTCCCTCAAGCAGCGGAGGTTTGGTAGGACTGACTTGTCCAAGCTGCAGTTCAACAACCATTTATTGAGGGCCTACAGTGTCCCAGGCCCTACACCAGCACTGGGGAAGTTAGATGCCCAGTAAATAAATGGGGAGCTAGGAGCTTAACCTAGGTCTCTCTGACTTCCGGCCTGGGGGTGGGGCTCTAAGGTGTTTGGTAGAAAAAGCACAGATGTGAAATCAGAGAGTTCCGTTACTGACTCCGTGTGATCTCGGTCAAGTTACTGACCTCCTTTGCACCTCATACATGAAACTGATGAAATGCCACCAGCCTTATCACATAGTGGTGAAGCTTAAGTGAGATGATGTATGGACAGTGGCCCATGGGAGGTGTTGAATGTTGCCACAATTATACGATCCACAAAGAGGGCCTGGTTTTCTGATCTACTGAGCCAAATGCAAAAGCTTTCAAATATGAAAGAATTAGGAGAACAGACTTGTGGTTGCCAAGCAGGACAGGGTTAGGGGATGGATGGATTGGGAGTTTGGGATTAGCAGATGCAAATGATTATATACAGAATGGATAAACAACAAGGTCCTACTGTATAGCACAAGAAACTATATTCAGTATCTTGTGATAAACCATAATGGAAAAGAACATGAAAAAGAATGTATATATATGTATAACCGAATCACTTTGCTCCACAGCAGAAATTAACACAACATTGTAAATCAACTATACTTCAATAAATTTTTTTGAAAAACAATACTTAACTACTTAGTAGATGGAGGGGAAAAGACCATAGCTTAGAGCCGGTTCTAATTCTTTAAAACATCAGGCACTTCAGAGCAGAACGTCTGATTGCCATGAGTGAGGTGGAAAGAACACTGGGCCAGGAGTCAGGGGGCCTGGATCCCAGTTTTTGCTCTGCCCTCAAAGCTGGGTGACCATGGGCAAGTCACACCCCGCTCTGGGCTATGTTTCCCCATCTGCACAATGGAACTTTGGGAATAGATGGCCTCCAAGGTCTACACTGTCTCAGACATCCCAAATTATCTAGTCCATAGAGGCACAGATCACTAAGCAGACATCCAAGGAAGCCTGATTCTTCTAAATCTGTTTTTGTCACCCAAATGGTACTTTTCCCTCCAGGGCTTGCCTTCCTCTGTCCAGAGACAGTTAACAAGCAAAGTTCACACACTGGAAGGTCTGACAGCTCCAGGATGCTCGTGGCCCACATTTTTTGACGTCAACGTGCGTCACTCTCAGGTCTGAAAAGAATCAACGCAAACCAGTGTGAAATGGGGACTGCCTGCAGAGCTGCAGCAGGAGGACAGGAAAGAGGTCCTGCCAGCTGTCAGGCACATGGCCCTGCCCAGCCCACCAGCACTGACCTGGGGAACAGCAGCCACAGCAGCGAGAGGAGACCATGCCCAGATTGCAACAAGATGTGAGCAAAAGCGAACGGGGCTCCTCGTTCTGTAAATGCAGAGCCTCTGGCAAGAGGCTGGGACAGGCACAGGAGGCCCTGACAAGGAGGAGACAGTGAGGGGGCCAAGGCCAGGGAAATGGGGAGCAGGCTCCAAGGAGAAGAGGGTCTGGAGGTTTGGTTTTCTAAAGCAGCACCCCAGTATGGGATTCAGGCCTCTTCCAACTCCTGGCAGAAGAAGGCAGCGGTTAAGAGCACAGACTCTGGACTCAGAAACACCAGGTTGGAATCCTGCCACTGTTCACACCAGCTGTGTGACCTGTAAAAGTCCCATGACCCTTCTCAGGCCTCTGCCCACTGACTCCTCACTTTTCTCCTTACTGATAAGACAAGATGAACAACATGGGCTCAGAAAGTTAGTGCGAGGATTAAGTGAGTTTTCGTATGGAAATGGCACATAAGTGGTTGCTGAAATCATTATTCCTGGAAGGCTTGTCCTATCCTCTTTTCTTAACCTACTAAAATCCTTCAGAACCCTTCTCAGGTCCCCCTTCCAAAGTTATTGGTGGGGGTGGGGATGGAATCTGCCAAAGCCCTCCGAAGCCCATCCAACCCTTCCCGTCTACTGTACCGCCATGATCACAGCTGGACAGACCTTCTTCCAGTGGAGCAGCCAGCCAGTCTGGATGCTGTAAACAGCCTTGTGTAAAGAATCTGCCTTTTCCTGCTACCTAACCAGGTGAGTTTTCTCAAGACCTGGCGTTGGAAAGCTTTGACACTGGCCTCGCTTGGCCACCCACCATCATGGGATCATCTCAGCTCACATGTCAAGAGGGAGTTCTGCAGAAGCCACATGGCTTAGCCGCAGCTTCAGGGACACAGCTGGTGCTCAATACCCACTCAATCCTGTTTTTCA
The DNA here is from genome assembly GCF_003031525.2 of Neophocaena asiaeorientalis asiaeorientalis. Taxonomy (NCBI): domain Eukaryota; kingdom Metazoa; phylum Chordata; class Mammalia; order Artiodactyla; family Phocoenidae; genus Neophocaena; species Neophocaena asiaeorientalis. The sequence goes on along the minus strand of NW_020175186.1, from coordinate 1,629,698 downwards.
ACTCTTTCTTTTATCTTCGCCCTCCCATCCTTCTTTTCTTCTGCAAATAGGAACTAAGAACCTACTATGTGTTGATGCTGTACCAGCAGAGATCATGAGAGACACATCCCTGAACTCACAGAAGCCACGGTCCAGCTAAATAAGCAACCATAGTCCAAGCGATGGGGGCTCAGAGCAGGCTATGGGAGAACACAGGACAGATACTGCATCCAGACTGTGGTGGTGGCACAGGGCTTCCTGGACGAGGCGGCACTAAGCCTGAACTTGAATGGGTGAAGGATGGGACAGGTTTAGCCAGGCAAAGGAGTTCTAAGTAGTGAGGAGAGAAAGAGCTTAAAGCAGACAAAGGAGCTTGCTTCCCCTCATACTCCTCGTCTGCTTCATGCCCAGATGAGTAAAATTCAACCAGGTATTTTCATCTTTTAAAAAAGTTCCTCATTAAAAAAAAAATCTCTTTTATACTTTCAACCTTGGAAACATCTTAGATTTTTATAAGGGATTATCAAATCAACCTGGATCTTATGATTTCCATGAAATTTCAGCAACCCTTCTCATAAAAGAAGAGGAATTAAGCCAAGATTCTCACACTACACCAGAGATAGGAGATAAGGAGTCCAGATCCTAAACCCAGTGAAACAAACTTGGCCAGGCTATCTACTGTGAGTACACACACACACTCACACACACACACTCCTACTTGACACACACTCCTACCTCATATATGTTCTCATGGATACACCACAGATGTCAAGGGGCTCGCTAATGTATACTCTTTAGCCAAGCCTTTGTTTTGCTTCCCAACATTTTATTTTGAAAAAGTTCAAACGCAGAAAAGTTGAAAGACTTGCACATATATCTTCACCTAGATTCACCAGTTAACATTTTACAACATTTGCTTTCTCCTTCTACCTACAGCTATGCTCACCTTTTTTTTTTTTTCCCTAAAACATTTGGGAGTTAGTTGCTGACATCAAGATACTTCACCTCTAAATATATCAGCATGTATCTCCCAAGAAAATGGACATTTTCTTACATTATCCCCAAACCACTAACATCAATGGAGTAATACTATCTAACATACAATCTGTATTCAGATATCTCCCATTGTCTCCAAAACGACCTTTCTAGCATTTATGGTTTTGCTTGTCAAGGTTCTCTCATTGGATTTGGTTGTCATAGCTCTTTAGTCTCCTTCTCTAGAATAGTTCTCCATCTACCTTTTAAATTTTTTTGTTTCTCATGACATTATCGGTTTTGAAGATCCCAGGCCTGTTGTCTTAAAGATGACCCCTAATCTGAATTTATCTGATTGTTTCTGCATGCCAACAAATGATCAAATTCCCCATTTTTCCCTTCCTCTGTCCAGAACCAGCCCTGCCAGTTACATAGTGATAACACCTTAGTGGACCTTGTGGCATCAGAACACTTAGAATTTTACAAATCCCAGAGAGTTTAACTGATATGATGAAGCAGCTACTGTTTATTTAATATTGAATGAATATATTCAGTATTTCTAAACTCTGGGGCAGAGGGGAGGAGCCAGATGTCATATATACCACACCAAAGGAAATTTTCCAGCAATTTACTTTGATCCCGTATTAACAATGCTTTTTCAGATATTTTTTAAAAAGTGCTTTCACACTTGCTATTTAAGAACCTTGACTTTGAGGTCAAACAGATAAGGGTTCAAATCCTGAGTCTGCCACTTAACCAGCTGTGCTAGTTGGAAAGGTAGCTTAACCTCTCTTACCCTTGGTTTCCTTAAAGGGTATTTATGGTGTAAGATGTTTAAACCACAGTCTCATTCATAATAATTACCTCTATTAAGCTTTACAACAACTCTTCAAAAACAGTAGAGCAAGTATCATCCTACTTATTTTATAGATTAGGCAACGGAAGCTCAAAAGACAATGTAACTTATCGAAGGTCATGCAGTAAAGCATCTAAAGAGACGAAATTAGAACCAAAGTTGCTGATTCCCAGAGCTGTCATTTCTATTCTCTTCAGGAAGTAGCTTCTACGTAACGGGATGTTGGGAGGATTAAATGAAATGATGCATGCCTGGTGCTATGCATTATGCTGGTAAGAGGCTATGCTCCGTCAGTGTCAGTGCCCATTATTATAACTATTTTTCCTGTGTCACACTCTCCTAACTGATTTTGTTCAAAGGCTCCAAAAGAACTTTATAATCATCTTGACCAAGCCCCCTTTCCTACCCTATCTTCTCTTCTACCAAGACAGGGGAGGTTGGAACAAACCAAAATTCACTAAAGGTATTAAGGTTTCACTTAGAAGGAGAGAGAAAATATCCTGAGGCTGTGGGGCTACTGTTTGCAAAACACAAAAGAGGGTCTGTTTTCCTTGGGAAATGGAGCACTAAGTCGTGAGTCATTCTTTAGGTTCAGCGTGGGCGACTTGGGGTTCCTGCGAAAACTTCTGTGTCACTCACTAGTGTCTTGTGTGGACTGAAGCACAAAAGCCTGACCCAGTTTTGTTCCCCAAATCACATGAACCATTCTGCCCAAGACATTCTAGGAACACATTGTCCATCTCCTTGAACAATGTGACCAAGAGACAGAGTCACCATTGAAAGTGGCCCCGTGGCTATCAGTAAAACACCACTGGGCAGCTGGCCATGCCTTGGGGCACCTTAATGGCCAAGCTGATCACAAGGTTCAGCTCCCACCACAATCGTGCCAGCAGTAAGGGAAGAGGGCTTTCCTTCTGCCTTCAGAACAATAAGAAACCATTCAGAAGCCCAATGAATGGGACTGTTCCATTCTTGGTCCTGGGCAGTGCTGTCAGATTGGCCAGCTCCACTCAGTCACCTTGACAGTGCCAGCTCAGACTGGGTGTACAAAGGAGGTTCCCAGTAAGTTTGATTTGCAGCAGATGCCTCAGCTTGGTTAGTGCTATAGAGATGGCATGTTTGGGACCAAAATGTGGAGGTCTCATTTCACAACTCTGGATATGACTACATTAATTTACTCTTGACTCTGACCCTCATTCATCTAACCAAAGCCCCGCTATGCCCTCTGCTTTCACAGTGCAAGCCACCTGTCCTCCACGTAATCAACCATGCACTTCAGAGGCAGAGAGGTAGGGTAGAAAGAACACAGGCTTGCAATGAGGCAGACCTGGTTTCCAAACTTGGCTCTGACCTTGGGTAATAAAAATAGGCAATATCACATATTCCTTGCTTATTGCATGCCAGGCTCTGTGCTCAGCAACTTACCTGTATTATCTCACTGAATCTTCACAGACAACCTATAAGCATCATCGTTTCTGCTTTATAGATGAAGACACATTTAGAGATGTTAAATAACTTGCCCAAAGCCTGGATTTGAACCCAGGTCTGTCTCTCAGTTAAGTGTAATCTACCATTTAAAACTGTCTCCAAGTGATAACTTCCCCTGGTCTCAGCTTCCTCATATGAAATGCATGGGCCACTTTACATTTTACCCAGTTTCTTGTGCTTCACATTAAATTTCATATACATATAAAATTTATATATACATAAAATCATTTATATATATATATATATGTGAAATCACTGCAGTCTACTACTGCCTGGCACATAGCAGATGCCCCATAACTACTCCCTTCCCTGTTGATGAGATTGATTCTAAGAAATAAGAGTCTCTGACCTTACGCCAAAATCTCACTGGGTGGTTCGGCTTTTTCAGACTGGCTTCAGGAGCTTCACTAAGGCCTAATTAAAGCACCTCTCTCAAGGCCACATCTCTTATGTCTTATAAGTAAATAAAATGGGACACCAAGACTTGGTGCTTCAATCTTGGTCACAGAGGAAGGGAGTATGAGAAGTGGGAAGCAAATCTAGCTATTCTGAAAGCTGGAAATTGGGCTGTTAATTCCCCCAGCCTGGCCTTTGATGTGTGTGTGCTTACATGTGCTCATTACTTTAAGCTGTTCCATGTGTTTATATTTGTATATGTGTGTGTATATATGTATATATACACATATCCAGAAGTAGATGTATTTATACACACATATATACACACGTAATGATACCCTAAATTAGCCACCAGTCCCACCCTTAAGTGTCTTCAGAAAATTAACCCACGGAATAAGCAATAATACGTGAACTATAAACATTCTTGCATGTTGGCAGATAACCATGCTACACATTCCCCCTCCAAGAACCGAGGAAGAGAAGAAAGGGAATAACACAATAGCAGAAAAATGCACTAATCAAATCCATAATCAACTTTGATGATGGAGCAAGGATTCTAATCAAAACACAATGGGGCAAAGTTGCAACAGGTTACAAGCTTGGAGCTGCGCTCTCTTCCCAGAGGCCTCGCCTGCACTTTCTTTTTAAACATCTAAAACACCCACAGAGGATTTCAATCACTTCTAATTACTTTTTTAAAGAAATGAGTTGCAAGTTGAACCCCAGGCTCCTAAAAACAGGAAATATCAAAATATTATATATATATAATTTTTTTCCCCTGCAACTGCTTCTTAAAAATAGGCTAACCTCTCCTCAAATAGCTCACACGCATTCCTTATCTGAAGGTCAGCCGGACAGAGTTTCTGAACTAACACAGAGCAGATCTCTAAAACAATTCTTTGCACATGGTCATAATTTATACGCCATGTTAACAGAGCAGATGCTATAAATGTTCATTCTTGGGGGAAGGCCCAGGTATCCCAACGCCAGGAGGGGAATTCGGGAGGGATGTGTGGCTGCAGAGCAGTTCCTCTCTCTGCGGGTCGAGTCCCTGCTGTAGGTTTGCGGGAGAGATTCAACGTGAGGGGTCTGGCAAGTCGACGGTGGGGCTGCACCTAAAAGCTAGCTGCTGGCTGCGTCAGGTCTTTTCACACTTGATGGCGATGGACAGCAGGCTTGGGGGAGAACAGGCTGTCACTGGCTAAAGAGAGTCGCTGCCTAATAAAAGCCACGAGACCCATGTCCTTTCCGCATCACTACCATGTTGGATACTCTGAACCCTGAGCTAATAATAATAATCACTGTCGTTTCCCAAGGGGCTGTTATGGAACAGGTCTCTTATGGACACCATCCTTCCACCTTCTCATAACTGCCCTGCATGCTCAGGATGACTACGGACCACGAAGGCAGCACGCAAATCCAGTCCCTCAACTGCAAGAAGCCTTTGTTCTTCGCTCACGATTACCTTTCAAAAGGAAGATACCAGATACGAAGCAATCACCTGTTAGGCGAAGGTGCGGCTTCCCGGTGGCGACACCCACTCCTGCTCTGCACCGCTGCGTGGCCCTGCTTCTCCTCCTTCCCTGGCATGCTCATCTCACCCCCTCTCCTCCCCAGCCAGCCATTCCTGCCCATCTCTGGAGCCCGCCATCTCCTGCCTCCTCCGTGAGGCCCTCAGGACTTCTCCAGCCACGGTGGCCTTTTCCTTCCTTTCAGCCCCAAGCATACCTCTCGGCCCTCTTCGTGTTGTGCTTGATGCCCTGGGTACATCAGTCATGCCTCCCAATTGGACTATAAGATCTCCAAGGCCCAGGCCGTGTCTTATCCCCCTGTACCTCCGCCAGAGCATCCAGGAGGACGGCAGCTGTGAAGAGGGGAAGACCCCCAGCCTGGAAGCCAGACCAACCTGAGTTGGGCCCCCCACTCGCCACCCTGGAGCAGAATGACCTAGAGCAAGCTATTCTACCTTTTGCTAAGTCCTGCGTACCCTTCCAGCTCAATGGCTAGAGCAGTGCTCTTAGAAATCAGGGCCTGCGAGTAACTGGAAAGTCCCTACGACTCTCTCTCTATAGCATGCTGGTTTAGGACATGGAGTCCAGAGCCAGAATGTCCGAGTCCTAATTCTACTTCTGCTGCTCAAGGGGTTACTAACCCGGTCCTTGCCTCAGTTTCCTCATGTGTAAAATGAGAATAATAACACTTGTCTCACTGGATTGTTGTAAGAATCAAATGAGGTCTTTTAGAACAATTCCTGGCACATAGGAAGTGCTATGTGATGACTCGCCATTATTATATTATTGTCATTAAAGAAGATGTTACAGGAAATTACTGTCATAGAAAATGCTATATATGCTTTAAGTGTTACTATGGGAATGAAATGAGATCGTACGTAAAGAGCCTGGCACATCAGGCACTTCCCTCATCTTCCCACCATGGCTGGTACTGGATTAGGCATGTGACAGATGCTCTGTAAATCCTCACGGACTGAATGATACCTTCTCAAGGGCTTGACAGAATAAGCTATGCCTTTTCTCACTGAGAGGCTATCAGATCTACGTTCAACAATGCCCCATCTCTTGGTTTAGCAATATGAATAGCTCATCTTATTGAGTGTTTCCTAGTTGCCTGACACTAGGCTTTACACATGTTACTTATATATGTCTATACACATGTCTAAATGATGTATGCATACGTGTATATATCAACATATGTATATATGACACTCTACATATGTTCTTTTTCTTAATCCTCATAATTTGTGTGGTTGTTTAATGCCCATTTTTACAGATGGGAACAGTGAGGCCCAGAGAGGTTAATGGACTAGGTCACCAGCTAGTACATGGTGGAGACAGGATACCAGGGATATCCACCTGACTTTAAAGCCTGTGCTACTGACCACTGTACAACCCAGCCTTCTCCCCAAATCCCCCTGAATAAAAGGGGAGTCAGATGTCATTTGCCATTTAACTCATCATCTCCTGAGTATCTTCTAGTGATAAATACCAGGTTTTGAGTCCAGGACTACCAGATGTGTCAAGTCTGACACAGTCCTCGAGCCGTATGGAGAGGCTTTCCTGGATGGTGAATGGACACCGTGTCAGGCAAAGGGGGAGGAAGCCTTGTCCAAAGACAGGAAAACCCCTTTTGCCAATGTCGCTTGGATGCCAGGGTGAGGCAGTGAGACAAAGGATCTGTACCTGCCACAGAGAAGAGCCGCCAGGAAGCTCGGCCATGAATAAAGAAAGGGCAGGCTGGTAAAAACCAGGAGAGCCCACTGGGAAGTGGCCAATTTCCTCAGCAATCCAACCAAACCATCCATATGGTCAGTACACAAGGTCCCACTGAGGGCAAGGCAGGTGGCGTGGGGGCAGCCAGGGGACTGTGGGCCAAGGGCGAGGGAGAGAAGAAAAGCCTCAAGGGAACTGGACCACACCAGCTCCTCCGGCAGCAGCTGGAGATCATTTTTTCAGGAAGAAGAGGGATGAATCACCTTTCCAGAGCCTGCCCATGGCAAGTCCACCGACAGTGTTTGTTAAATGAAGGGTCAAATGGGCAACGGTAGAACAGCTGCCTGGGTAGCAACGATCCCAGTGTCCACTTTCCCCCCTCATTCTTTGGGTCCTCCTCATCAGGCTGGAGGCTGTGTGTCACATCCCGGAGTCACTGCTCCGGCCTCCCGCATACCACCCACCACACCTCATCAGCCCCGTCTCCAAGGATGGAGGGGAAACCCTCACAAGGGTGCACCCCCAAGCTCATTCCCATTTCAGAGCCCACGTACAAACCTGTGCTGAAGGCAGAAAAAGAGCGCAGAGCACAAAACCTCGGCAGAGACAGGCCCTGGGAGCACTGGGGGAAATCTTTCTCCCACACACCATCACTCAAACCTGTCAGCTTCCAAACATGTTCAGCAAGTGCAGCAGCAAGGGGCATGCTTATCAGCCTGGCGTGGGAGCTTAATCTGCTTTGAGGGCCTTCTCCAACCCAGAGTTCCAAAAGTCTGCTTACAATTAGCTTCCAGCTCCAGTTCCTCCATGAGAAAGGCTAGGAATGTGTTGAGTTCTAGCCTCTGATCAGAGAAATCTCCAGGAGAAGGTGGAGACAGTGTCAGCAGAGAATAAGTGTCAAAAAGGTCAGCTGGTCTGTTGCCACTTCCCTGACACCAGCCCCAAACTACCTCCCCCGCTGGCTTCCCGCCTCCCCTGACCCGGGACAGTCACATCCGTCAGGTCTGCCTGTCCCCAAAAGTCCCTGCTGACTAACTGCCAAGAAAATACAGCACGCCCCTGCTCCCTCCTACCAGAAGAGGAAAAAAGAAAAAAAAAAAAAAAGCAGCAGAAAGGGCAGGAGGCCAGGAGAACCTGATTGGCCCTTGCTGATTTCCTTAAAAGAGATTGCATGGCTAGGGCCCGTCACCCAGCCGAACTGGGTGATGCGGGCTCTGTCTGGAAAGGTAGAAGTCATCAATTCTTTTCATGTCATCCCCCCACCCCAGCCCCAGTCACCCGGGCTACCGGCACCAGGATCTGCTACCCAGGAAGGAGGGGCTTAGCTTCGGGCCGCCATTCTGAGGCAGGCACCCCCGCCCACCGCAAGAGCCAGACGAGACGCTAGGAGTCTCCAGCTGCTTGCCTCCGCCGGTGCACCGAGCACTTCTACTGCGGTCCTAGCACCATGCCTGGAATCCTGTCAACCCAAAGGATGGGGCAGGGGCAGGCATCTTCACGACGAGGCAAGCAGGTACACTGCCACCCCCAGACCCCTTTCCCTGGATCTTTCAGCCAGGCCAGAGGGCATGGAGCCCAACGAGGCCTCGGACTATTCCTTGGCAGGGACAGAATCTCTGCAGAACCGACACTCAGACAGACGCTGCAGCAGTCACTGCCTTCTTGGGACCAAGATCTCAACATGCAGAACCTGACATTTCCAGTGCGGCACAGTTTTGAGAACACCCTGACCGTGCCCGCCAGAAGGAAGCCGCAGACGTAACCGCACCCCGGTCTCACAGAGCTCCTTAAGGCAAACCTCGGTCAGCCGGCCACACCCACTGGCCAGCCCACTCTCCGCGCGCATCCCCCAATCTGCCGGCCTAAGTGGGACGGTTCCCTTCTCAGCCCACAGGGTAGCCCTGTCCCCTATCC
>NW_020175186.1:1616867-1620596 GCF_003031525.2 Neophocaena asiaeorientalis asiaeorientalis | reverse complement strand
TTCACCCTTCTCCCAGAACAGTGCCCCGGCACACAGCACCTCTCACCTGGGTATCGAACCCGTTTTCCACCGAGCCGCTCATCCGCAGCGGGAGCCCCTCCCCCGCCGGCTCCTGCAGCCCCTGCGATTTCAGGGGGATCTGGCTAGGGTAGGCGGTCTTGCTCACCTCCACCTTGCTTCCTAACTTGAGGTAGCAGGGCTGGGGGCCCGCCCGGGCTGGGGGCACGTGCAGGATGGGCGCGGCGCTGTGCACGGGTTTGGGCAGTCCCGACTTCATTTTGGAGGCGACCAGGATGGCCGGCATCTTCTCCCGGGGCTTCGGCTTTCCCAGCACGTCCCTGGCAGCGGCGGCGGAGGCGACCGCTAAAGGCAGCGCGGGCAGCAGAGCAGGCGCCGGGCTTCGGCCCGAGAGGCGCCCACCACTAGCCGAGAGAAAGAAAAAAATATCCCCGGGTCGGGGATCTCGGAGCAATCCGGCGAGCTCGCCTTGGTCGCGGCGCTCAGCTGGTCCCACCTGGACGGATGCTGCAGCCGGGTTTCACGCCCCTCCTGGGCGGCCTGTTCAAGGGCTCCGGGTGCTCAGGAGCTGTTGCCTCCTGCGATTCTCCTCCTGGGAACTCGAGGCTTGGACGCCCATATTAACTTGTCACTGCATCTCCGAAGTGAGGAGGCCCCTTTGGAAGAGAAGCGGCGGGGACCCACGCCTCCCGCTCAGGGAGGCTGCGGGTGTGAGCGGGCGAGCTAAGGAGCGAGCAGCTGGGGAAAGGAAAGAACGATAGGGGGGAGAGGGAGGGCGCACGGAGCCCAAGACGTCTTCACCGACAGGCAGCTGCCGCCCTGATTGCGAGCACCGCAGTGTCACCCGCTACGCAGAGGCGCGGCGAGAGCCCCCGAAAGGTCTCTCTACGCGTGACAGTCACCACAGCTCAGAAGCCCGCCGGACAGATAGCACCTCGGCGCCTGCGGGTCTGCACATGCTCCGTGCGTTACAGCGCAGCAAGGCTGTGGCCGTGGGGCGCGGGCACCGGGACGCGCGGCTGGCGGGCTGGGCAGGGCAGCGCAGCGCTCGCGAGCGGTCGCCGCGCTTCCCGGGAAGGCTGCGCTGGCTGCGGGGCTCCGCGCAGGGTAGGACAGGCTGCTACCCGCGCTGCTGCGGCGCGCGCTGACAGCCCGGGCCGCCCCGGCGCGCCGATTGGTCCGTGGCGGGCCAATCTGCAGCCGCGGCTCTCACTGCAAAGGGGGGCGTGGCCTCAACTCCCGGGCCGCAGCCGAAAGTCTGGGGCCGCGCTTGGCCGCAAGTACAAAGCCAGCTGGTGGCCGCTCTGCAGCGCTGCTCGGGCTTCGCGCTCCCCCGCGGGCTGACACCCCCGCGTCCCTGAAACCTTTTGAAAAATGCCCTTTCGAACGCAAGCGCCCGCCTCGGAGCCCCGCGGGGAAGGCTCCAGGGAAGTTCGTTTCCTTTTTCAAATTGTTCTGGTCACCTTAACGGTCTGAGGCTTCCGGAGTCGCGCCTGCAGCCCCGCGGCCCCCCATCTGGTCTGGGCAGGGCCGTTCCTCGTCTCCCGCGTTAAGGACGCGCCAGCCATTTCTTCTCTTTTCTGCCAGCTCTTCCAGGCGGGCCGGGGGGCCTCCAAATAGCTTCCTCTCCAGCTTTCAAAGGCTGCACATTTCACTTAACTATTTGAAGTATTTATAGGCACATACAATACCCCGCGAAGCCTCCCGCCCCAAGACGGTTCCTCCTTGCAACCTACCACAGACTGGCCAGAGGAAGCCAGGAGAAGCTCCATGACCCCGGCGGGCTCGGGCTAAATTCTGCTGCGCTTCATGTAGGAGACCCTCCCTGTCCGCACCTCGGACGCACTGGCCCTACAGGTTCCTCGACTTTAATTCACCTGAGGACTTCTCTCCTGTCCCAGGTGCTCTATGGGTTCCTCGCTGAGAGTTGGAAGAGATGACACAGGCAAGCCAGACCCCTCATAGATGAGAAGCCCCACCCCCCACCCCCGTAGAGCTACCTGGATTTAAATCGGGCAAGTTCTCTGACTTTACATACATCCTTACAAAGCTTCGGTTCTCACTGGGAGTAAGGAAGGGGTTTGATTACATATACATAATATACTGTTGTTTGGTTAAATGAGACCGTTCGTTACAGTCATTTAGCACAGGTACTTAGCTATGTGAGAGACCAGTAAGTTGGGTATTATTATCCCTATTATTAAATTACTGCTTCTGCAAACCACCCCCCACCCCCAGTCATTTCTGTTTATAAGCTGTTTCTCTTCTCTGGCTCTGAGATACAGGTTTTCACAGTATGCCCACCCTATAGCCTGATTTTCAATGCCAATAGCATTGATTTGTCATTATCCAGATCATAGGAAATAAAGTGTTAAGACAATCTCTCAAAGCAGCATTAAGAAATAAGAAGGCCTCTTACCCTGGCCTGCTCCCTCTCCTATCTTATCTCCACCCATTCTATGCAGCAACTTTCTACTCTAGTGAAACTGAAATGCACACAGTCTTGTACACAATTTCAGGTATTCCTCCCTCTGAAGGAAAGTTATGGAAATATACTGCAGTCTTTGACTTTAAAGGTCATGGAGATATTCCAAAGTATTTCCATGGCCTTAATGCAGTTTTTCTCAAACTGTGGTCCCCAGACCACCACCAGCAGCATCAACACCTGGAAGCTTGTTTGATAAGCCCCACCCTAGATCTTCTAAACCAAAAGTTCTGGAGCTGGGGCCCAACAATCTAGGTTTACCAAGTGTTTAACCCAGTGATTCTGATGTACTCTGAAGTTTCAGAGCTTCCACCCTAATGAATATATCATGCATTCAGTGCTCCTCCAGGGCCACTTAAACCTTAATATACATAAGAATTATGTATCTTGCTAAAATACAGATTCTGATTCAGTAGGTCTAGAATGGGGCTGAGGTTCTGGTTTCAGAATAAGCTCCCACAGGACACCCATGCTGGTGGTCTGGAGCTCACACTTTGAGTAGTAAGGCTAATCCGTAGCTAGCAAAATGGGCTCATCTCAAGGGCCATCTCCAGCTAACCGACTTTCTGTCACACTGTGCTGAAAAGAATTCCAAGGGTGCATGTATCTAGTTAAGTTGGAAACAGCAGCCTGATCAATTAATAATGTCTGTCATGGGTACAGAAAGAGACCTAGTGACATACATGCTATGTATCTGCCATCTTGGATCTCCCATTTAAATCATATTTGTACCAAGGTCATTTTTTTGGATTCTGAGACCGTCAAATATGTACTAATATGAAAAACAATGCATTCTTTTTTGAAAAGCACCTCTTCCTAATACTCTAGGATTTGGTAAACATATGACCGTTCACCTTAACCTTATGTGACTTATTTAAAGTCTGATAACTTCTCATCTTTCTTGATGGAAAAGGAGTGAATCTTTTAGTCTACTTCCAAATTTCTTTCCTGGCCTCTGCATCCCTTTAATAATTTTATTTGCTCTTTCCTGGAACATTTTTCATCTCCCTTTATATCTTTTCTGTCTTTCCCTCATTTTCCTTCTTTAAAGCAAAATAATTTGTCATTATAACAAGACAAAGGGGGGAAAAAAGCTATATTTTCCCTGAGGCAAAAGAGATAATTGCAAGATTCCTCCGTAAATAAGATCATCTCAAATTATAAAAAATGTCCCATAGGCCTTGGCTGGTGGCCCAGTGGTTGAGAGTCCGCCTGCTGATGCAGGG
>NW_020175186.1:1545114-1616819 GCF_003031525.2 Neophocaena asiaeorientalis asiaeorientalis | reverse complement strand
GAAAAAAAAAAAAAAAAAAAATGTCCTATAAAGTTACTCCTTCCACACAGATGCTGTGTTAACATGAATGAAGTCATTTTAAATCAATAAGTCTGGCAAGCATTGGCAGCTAAAGAAGTCACTGGTTCAGAGTATGGCAAACTGCTTTGGAAAGAACACACTATCCAGGGTTTTTTTTTTAACGTTATTTTTTAAAAAATGATATGCACTATGGATAGCCCACTATTTTATTTTATTTTTTTTTAATTAATTAATTAATTATTTTTGGCTGCTTTGGGTCTTCGTTGCCACACGTGGGCTTTGCGGCGAGTGGGAACTACTCTTCGTTGCGGTGCGCGAGCTTCTCAGTGTGGTGGCTTCTCTTGTTGCAGAGCACGGGCACTAGGCACACAGGCTTCAGTAGTTGTGGCACATGGGCTCAGTAGTTGTGGCTCGCTGGCTCCAGAGCACAGGCTCAGTAGTTGTGGCGCACAGGCTTAGGTGCTCCACGGCATGTGGGAATCTTACCGGACCAGGGCTCAAACCCGTGTCCCCTGCATTGGCAGGCGGATTCTTAACTACTGTGCCACCAGGGAAGTCCCGGCCCACTATTTTAAATCCCAACTTTGACAACCCTTCTCTCTTTTTCTCTTTTGGACTATAAACTTTCAAAATCTCCCAATTTGAAACATATTACGAAAGCTCCCAGGACCACTGGGTCATCAACCAAAGAGTTTGGCAGTTCTCTGGCTGTAAGAACCATCCTCAGGTCAGGATGTGCCAGCTGTACTGCTTTCTGATCCTATACATCAGCCACTGGTGATTAGCTGAGTGTAAATTGGGCTTCGGAGCTGACCTGCAAGTGACCAGCCCCATCAACCCATCCTTTATCTGACTTAAAGACCCCTGGCTGTGCCTGACCTCCCAAGAAGACAGTCCTAAGAGAGCCTGAAACATCTAAACCCCAGCCTACCACAAAAAAAAAAAAAAAATGCAGGAATCTGGGGAAAGAATCAACAGACTCTTGGAGACCCCTACTATAAATGGAGAAGGCACATGTTGCAAGACTCTAGAATAATATAAAAAGCAAACATTCTTGAATTTATTTGAGAGTAAAAGAAAATCAGACTAGCTTATTTTCCAAAATGCACTTTTCCTTAATTTTTTATGGCATGGGTTGGCAACTTATGACACCTATCTCAGCACTGGCACAAATGCTCACCTTTTGGTAGTGGCTGAAATGAGAGCCCACCCATCTCAGACTGCAGAGAAGCTGGGGTAAGAACCTTAGAACAGCTATTTAGAAAGTCTGCTCACCGCCCCCACCCCCCCATCCACTTGCTTCGAATCTACCTTTTTCCAGATGGATGTGTACAGATCAGTATACCCAATGGTAATCTCTGGGTGGTTTTTTGAGAACTGAAGACAGTGGCTTCTACCTGCAGGTGTGTAAGGAGTGTAAGGAGTATGTGTGAATGTGTGTGCACGTGTGTGTGTTTACAGGTGTTTGAGGCAACAGCCCTGACTAAATGTCAAACAAATATATGGTAAACCACTGGTTTATCTGATATGGTGTGGCTCAATCATTAACTCAATGAATAAACTGAGAGCCAACTATGTGCCAGGCTCTGGGCATTATGACGGGGAGCAAATAAGAATAAGTGCCCATTCCCTGCTCTCAAGGTTCAAAGAATGATGCAACTGCTGTTTCCAGCCTGAGGGCTGCCCTTTTCCACAACTGAAAAACTGAGAGAACAGGGCAAGCAAACAGGGAAATAAATGACAAATAGTAGAACTAGCACTCCAATAGAAGCCTAAGAATAACTAAAGGAGCAAAATCCTAACCGCACATCCCCAACAGACCTAGAATTCTGAATCTGCGTGTCTGCATTTTAAACAAGCGCTCATGGACTCTGAATCAGTTCTCACACTTGGCTTCACAGCCTCGGCTGTCCATTAGAGTCACCTGCGGAATTGAAAACACAGGGTTGCCTGGGCCCCACCCTGGACCAATTAAATCAGACTCTGGGGATGGGTCCAAGCATTTGTCTGTTAATAAAGCTCCTGGGTGCAGGCAAATTGAAAAGTGCCGCTTTAAGAAATGCTACAAAGACTTTGCTCCCTCAGAACTTTAGAGTGGGGGATGACGAGGCAAGAACCTGGACAGTTTTAATCAATGTGAACGGACAATCTGGAAAAACCCAGGCCTTCCATTACTTTCTGTGCAAGATCTTCTTTTTGAGAGACACACTCAGCCAGTCGAGCTGCCTGTGCAGCCCAAAGGCAGCTGGGTAATTGCCCAAATGCTGCCTGGGAGTCAGCCATGCAGACGGCATCAAGCAGCCTGACCTCTGGTCAGTGCGGGCCCCCAGGCAAGGAGCCAGGATGCTCCAAGCTTCCTCCACCCATTTCCTCTTTGGGTTACTGCTTTCCTCCTGTGAGCCTTCCTGCCTACCCTCTGACTCTGCCCCAGGCACAGGGCCTGGTGAGCATCTGCTAGCAGAGGGGCTCCTGGCCCTGGGAGAGGTACGTGGTGCTCAGGGTTCAGGGCTCTCTGAGGAGAGCCTGGAGCAGTTAACTCATGGAGGTCTGTGCTCAGAAAAGGTGTGCTGGCATGAAAAATCTCAACAATGGATACCAAAAATAATCATGTAGAACTTTGGTATGTACTTTGTGGTTCTTTTTCCTTTATTTGAAATGTATTTGTCGGGACTTCCCTGGTGGAGCAGTGGTTAAGAATCTGCCTGCCAATGCAGGGGACACGGGTTCGAGCCCTGGTCCGGGAAGATCCTACGTGCCGCGGAGCAACTAAGCCTGTGTACCACAACTACTGAGACCACGTGCCACAACTACTGAAGCCTGTGTGCCTAGAGCCTGTGCTCCACAACAAGAGAAGCCACCGCTATGAGAAGCCCGCGCACCGCAACGAAGAGTAGCCCCCTGCTTGCTGCAAGTAGAGAAAGCCCAACAAAAACCCAATGCAGCCAAAAATAAATAAATTTATTTTTTAAAAAAGTATTTGTCATAGGGGTATTTATGTTATTATTTACATACATGTTTGGCTACTGTTAAAACTTGCTAATATGTTTATGTGTGTTTACATATATATAAATAAATACGTTTATAAAGGGAAGGAGAAGGAAGGAATCACATCACACTAATAATAGTGGTTATTTCAGAGGAGCAAGTTAGGACTCTGGTCATTCCTTCTTATTTTTCTATCACTGTTTTAAAGGGTTGGGATCATGGTTGATTTCAACTTAATTTTCCATGAAGTTTTTCTTCATTTTTCAAATAAGTATCTTTACTCATTTTAAACTTTTATTTATTCAAGGAACACTCATTACGCCCCATAACGAACAAAGCCCTGTGCCAGATGCTGGTGATATAGAAGTTAGCTAGCTTATCTCCATCTCTGCCCTCTACCTTTTCAGGCAGGAGGGATGAGTCCTCTCCCAAACAAACAGACAAAAGCTTTGTTAGCTAAAAAGATTAAAATCCAGTTTTAGTTAAACTAAAATCCAGTTCAGTCAAATCCAGTTTAGTTATATATATACATATATACGATCTATATGCAGTTGGCCATCTGTATCCGTGGGTTCCAGGTCCACAGATACAACCAACAGCAGATGGAAAAAAAAAAAATCCAGAAAGTTCCAAAAAGCAGAATTTGAATTTGCCGTGCCCTAGCAACTATTTACATAGTATTTACATTGTATTAGGTATTATAAGTAACCAAGAGATGAGTTAAAGTGTACGGAAGGAGGCTGTATGTAGGTTATATGCAAATACTACGCCATTTTATATATACGCCTTGAGCATCCCACAGATTTTGGTATCCGAGGGGGTCCTGGAACCAATCCCTCACATTTACTGAGGGATGACTATAGATAAGAAAGTCACTAACAAGCAGGGTTCCCTCCTTCTAATACAGCCAGGAACAGTTACTCCAGAGACCCTTTCTGTTTTCCCTTCCTTGCAGGGAAGCAGCTCCTAATAGAATCCTTCTCTGCAGAAGTGCCAAGACCACCCCTTGGCAGAGGGACCAGGAAATCCTTTTCTGACTGACCTACCAAACTGTTCCTATTAGCCACGACGCTAGCCTGAAGACAGAGTCCTCATCTTGCAGAAAGAGAGAAGATGGAGAAGAAAGTAGGCCCCTGTATGCCTGAAACGAACCCTGCTGGGCAAATGTAAAAAGGAATTCTAGTTCACACTACCCCTTGGCTGCGTGAAAGCTGGTCTAAAAACTGTCAACAATGCAGAGACACCCGTGAGGATCTTTTGCGCCCTGAGATCATTCGAAGCCACTAAACATAAACAGCTGTGTTGATTTCCACTCGCTCTCCAAACCCAAGGCAAATAAAACCTAAGAGCTTGAAGGGTGGAAAAGAACAAAATATACAAGGATTTTCTTTTATTTTCTGGCTTAGAAAGATGGTTTTACAAAGAGTGGGGCAAGATACCATTCAGTCTTTTTTTTTTTTTTTAAATGGCATCTTTCTTGAAGCTCCACATTGTGCAAGAATTTTAGACATTCACTGATACATTTATCAAAATTTTTTTCCTCAAGGCAGTCTGGACATATACATCAGATGTGAATCTAACACAGTCAGTCTCCCTAAGGCTGCAAAGAAGACTGTCAAGCACGTCACCCTGGCTTCCTCGTTTCCACAAAGACTGTCTTTTTGAATTTTGGGATGGTGAATGAATTCCTATTCACAATCATTTGCTTCTTAGGGTTTTATCCTTTCCAAGGGGGTGTGGGGGGACCCTGAAGAGTTGACTGTGGAGATGGGAGAATCCGGTCTTCCAAGGCATCTGGCCTGCAAGACTGACTTCCTGCTGAATTATCACAGACAGGTTGCTAGAATCTCCTCCCATGACCATTTTAGCACTTTCCTTGCTTTGATCCTTTATTCTTGACTTTCAGTCCTGTCCGGTATCAACAACCCCATTTTCTTCTCCTTTCCCTAGAGGAAGAGCTTGATCAGAGCCCCTTATCACGGCTTTTTTTTTTTTTTTTTTTTGCTTGTACTGCTTGGCTTGGGGGATCTTAGTTCCCCAACCAGGGATTGAATCTGCACCCTGAGCAGTAAAAGCCCTAACCACTGGACCACCAGGAAATTCCACGCTTATCACTGCTTTTTTGTTTCCAGTTTCTTCTCTGAGTGATGTGAAGGAGAGAGAAGACTGGGGTGGCATCAGGCAAACTTGGGTGTGAATCCTGATCTCACCGCCCATTGACTGAGCAAAGGTCACTTCATTTCCTCTCTGGCCCTCAGTTTGTTCATAAGGAAAATGGGAATGATGGTAACTAGCTCCCTGTGTTGTTGCCAGGATTGGGGATAATGGAGGCAGAGGGCCAAGTGTGAATCTGGAACCTCATAGGTGCTCTACTCATTCATTCATTCACTTAAATCATCGTTCAGTGGTACTGAATGCCAGACAGCATGCTAATTGCTGGTGATATAATGTCAGTAAGAGCCAAAGTTCTTTTCTCATGGAGCTTACAATATAATCAGGAAAATGGACAATAATTACACAATCACAACTGTGGATGTGTAATAACTAAGCAAGGCAAGTGTTATGTTAGCAGATAAAGAACCTAGACTGTCGAGGCAGCCAAGGCTCCTGGAGAAGTGATGCTGGGGTGATGCTGGGATGAGGTCTGAAAGGCAAAGAGGCAGGGATGGGGCTCTCATGGCTGCCTGCCAGTGTGCTTGAGATGGAAGGCTGGGCAGTGTGCAAAGACCTGGGCGCCCCCTCTGCATACTCCTCCCTGTTACCCATGGGGTAAGAGGTGATGTCAAGGTTTCAGTTGCTCTCCTGGAAGCCCTTCAGTGAAGTGGAAAGAGTCCCACAGATGTGCATGGACACTTAATTGGTTGTGTGACCTTGGCCTAGTCATTGAACCTCTCTGAACCTCAGTTGCCTCACCTATGCCATGAGTAACACCCACCTCCTGGGACTTTGGAGCAAGATTAAATAAGAGAAGCAGTAGAGGTGGGTACAGTGGTTGAAAAGAGGATGACTTTGGAACTGGACTGCATGAGTTTGATCACATGCCTTTGAGCTCTTCCACTTACCAGCCATGTGACCTGTGACAAATTATTTAACCTCTTAATGCCTCAGCTTTCTCATCTGTAGAATGGGTTTCTAACAGTGCCTCCCTCACAGGGTTGCTGGAAGGATTAAATGAACTAATATGTGTAAAGCACTAAATCAGAGATTGATACATGGTCACTGCTACCACCATCACGATGATCGTTTTTCCTGGCACACAGTAAGTTCAAGCCACAGTTCCTCTCTCCCACCTACCCTGGAGTCACTACATGACCCCTTGTGGTGGGTGTATCTGAGTGTGTGGAAATTTCCATTGCTAAGACACTGAGTGAAGGCCCAGAACCTGAGGCTAGGAGTCCAATGGGGACCTCTGCCTCTCTGAGAGGGGTTCATGGACACCATCCCCTGTCCTGGGAGAGGGATCTGTATCCCCAGAACTGGGGCACCCAGAATGGGCCAGGCAGGAAAAAGAAGCTAAGAGAGAGGGTCATGGAACCTCTCCACAAACACTTCCCTTGCAGTTCTGCAGGCTGAGAGAGGTGCAGAGAGGTCCAGCCTCTCTCATTGTAGCCCCAGCTCATATCTGCCCTCTCCTCACCTGGCCTCCTGCCAAACCCAGTTAGTAGAGAGGTACACAATCAGGCTATGGGCATATCTGTCATATCCAAGACACCCACTCAGGGTACTGCACCATTCTCTTGCCACGGGATGTCAAACGTGGGTGTTGCCCCCAACAATGGCTGCTTTTATCCCAAACGCCTGAAGTACCAAGGCCATCCTCTCCAAAGAAGATGCCTCTTTGGGGAGGCAGGCTTTGCTTTCAGCAGCCACCTCTTCATACTGGTGTCTCTCTGACTCTTCCAAATCCACAGTTAAAGTCGACACATAGTATCAGCCCAGGCACGGTGGTAATCTGCGTGCACAAAGCCACTGGGATGGGGGCAGGGTTTGGGGTGAAAATGAAACAGTCATGGGCCAGAGTAGTCCTCTCATTTAATGTCTCCAAATAATGCAAATTTTCTCCCTTTCACGGATGAAGAAACTGAGGCTCAGAAGTAATTTTTTCAAGGTCACACAGCTAGGAAGCAGCAGAACTGGGATTCAAATCTTGAACTGTCTGATTCTAAATTCCATGCTTTTTCCATTCCACACCCTCTCTGACACCAGCCCCCTGGGACTGAGTCCCTGGCTCTGTTGACTGAAGGTTGGGCAAATCATTGCCTCTCGGCAAAATGGCTCACGCCTTCCTCCAACAGGTGGCTGAAAGTAGGTTGCAGAGGACCTGGGAAGAAAGAGAGTACTTCTGTTTGAGTAATAGGGCAGGGGGCTAAGCCACAGTGTACTGGGGTTCAGGTATGGAAACAGGTGCTGGAAAATCTGGAATTTTCTGTGTGCTCTTCTTCTTCCTCATCCCTTTCCTTATCCCCTACACACACGCGTGCACACACACACAAACACACACATGCACACTGTCCTCATGCAGCTTGCATCTGGCAGGAAGGAATGCCAACGGAGGTGTTGAAATCCATGGAGAGTCATGATTTGGCACCTGTGGAGTACTTTTCAGCACTTTGGAATGACAGCTTATTCGTACACACAACCCTTCCAGAAAGGCTGTATCTGTGCCATCATGGAGAGAGGAAATCAGAGCAAAGGCTGTGAGTGACCATGGCCAAGCCTG
This sequence comes from Neophocaena asiaeorientalis asiaeorientalis, assembly GCF_003031525.2. Taxonomy (NCBI): domain Eukaryota; kingdom Metazoa; phylum Chordata; class Mammalia; order Artiodactyla; family Phocoenidae; genus Neophocaena; species Neophocaena asiaeorientalis. Next base: position 1,609,093 of record NW_020175186.1, on the reverse strand, counting down.
AGTTGAACTTCTCACCCCTGCTCAGTGAGGCTGCTCACAGGTACCTCTTGCTCCCTTCTGCTGTTCAGATTCCAGGTGACCCTGGGAAAGCCACGGATCCCTTTTAGGCCGCAGTTTTCTCAGCTGCAAAACAAAGGGTGCTCAGCCTGGGCTCTCAAGACCCACAGGGGCTTAGGATACGGTAATGGCAGTTAACTGGGCATAATAAGAGCTGCCATTTACTGAGAACCATAGACACGTGTTTACCAGGTGCCTTATGAATGATATCTACAATTCTTAAAGCAAACCTGAGAGGGCTTCCCTGGTGGCGCAGTGGTTAAGAATCCACCTGCCAATGCAGGGGACACGGGTTCAAGCCCTGGTCCGGGAAGATCCCACATGCCGCGGAGCAACGAAGCCCGTGTGCCACGACTATGGAGCCTGTACTCTAGAGCCGCGAGCCACAACTACTGAGCTGCGTACTGCAACTACTGAAGGCCCCAGCACCTAGAGCCGGTGCTCCGCAACAAGAGAAACCAACGCAATGAGAAGCCCGCGCACCACAAGGAAGAGTAGCCCCCGCTCACCGCAAATAGAGAAAAGCCCATGCACAGAACAAAGACCCAACGTAGCCAAAAATAAAATAAATTAAAAAAAAAAAAAAAAGCAAACCTGAGAGGTAGGAATGGCCACCCCATTTTACAGATCAGAAAACTGATCTCCACAGTGGCCAAGGGACTTGCCCCAAATCACATAGTTAAATAAATGCTGGAGCTGGGATTCAAACCCAGGCTCATGTGTAACTATTACCACCTACTGCTTCTGAGGGGATAGGTAGCCTCTGTGCTGGCTTAGATAATGGGCAGGACGCGGGTTTCTGGTTCATCCGTGGCCACCCCCACAGCACTCAGCCCTGTGCTCCGATGAGCCGGCTGCTGTGTAGGAAGGTTCTGGTGGGCACAGGCGCTGGGTAGGTCATGCAGCTTTCAGGGAGGGAAGGCACAGAGCCAGCTGCTCCGGGGCTGACCCCTGAGGTCCAGATAACATGTCGAAGCAAGAGTTCAGTGGACGGGGAAGGAGAAGGAGGCCCTTGTCACATTCCTCCCCACGCAGCACGGAGCTGCTGTCAGAGCTGACTGTCATCGCGGAGCGCCTGCGCCTCTGCGCTCTCTTCCAAAACACTAACCTACTTTCTGTTGTGTAGAAATGTATCCCGAGCCCCTCAGCTAATGCCTTCTTACTCTCATTGGTACAGGTGGCAGCTCTTCTGACTGTCCACTGGATAAAACCCGGTCTTCTAGTCTGGGTTCCCTAGGCCCTTCCTGCCCTGCCCTCACCCACCTCTCCAGCTTCCTCTCCCTAGTTTCTCTTTTGTCACATGCCCCAGCCATCTCCAGACATGCCAGCCCCTCTCACGCTTCCACACATGAAGAGGCAGGACAGTTCAGCGGTTAGCACAGCTCTCAGGAAGCAGAGTGCCTGGGGTCCTATTCTATTTCTGTGATGCTAAATATCCTTGGGCAAGTGACTCACCCAACTGTGCCTCAGTTTCCACATCTTCAAGATGACTGCAACAGCAGTATCTATTTTGTAGGATTATTGTGAGGATTAAAGAAGAAAATACACGTAAAAAGTACTTTTGAAAAGCTCCCGGATGACTGCACCGTGCAGCCAGGGTTAGGGAATCTCTGGTATCAGACTGTAATCTCCAACAGAGTAGAGAAGGCATCTTGTTGTGTGTACTTCACGGCCTCGGCGCTTATGTAGCACAGTGCCTGGCAAAAAGCTGGCATTCTGGAAATAGATTTTGAATGAGTGGATGATTCTATTTATTTGGAAGATTAAAGGATAAATGATCCTTTCCCCAAAGCCAGACATCCAGTCACTCCAAAAACCCAATTTCAGCCTGAAATCAGTAAACCCATGATCCTGTTCATCGAGAAGTCCTGCTGGTTGAGAATTCAACTATGAGATGCTGAGCTCAACTGAGCCATATCTCAGTAAATAAAGTCAGTATTTAAAACTGACTCCTGGACAAACTAGGAAGAACAGACTCAATGAGATCCAAACAACACACAAAAGGGAAAAAGACTTTCAACAGGAGACAGGTTTTCGGGTATTTAAGTGTTTGGATGTTTACTCTAGGTTTCTTGGTTTTTTGTCAGACTTCAAGTTTCAGGGCCCATGCCAGCTTGCAGACTCAAAATGGACAAATGCACTTTTTGAATCCTCACACCTAATTCCAGATGGAAACACTAGGAAGTGACTGACCAGCTGTACTGCTGGGAGAGAAGTTATTCTTAGCACAATGGTGTGGGTGGCAAGCCAGGGTTTTTTTTTTTTTCTTAAGTGATTGATGTTCAATTAGGCTGCTGAAAACTAGGACAGTATTTCTATGTATGGGGGAGAAGGCTGGAGCAGGGCAGGACCCATCATCTCAGTGTCTTGTAGCGTTTTGCTTTTTCTCTGTGGTGTGCTGTCCAAGAGAGCTTCATCTGAGGAGCTATTAGCATATGGAGTAGAATGGAATTCAATGAAGAGCGCCAGGTGCTAGCTCTGCATTAGTCAAGATCAATGGGAAAAAAAAAAAAAGCAGGCCCTTTGTGTTCTTGGACAGAACTCAGATGGAAACCCAGAAGGGACAAAACCTTTCAAAACACATGAAAATAAAGGACACGTTTCTCTGGCTTGCACCCTGCACCCAAGCAAGCCCAGGGCAGCTCGGTTGAATTAAACTGTGCACAATGCCGCAAAGTTAAGACGAGGTAATGGGACAGGAAGCAGTGCCAGCAAAGCCAAGGCAAAAATGTTGGGACCAAACAGTTCTCAGATCGCCACTCTGTGCTAGGCACTGACAGATAACATCTCATTTATTCTTTGCGGGTTAGCGTATTGTTATTTCCTGTTTATAGATGATAGAGTGGAGTTAAAGAACCACTTCTTTAACCAAAGAAGTTGAATAACCATTCCAGTTAGTAAGTGGATGAATGGGGGTTGTGAACTCCCATCCAGCCTCCAGAGTCTGTATCTTTCCCACTATGGCAGGTCCTCGGCCGGAGAGCTCTGACTCAGCTCCCTCGGGAAGGCCGCCTTGGGCTGCTAAATAAGGGCAAGTGACGGCACCTGGCCGGGGGAGGGAGGGTGGAGGAAGCAGCTGGAGGGGATCCCCCTCACCAGGTGTTCTGGTGCCCATGTGCCCCTTGGCCTGGCTCAGCTGGGGGTGAGCTCTTGATCACAGCAGCAAAAGCCTTCTCAGGCAGTGACGCTGGATAGCTCTTTGCTGTCGGCCATGACCTTGGAGAGCAGCAGGTCACCCTTGCCTGTGCCAAGGCACCCCTGAGTGGGAGGACAGGCTCCAGGGACTATGGAGGGACATGTGAGCAGATCCCACAATGCTGCGTGCCGAAAAGGCCCCTTTTCCAACCTAGAGAGGCACAGGGGAGAGCTAATGTGTTGAAAAGTCCAGCTTCCTGCTAAATGGACTTTGACAGGCTATGGCTCTCGCTCACTTGGGCGACACCCCCTCCGCACACCCCCTGCCACCCAAATCCATCTGCATGAGGCAAGTAGGCTCTGAAATCTCATTCTAAGGGAAGGAGGAGCCGGGCACCACCAGCTTGATCCTGGTGACCAAGGACATTGGAACTGACATTGAGAGGATGACAGTGGCCAATTCAGGACAGCAGAGTTCTGGTCCTACCTCTTTGCAGCAGGAGCTGGGTTACTTTTATCCTTCTGAATCTCAGTTGCTTCATGAGTGAAATGGAGATGAAACTAATACCGAGTGAAATGGAGATGAAACTAATACCTACCTCCAGTGGACTCCAAAGATATTCTGCCTGGAGGCCCAGGGCCCCCTCACCATTTCTGTAGCCCTCCCCTCCCTCGGATTCCATGTGCTTTGCCTCTATTGGCCAGCACCTGTGACCTTGCTCAGAGGCTGCATGTGGGCTACTGGAGCCCCTTCACCCAGGTATGCAGAGAGCTGCGTGAGTCTGAGCGTGGACTCCTGAGGGCACCCATGACCAGAGATGGCCCGCAGGCACACAAAAGCCCGGCTCACTTGTCTTGAGGTGGGACAAACCCCGAGGAGTAACTGAAGCTCCAGAGCTCGACGCAGGATGAGGCTGAGACTTTGCCCAAAATACATATCCTCACTTGGCTTCGTCCCTGGCCCTGTCCTGCTTTTGTCCTGGGAGCACTGCTTTAATAAATCACAAATACTCATCTTAGAGTCCACCCCTGGGGAACCCAACTTCAGACACCACTCTGTTGGGTCACTGTAAAGATTAATTGACATAATTGCTATCAAGTGCTTAGCTCAATGCCTGGCACACAAGCAGGAATCGATAACTGGTAGCTATTGTTCATTTTCAGATGGAACCAGATGACATTGCCAATAATGACTATTTTTGACTCAAAAATGATAATGTCATATGGATCGACCTAATGATATTCAATGATAGGTCCAGTCTCCTAACATTCTCTCACCAGCTACAATGAAAACATTTTTCTAATGAAGACCACAGCCTGTTCTGGTGGGTTCCCAAATCAGTGTCTCTTCTCTGTTCTGTCCCCTTCCTAGAATAGTGCTGGCCTCAAACGTCCCCTCAGTTGCTGGCATTTGGGCTCTACTGGGCTGGGGCTGGGTACAGATACACTTGTTATTTCACCAGAAGACCATGTGAACCGGGGTCCCACCTAAAACAGGAGGAAGGGCAGGGTTGTGGGTGGAGGAGAGCAAGAAATATTTGTCAAGTGGAAAAGGACCAGATCATAAATAGGAAAAACGTTTTTAACTTCCCCCAAGGGCAATGTTTTGTAAATATATTTTTGTTTTATTTTCCTGAAATAAAAAAAAAAGAGGCCACTTTGGTGACCTCTTAAAGCAGGCTGCTGTGAATCGACTCTTTGAAGGGCCATGGTATATTTTATGGCACATTTCAGCGTCAAACACTGGGCAAATGAATCCTGTGTTCATGTTGGCGTGGCACTCCTGGCTGTCAGAGACATAAAAAGTGCATGGGAAATTGTTGTTTATATTTCCTCTAGCTATCACTGCTCCAACCTCATGACAATGGGGAAAGTTTACGGTGCAAACAATCCATCTGCTACCTCACCCCAAACGCATCATCCCCTCCCCGCCCATCACGAGGGGACCCTGTGGAGGGTGAGCGTCACGTGCAGTCATGGCTTCAATCACAGAGGAAACCGAGGGCCCAGGCAGAGGTGGGACAGTGGCAGATAAGTGACAGAAAATGAATCTGAAAATGTTGGAGCAGGCGGGCACCAAATGACCTGCTTAATTGGCAAATCTCAGCCATAGGTAACCAGGGAGCTGTTGAGCTTGGACAGACGGTATTGGTCAGGTTCTCAGGCAGCAGGGACTCTGGGCAGGGAACAAAATCTGTCCTGGGTGGGGGACAGCCCACTGTTGGGGAGCCTTGGCTGTTCTGTGACTCAGTTTGGGCCCCATCAAGTGTGCAATAGCACGTAGGATACTTCCCACCAGGTAGACTTTATCTGTCATTTGCTTGTTTATTTTTCATCCCTGTCTTTCCCCTCACCTCAACACAAACGCACACACTTGGATACAGGTTCCATAAGAGCAGAGGTTTCTTTCTGATGTATCCCCAGAGCCTAGAACAATGACAGGTACTCAATACATATTTGTCGATTGAACGAATGAAATATAATGGCCTATACTGTCAAGACGCAAAAACGCCTGTGGAGGCAATAATGATACCCAAACATTAGATAAAATTGGATTTTGCTCACTACCCTCCACTTAGTGAGGCAGGGAATAAGTCAATCCAAGTTTAGAAGGATTTGCAACCATAAGGAATGAAACAAGGAACAGTTTCTGCTTTACTGGAAAACTCCATTAATCAGACCATCCCTGTGTAGATGTTTTGTCTATAGAGCACAACGTATTTAGATGTTTCCAGATATTCATATGTTTAGCATTAGGTAGCACCAAGCTATGAGCTTTCTCAGACAAAAGCAAGCAAAAGCAAACATTTGATTGAGAAGCCAAATGTCCCAGCTTCTCAGACATGGGTTTCCAGGGGGTACATGTGAACAGAAGTGCCTGTTGAGTCACCTGCAAGTCACAGATTGGGGTAGAAGCTTATAGCTTTCCTCCTGGCTCAGACAAGACCCGAAACCTCCATAGTGAGGCCCTGAGCCGGGGCGGGGATTTCTCCCAGCGAGTCTGTGAGCACGGCCAGAGCTGTCAGATGATCCATTGATGTCTCTTTGGCAGAAGAAGAACTGCGCCCGAAGTCACAGAGGGCCCACAGATGTCACGCTGGCGCTCTGCCACGGAATCACGGCCTGTGTCTCTCACCGTCATGGCTGACCCCGCAGAAAACCCTTCCAACGACCAGGCCAGACAGTGGCAGGGCCTGAGCCGTATGGAAAGTATTCTCAGCCCCGCTCTTCTAATTGAGAACAGAGCACACAAGCTTTCAAGCATTTAATTGTATATTCCGACACCACCATGCCAGTCGCACTGAGGTCTTTTGGACCAGGGTTACCCAGAAATGAAGCAGGGAAGGTGGGTTTTGGCCTTTCTTACTTTGACCCTATGTAGGCTGTCGTATTCACAGGAAGCTGGACGGTGGGAGCCTGGGCTGCTATTCTTCAAGGCTTAGTGCCATCCTCACCCATGAAAAAGGTACAAGAGTGGGCTAGGTGGGCCTGCCAACGTGGGAAAGCCAGAGGAAGACCCAAGATGATGGTCACTGTCAGCTGGTGTGAAAGGGGGTACGGGGCTGGGACCCACTCAGTGATTGCCTCTGACTGCCCTGTAGCCAACAGCTACACACGGCGACTTCATACTTAAAGTATGGCAAGTCTGAACAGAGATGCGCTCTAAGTGTAAAACACACACTGAATTTTGAAGATTTTGTACGAAAAAAATGCAAAATCTCTCATTAATAATGTTTATAGTGATTATTATGTTGAAATGAGGATATTTTGGATATACTGGGCGAAATAAATATATGAAAATGAGTGACGTCTGTTTCTTTTTTTGATGTTGCTACTAGAGACTTTACAATTACATATGCAGCTCATATGATATTTCTATTGGACAGTGCTGGCCTAGAGCCCTGTTAGGCCAAGTCTGATCCCTACTGGCAGTATCACTTGTCAGAAATGCAGATTCTTGGGCCTACCCAGCCCTACTAAAACAGAACCTGCATTTTGAACAAGATCCCCAAGAGATGCATTTGCATATAAAAGTTTGAGAAGCCCTGGCCTAGGCCATTCCCTAGGATTCCTGGCTTCACCGTGGTTGAAGGCCAGCTTTGAGGGCTATGGCAGAACAGACCCCAAGAAAGAAAACTCTGGTCTGTGCAGTATCATGGCAGGAGCCTTAGTCTGAAAATCATGGGATGTGGCTTCTATGCCTGATGCTGCCTTGAAATTGCCGTGACCTTAGTCAAGTCACTGCCCCTCTCTGGGGCCAATTCCTCATCCTGCAAATGAGGAACCTGGACTAGAAGACTTCTAAACCTCCTGCAGGAGCTTTCCCTCATGCCAGCTGGTGTGACTGGAATCTGCTCCTTTAACAAAGGTTCCCAGACAAATCCCCTGGAAGGTTTTGTTTTCACTTTGGCCTTTGCATCCATCCCACTCAAAACAGTCATATACAGTGGGGGACTGATACATATGTTTTAGTATGTGCTAGCATGTTCTCCTTTGGGTCCTGAGAACTTTATGTTAATTAATTAACGTTTTTGGTTTTGAGCAATTACTACATGCTGGGACTGATTCTAAATATTTAACATGTGTTGTCTCGTCTAACTCTTACAATGACCCCAAGACGTAGGGCTCATTATAACTTTAGATAGATAGATAGATAGATATAGATTTATCAATTAAAGCACAGAAAGGTTAATTACGTTGCCCAAGATCATACGTTGCCCAAGGTAAGTGCTCAAGTCTGGATTTTCTTCCAGGTAAACCCAACTTTTCATTCTTAACCAAAACCGCGAACTCCTTCTGGGGCTGTTCTGAAACTCCTTACGCATGTGTTCAGCCCCCGATCTGCCAGGGATGCTTCTTCTCAACTTGCCACATTTGCTTTTGGTTTCCAGGCTCCAGAATTTTCCCCTGACACTGCTGACATCAAAACCCCAGAGGACCACACCCTTGTTAGTTGTTCCCTTGGCCTCTCAGCCCATAACTGTGGATAAGGGGTACCAGACACAGCAGCCATGTGCCACATTCTTGCTGCATGCTGGGAACAAGCATTCGGAACAGGTGTGTTGACCCTGACGCAGGGTCCTCCAGACTTTGGCCATGAAGTCATGACTGGCCAGGAGGGGAAAGGCCCAGAGAGGCAGCCTGAGAGTGTTAGATGGCAAAAATAGGGAGGAAAAAGGCAAGCGTTATAATCGATATAAGTGAATCAAGTCAACACACAAGGCCAAACTAGGTTCTTCTGCAGCATTTGCCTGATCCCCATATGATGGCCCATGTCACGCATTTGGCAACCATGATAATCTCTCTCTTTGAACTCAGCACCCACATGACAGAAGTCTCCTGGGAAAGACATTCTGTCCAGTTGCTACAATGACATAAATACCCAGTTACACACACACTCTGAGAAGCCTGGTTACAACGGATGGGGCAGGCTGATTAATTTGTCCCCGAGGAAATAATCTGAAAAAGGTTAATGCTAAAATAAGCCCTTTTCTTTTTAAAGATCCCTCTCTTCTCTCATGAATAAATTTTGCTGTAAAAATAACTACTCGTAAGGTAATCATAGCAATGCCATCAAAAGGCAGTTTAGTTGGCCAATTGTGAATGCAGTCTGGGAAGGGCTTGTCCTGTCTGGCCAAAACCTCCTACCCAGCCAGGCTACATCTCTTCTCGTGCCAGCCCTCAGTCACTTGTGTTGTCGTAGCCTTTGCCCTGAGCCCTGTTCCCAACCCTTGCTTCTACCTTGCACACCTCTTCCCAAACTTTTCCTCCCATTCCTGGTTCCGGGCTTCTTGCCTCATTTCCTGATGATGTCTTTGTACTCATCCCTTGGAACTGACACATCACTTTGACTTTGGCATGCCGACCTCTCAGACTAGAATTTGCCTTGTTCCCGTAGATGATTCCTCTCTGGCTGCTCCGGAAACTGGCCGAGGCTGGCTCAGCCTGCCCTCCTCGACTCTGTCCTGGCATTGTAACACAACCTTTGTCCAGAGCAAGTATGCCTTGACCTGGGGTGGGGGGACCAAGAACGGACCCCTGAGAAAGGCCACATCAGGACTCTCCCTCCTAACAGATTCCCAAAGTCTCTGGGAGCTCCTTGTGGGAACATACAAGACTTTCCCTCTGTTGAGTTACTCCCAGCCAGGGACTGAACTTCCAGGCCTCCTCCCCTAATCTTGCTGGGTTTTCATACCTAGAATGACCATATGATTCTTCGTCCAAATTGGGCTCCTTTGGCAGTGGAAGTAGATGCTATTAATAATCATGCCTGGACAACAGGCGTAAATTGGGATTGTCCCAGGCTAATTGGGGGACTTAATGAAGTACCCTTACTCAGATCCCAACTCTCTTCTCAGTGATACAGCCTGATAATAACTATATCCCTATGTTGTATACACTATACCGATTCCTTCTTTGATCAGTATCACTGAGACTTGTCCACAAAAGTACCCCTAAAGACTGAGGTGTACACCTCCCGGGTGACCGATGCACTCTGCAATGGGACCACCTAAAGCCTCTTGACAGCGGCTCTTTTCTTTTAAGTCTTAGAGGGTATATACGTTTTGTCATTCTATTTAATAATATATCCTCATTTTACCTTTTAAAAAACCACCTTTATATTTTTTTCTCAAAATTTAAAGTGAAATTGATACCCAGGAAGATGCTAGCTGCAGGTTTACTCTGTGGTTTTGGGTACCCCCTGATTGTACAGTGTCATCTGAGAAGCATGACATTATAACAGCCTCACACCCAGTGTGGGCGGCAGGGTGGACAGAAAACCACACACACTCACCATGTCCAAGATGTCTGTTGGGATGAATGAGAATTCCACAGACCAAGGTCTAGATCAGAGTCTGGGCTTGCCTAAGCATTTGACTTTCTTCTCTACTGAGTCTCCTGCTCCTCTACATATGACAAATATAAGGCCAATAACCCTCATGCAAGAGTCTTGGGGGCTTCATGATCATGCAACTCAAAGCCCCTCACGTAGAGATGCTTGAGCTTGACAACAGGCCACCTCTGTGGGAGACCCTCCCCAAATGTGAGGTGTTTGTGTGGGTCCACCACCTTTCATCCCATTCCACGGTTTCTGAAGAAACCAGAAGGCAGTTCCCCCAGCAGTCATACCTGGAGTGCTGAGTCCACAGCAATCTCATCTGGATGGAGGCTGGCGGTCAGCCTGAGGCACAGAGGCTCTAGGTCAAATCTCCTAGACTCAGCTGACTGTGACTTCCTCACTGAGGTCTGATTCTAACCCTGCAGATAGGGCAAGGCTCTCATCGTTTGTGATCCCACAGCCTCCTCGTGCATCCTTCCCACCTGGCAACGTCCTACACCACTCACACAGTGCGCATGTGTGCGTGCGTACACACACACACACACACACACACACACACACACACACACACAGACCACACTTGGTCCAAGAACGTCAAGTCACTCTTCCTTTTTCTCTGGAACCTGCAGCATTTGCCATGTCTGAAGATTTAGCACACCTTGTGTTGAATTCCTTCCTCCCCTCCTCCACCTCCTTCCTGCAGACTTACAATTTCCCTAGAGATGAAAGGATAATTTGAAAATTAACTTCTTTTCCCAGTCTTTCTCCATAGCTCCAGGAAATACCCTCAGATCAAAACACACAGAGCCTGGGGCTTCCCTGGTGGCGCAGTGGTTGGGAGTCCGCCTGCCGATACAGGGGACATGGGTTCGTGCCCCGGTCCGGGAAGATCCCACGTGCCGCGAAGCGGCTGGGCCCGTGAGCCATGGCCGCTGAGCCTGCGTGTCCGGAGCCTGTGCTCCGCAACGGGAGACGCCACAACAGTGAGAGGCCCGTGTACCGCAAAAACAAACAAAAAAACCAAAACACACGGGGCCTGGAAGGTAACGATTAGGAGGGGGCTTGATGGGGACTCTGGTAGCCAGTAATGTTCTATGTCTTGACCAGGGTAGTGATTCCATGGGTGTGTTCATTTTGAGATGATGCATTCGCCTCTACATGTATAATGTGTGCTCTCCTCTGAATACATGTGCTACTTCAGTGCAAGTTTAAATTTGAAAACTAGCACAGGGTGAGAGGGGAGGCTCTAATTGGAGACTTGCTATCGGGACAAGAAATCTTTCTAGCTCTTTTTCTGGTTCTCACCTACCGATACAGCTAAGAGCTGCTACTGGGCTGCTGGAGCTGCCAGTGTTTCAAAGATGCGAGGCTGAAGGCCTGCACTGTATGGACACGCTGCTCCTTCTAAGGCTCTGGGCAGACTAACCCTCCTGGAATACAGTCAGGAGGTCCTTAGACAAGAGGCAAAGTGGTTGAGAGCTGAATGTTTGGAGGCGGACAGATAAACCTGTGCTCAAACCCTGATTCTGTTACTTGGTAGCCATGTGACCTTGGGAAAATGATATAAGCTTTCTACTCTTCAGTTTCCGCATCTGTAAAATGGGGCTAATGACAGAGCTGGCCCCATATGATTGCTGTAGGAATTACCTGTACTGCCCAGGGCCTGGCAAAAAAATCAGCACCCATTAAAGACTAAGTGTTATAATCCAGTCCAGCCCCCTCACTTTATGACAGAAAAGTAAGACCCAGAGAAGGGAGTACCTTTTTGAGGTCACAGAGCCAGTAGGTGACAATGACAAGAACCAGCACCCAGATCTCCTGGTGTCTTCATCAGGGCACAGGGGACATGGCTGGGGACAACACGGGAAACAAAGAGGGTCCTGCCTTCCTGGAGCTCACAATCTGGGAGACGGTGGGTGGAGAGACACCAAACTATGTGGATGACAAGCAAGGGATGGGTTATTCAAAGAAGAAGTAAGGGAAATGTATCACAGGGGCCTAAGAGAAATGAAGAGGCAGGGAAGAGCCTGTGGGAAGGTGCTGGGGTGGGGTGGGCATGGGCACGGGGAATAGGACAATAAAGGGGCTGGTGCTGGTGGAACGCAGGGAGACAGGGGGAGTGTGTAAGACCTCCTAAGCCATGCCGGGAATTGTGGACTTTATCCTATTGGATGTGAGAAGCCGCCTCAGGGTTCTAAATTGGGAAGTGACATAATGAGATCTGCTCTTTAGAAAAGAGCCCTGAGAGTGAGCCCAGGTCCAAAGGCACCAGGTGGTACAGAGTGGGAGGGCTCCTGCAGCCTCATTCAATTCCCATGGCCAGAGCAGCAGGGCCCCTTAGGGGCTGGTGCATCTTCACCTGACAGTTGGGGAAACTGAGGACCAGAGAGGGAGAGTGACTTGCCCAGGGTCACATGGCAACCCAGAGGCAGAGCTAGGTCTGCTTCCCAGGTCTCCAGGCACAGTCCCTGCTGTCCCCACAGCCACCTCTGCCTTGCACGGTGGATTTTTTAACCCCAGATGGACCATTGGGCTCTTAATGGGCAGGGACATGTCTTATGTCTAGAGGCACCAAATAGATCTTTGCAGAATGTAGGAATTTAAGTGCATGGCCTTTTATGGGGACCCTGGATCTGCTCCCCTTTCCCTCCATTCTTCCTTCTTCTTCCTTCACAGCATCTTGGGGCCTGCAGAACTTGACCTCAGCCTGGCTGCACGTGCAGACCTCCTCAAGTAGAGGATGGGAAGGAGTGCTGCCATGAGCCCGATTCCAGCAGGGCTGCTGGAAGCCTGCTTCCCCCCCACCCCTATTGCTGGGTCTGGAAATTCCCAAGGATTCTTCCTCAACTCGTCCCCTTGGATGGATAATATGGGCCTTTGAAATAAGAGGAAAACTCCTGCTAGGCTGGAAATTAAGGTGATTTAAAGTCAGACGCCAGAGCTCTGAACGGAGAGGACAGGACAAGTCATCCAAACACACCAAGCTGAGAGGTCAGCTTGGCCTTTGGGCATGGAGGTTTTGGGGTTGTTGTGGACGCAGGGCCCGGGGTGGGCTTCATGGCTGGGCCTCCTCTGAGGGTCCAGACTGGGGTCAGACCCTCACTCCTTGCCTTGCTCCCTTCTCACCCCAACCCCACATTAACCACAGGAAGAATCTCTGGCTTTCCCTGAGAAATGGATTTGCGGGTCCTGGCCCTGCCTGAACCTGTGCTTATGGAGTGAAGGACTTAGGATGGGAAATTAACACTCAGTGAACCCCTGCCACCTGCCACTGTGCTGGGGCACCATGGGTTATAATGACCCAACCTGCAGCAATGCACCAACCAGTGGCTCTTTAGGCCACAGGGATAAGACCAGCCTGGGAGCAAAGGGAGGATTCTTCCCTTGAAGGGAATGGGTGCTCCCACAGCCGATTGTCCTGGAGGTTCAGGAAACGCAGTGAGGCTCTGGACTGGATGAGGGATGAAGGAGATGTGTTTTTCACCCTGGTGCCCACGGGAGTTGCACCAGACCTGCTGCCTGGAGAGGCCGTGAACGGTCTAGGGGTCAGTGAGCTGCTCTTGGCTACATGGATATATCCAGGAGCCGGGCAGCGCCTTGCCACCGCTGTTTACCATGGCGGAAGCAGCAGCAGCTCAAAGAAGCAGCAAGTTTTGGTGATAATCAGCATTTAGGCAATGCTCAAGGGGGCATGACTTAGTGCCTGCCCCTCTTCAGAGAAGTGAGAGCAACCCAGACTGACCCTTGGATTGAGGCAAGCACTTCCCCTTCGCCCCTGGGCTCTCAGAGATAGCCAGCAGTGATGACAGCTGAGCCAGCTAACTGGTGACCTCACACGGGGGATTAACCCAGATTGTGGTGTGGGCACAAAAGGGGTACCATGGAACAAAAGAACGCCCGGGATTCTCTCTGGAGCACATGTAAACCAACGCCCTGGGAAACCCCTCAGAAATGATGGGGGGGACATTGTCACAAGGGCTAATGTCCAGTAAGGAAACTCAGACCGTAATACTTGACACAAAAGAAAGTATAATTCTATTTTAAACTGAGTTCAGGGACATACAGATTATATGTTACCTCACTTTTCCAACACAATAACCCTTCAAGGGAAATAGAACTAATTATTATCCCTACTTTATAAATGAAGAAATGAATGTTCTGAGAAGCTATGCCAGTGATCTCCAGTGTTTACAGTTCACAAATGAGCAAGTTATAAAGCACTGGGGGAACATACATGGGTTGCTAACTTTTTTTTTTTTTTTTTTTTGCCGTACGCGGGCCTCTCACTGTTGTGGCCTCTCCCGTTGCGGAGCACAGGCTCAGCGGCCATGGCTCACGGGGCCAGCCGCTCCGCGGCACGTGGGATCCTCCCAGACCGGGGCACGAACCCGCGTCCCCTGCGTCGGCAGGAAGACCCCCAACCACTGCACCAGCAGGGAAGCCCGGTTGCTAACTTTTATTTAATATTCCTAAATAAGGAAATTTAACCCCCCCCAAATTGCTACATCTATATTCACTATTGCTTTTTGGTAAAAGAAAGGATATTTTAATGTCAAAAATAGAGCAGACAAGCTAATCAGTGTAAAGTCTGGTCTTTTAAACTTAATAAAGTTATATCATTGAAGATTCAATTGAATATCCTTATTTGTCTCACCTCCCAGGAGACCTGTGAGATGTGGTCCTGTACTTGTGCTGGTTTGTGGAGTGAAGTTGGGATTCCAAGGTCTGAGTGACTCAACCTAGCCAAAAAGAGGCAGAACCAGCTGTGCTCTACTGTGGTCGGGGCAGGGGAGACCCACAGATGCTCTCCAGTGTGCTCCAGGGAGCATTGCTGCCCTAGTCTGACTGTCCAGCCCACAGGCCTCTTGGATGGGCTCGTTGGGCTGAGAAATCAACCAGGAACACCAGCACAGAGGACCTGGCTAAGCTCAGCACTGAGGGTTTTCCTCTGCCCCAAATTATGGCCCATTCACAATCCAGACCTTGCTGGGACACAGCAGCGAAAGAGAAATGCAACCCAACTCTCCTGTATGGTCAGGCCACCCAAGATGGCTGCTCTCTTGCTCTCTGTACATCCCCTGCTCGACTACTACTTGCTTCACCTACACCTTACTGACCTTCCCTCGTATTCACAGAGCCTAAACAGTAAAGGCCTACATACTTGCCCCCGACCCCAGCTAGTGATTGTTCTAATCTTTAGATCAGAACAACTCCAGTTTGATAGCTTATCAAAAGGGCAGTGAGGGGCGTGCTCCTCTACTGGTTTCCCTGGTAACTGACAGCCAACCTGAGGTCACTTCCTCCTATAACTGGTAATCCCTCCACCCACCCTCCCCCAGAAGTAAAGACAACCGCCACGTCCTGCCTGCCATCTGCCACACACAGTGGGGTGTCGCTCCAGGACCTTGCTTCAGACGTGTAAGATCACCGTCCATTAAACTACTGATGTCTCTGTCACCGACTCCAGGCTCTTTCTTCAGTCTGGACGCTGGGCAAGTACAGGGCTTGCAGGACTGTGGGGTGAAGTCCAACATCTCCCTTTTCTCTTTTAGGAAAACACATGATTGAACCTTCATCCCCAAGCTGCTGCCGTGCGGCTTCCTGCTCCCTGAATACCCTGCTTGAAGGAAAGACAAAACCATTCCCTCTCCTTGCCTGTCCCCATTTAACAGGCTTAGAAGGGTCCCAGAACAAGACTGCTGGTGGTTCCCCCAAATCCAGGGCATTCTTGCCTCCTCAGAGAATCACAAAATATTAGCACTGCAAGGAACTTAAAGGATAATTTAGTCCAACACCCCCATTTTATGTATAAAAGGCAAAGACAGCAGCCACTAAAACCCAGGTCTTCTAACTTCTAGCCAGAGCCAGGGTGGCATAGTTGACAAGCCACAGACGAACTTAGGTTGGAGTCTAGTCCTTCCTCATCCTAGCTGTGCTACCATGGGCGAAACTTCACTTCTCCTAACCTCAATGTTTTCAACTGAAAAGGGGGCAAAATACATACCAGCCTCCAGGGTTCCCTCAGGGATTAACCAGGCCACTTCACATCCGGCTGTCAGGCTGTCCTTACAGTGCCCAGTCCATAGTTCCTTCTGGGCAGCCTACTAACTTCTCTAAGGCTCAATGGTTCCATCTGTTAAGTGGGGATAATAATTGGATGATAGGAGCCAATGCACGTATGTAAAAGGTTTAGCCCAGTGCTTAGCACGTAGCAAGCAGCGCGTGGAAGCTATTATTATTAGCACATTATCATTATAGCCCCTTCTCTCCGTCTTCCTCTCCTCCCTCTCGAAGTCTCCCACTCCTCAATCCAGATAAATGAAAAGGGCAATGTGTAGGGTGAATACTTTGTTAGTGGGCCCTTGCCCTGCCTGTGGCGCTCAGCAGCCCTGGAGCCCCGAGGGGTAAAGTCCACTCCACGGCCAGCCCCTCCCTGAGGAGTTTGATCAGGGTCCCGTGGCCAACACTGCTTTCCCAATGATCTGGAAATCTATCTAATTCCCTCCTTAATTTATTCCATCAGGTGGAGGTGTCCTGAATCGTGTGTGAACGCACCATGCAGCCTCCTGAGGCTATCTGCCACCTGGCCCATTCCACCCCCGCAGGAATCCCACTCGGATGTGCAGATTCCCCAGGTGGCTTCCTGATCACCTGGCAGCAGGAAATGCCCACCGGACACCGGTGTGAGGCTCTGGACACTGTAGACATGTGCTGTGTGAAGGGAATTCCTGGACCTCAAACCCTGACTTGCCAGAGGCTGCCAAGGGCCTCTCAGAGCCATAGAGTGTCAGTGCAAAGGACCGTCTTCCCAAGATCAGGGGGAAATCCATCGCTAGCCCCTATCAGACTGGTCTCCTATTCTGGAGGATTTAGGCAGACCAGGGGGCCATTACTGCCAAATAATCAGGTCAAGGAACTTCAAAAAGACAGAGTCAGCTTGCTGACAACCCAGCCATTTCACATGGAGTGGCAGAACCACCTCCAACTTTGAGAAAGAGAGACCTGAGTTGAAATGCTAACTTTGCCGGTAATCAGTAGCACCACTCAAAACCTCAATTTCCGCATCTGGAAAATGAGAACCATCAACCCTATCCTTAATAAATGCTGGGAAAATTAAATAGAAAGTTGATAACCGCTTAGTTCAGTGCGTGGCACGCTGTAATTATTTAATGATGACCCAGTTAGGGCAACGGACAGTCAGGGCAGGGACATCCCTGAGAGACCCTCACTGCTGTGTATGACATGGTCCCCTGAAAGCAGATAATTTACATTCAAATCCTGGCTCTGCCTCTTTCTCTACCACGCCAGTTAATCCTTCTGTGCCTCAGTTGCTCTATCTGTAAATGCGGCTAATGATAGTACCTACCTCAGATGAGCTTATGGTGGTTAAATTTTTTTTTTTTTTTTTTTTTGTGGTACGTGGGCCTCTCACTGTTGTGGCCTCTCCCGTTGTGGAGCACAGGCTCCGGACGCGCAGGCTCAGCGGCCATGGCTCACGGGCCTAGCTGCTCTGCGGCATGTGGGATCTTCCCGGACCGGGGCACGAACCCGTGTCCCCTGCATCAGCAGGCGGACTCTCATGGTGGTTAAATTTTTAATGTAAAGTACTGAGAACAGTGCCTGGCACATAGTAAGTGTTCAATAAATGGTGGCTAATAATAATAGAACTAAATGATTTCTTATCAGCCTTAAAGTGAACATCTCAAGTGTGAATTTTGGGAAGCTCGTTATCGTCCTGCCTTTCTGAAATGACAGATGGGCAGAAGGCATGAGACCCACACCTTTCTCCTGCATCAGTTCATTCCCAAGCAAAGGAGCTCTGCTTTATGATAATAATTGCCACTCCTAGAATGCCTGCCATGTGCCAGGTGCTTTACAGATTTTATCCCCGATCCTCATGATAGCCCTCTAAAATAGGCATTATTATCCCCATTTTACAGACAAGGAAGCTGAGGTTCGGAGAGGTGAAGTGACTTGCTCAAGAGAGCACAGCAGTGGACAGGGATAGAAGCAGGGTTTGAACACCAGTCTGTCTGGCTCCACAGCCACAGCCGCTTTGCTTCCCTCAACAGAATGGGGCTCTGGATCCCTTTTGCGGGTGTGGGTATGTCAACCAGTTCCTCAGCACTCATTCAGCTCCGCTGGGCTGGCTGAGGCAGTTGATATTTAAAAACTGGAGGGTAGTAGGGAAAAAAACCCCGAAAAACAATAAACGGTGATTCAGACCGAGTCTTAACTCAGGCGGTTACGGGAAACTGGCGGGAAGCGACAGCCTTAGTCACTGAGGAATGGCCGAGCCACTGACTCATGGGCAGCAGATCACGTTGCTCAGGACAGAAGCCAGCACTGCTTTCAGCGCCAAAAAGGCAGGAAAAGGCTTTGGTGGGGGCGGTGGGGGGAGAGCAGGAGATGAAAGAAATGATGAACTGGAGTGAGAGATACTTTGTAAGGGAGGGACCAGGCTTGCCCTGGTCCCTGGAACCGACATCTAAACTCCCAAGTCTGACATTCCTGCCCCTGTCTATACCCACCCCCAGCTTTTTCCGCCCAATTTCTCTCTATTCTCATTCAAACACCCCACATTCCAGCCAAATGGGAAGATCCACCATGCCCAGGATGCCCTCTTGTTCTCTTCAGTGCCTGGAATGTCCTTGCCTTTTGCTCCCGCTGCCCCAGTCTCCCAGCCCTTGGGTCCACTGTGTTTGACTCTCCTTCATGGGGCCTTCCCTCCTGCCTTCAGTTCTAAATTCAGGCCCTGGTTCCTCAAATATTTGTGGAGTATATACTACGTGTTAAGTTCTATGGTAGCTACTGGAAATACAAAGATGAATTATACATGGTCCCCACCCTCTGGAAGCTCACATCTTGTGTCCCTTTCAGTGAGGAACCAGGTGTATACAGGGAACCGGACAGTAATCTCCACAAAAGAAGAGCTCTGATACAGGGAGGGTGGTGTGGAGGGAGGGCAAACCCACTCTAGGAACCAGGGGAGGCTTCCTGGAGGAGGTGAAGTTTGAGTTGGATCTTGAAATGTAGAAATTAGAAGATGGTGGATTGGGGAAGAGTATAGAATCATCACTTCTTCCAAACTCTCAAAAACAGAAATTTAGGCAAGTAATATAAGTTTATTGTGCAAAAAAGAGAAAAAAAATGAAGAAAAAACCAGAGAAGAAAAGTAACAGCATTCGTAAATCCTGTTAAAATTTTGGAGTGATTCCAGCCTTTCCTCTGTGTATTTCTATGTGTGTAGACATACACGTTAAAAAAAATGCTAATCTGTTTTGTAATCTTCTTTTTACATTGACTAATATAATATGGAATCTTTCCATGTCAGTACACACTAGTCAAAGTAATACAGAGGTCATGACTTACCTACCCTGAGAGAGGTTTTGTGTGGCTCGTGTTCAAATTCTGCATTTGCACACCTAACGTGAGGACTATATGAGCTATCTCTCCCCAAGGCCACCTTTCCTTGTCTTAAACACGAGTGAGGTCAGCTCCTCTGTTTACATCCCCTACCTGGCTGGCCCAGGTACTGGCATCTGAGCCCCTAATCCTGAGGACTTGAATGGCTATGTAGTATTCCAGAACAGGAGGCACCTTGAATTCCCGGCCATCTTACTCGGGCGTCTCTTTTGACACTGTCAATTTCTACTAAAGACAGACACTAATCACGTAGCTGCCTTGTCCCCTCATCGGTGGGCTTCTCAGATACAGGCTCCATGCCTGACATTTTTCTCTCTCCATCTGACTCACAATACCCAGCACAGCTCCACGATGACTCTTGCCAACAAGTGTTTACTAAATGTTTGACAAAGGGATGAAGAAGAAAAGTACAGAGTCATGGCTTGACCTCTCCTAATTCAAGTGAGATGCACCCCCGCCCCCAATCCAGATTATGCAGCAGATGAAGGACAAGGGCTCCAGAGTAAGCCTTCCCGGGTTCACACCTGGTTCCACCACTTAGCGGGTTTGGCAAGTTCCTAAATCTCTCCATACTTCAACTTCTCTCGTGCAAAATGGTAATTCTAACTGTACCTAGCTCACCAAGTTGCCATTGAACCACTGAGGGTTCAATCCTACAGGAAAAGACCTTCTAACAGAACGTGACACACTGTTACAACTGTTAGCTATCGTTTTCGGTCTTATCCTGATTATGTTACACGCTCAACTCCCCTCTGAAGGAGGCATTCCTACTTGTCAGCCCCCCTCCCTCTGTTCCTGGGGCACAGTCTCACCCTGTAGAGAGGGGTCTCGGGCTGGCACCCGGCCTGACAGTGGGGGTGGATTCTCTTCTCAAAGGAGGAAGACATTGGAAGCATGGTCAGCAGTTTCCAGGCCTTTGGAAAACTTCGGTGAATTAGACCAGGGGTGGGTAAACCTTTCCTGTAAAGAGCCAGATGGGAGATATTTTAGGCTTTGCCGACCATATGGTTTCTGCTGCAACTACTCAACCCACGGTTGCACAGAAGCAGCTACGGACAACGTATGAATCAAAGGTCATGGCTATGTTCCAATAAAACTTTATTTACAAAACCAGGTGGCAGGCCAGACTTAGCCCAAGGGCTGACCCTTGGGTAAACCAGTCATACACTCACAGAGTCAGGGCCTGTGGGTCTTCTCTGCTCTGTGCTCCTGAGAAGCTCCTTTCTTTCCCAGAAGTTCAGAGTCCTCATCTATCAATTGAGGTGATCGGGACAGATCATTTTTAAGAGGCATTTTGCCCCTAAAGTTCAATAATTCTGTGCTTGGTAAGCTGTGTGACCCTGGGCAAGCTCTGTTCTCTCTGGGACAGTCTCCTCCTCTGTAAAATGAAGGGGCTGCATCGGCCGTTGAGCCCTGACCCTGTGCCCAGGGGAAGTCTTTGGGCTGGGGAGGCCCTGAGTTTGCTACAGAGTGAGCCACAGGCACTCAGGCACCCCGACCATCCCAAGATGCTGCCCTTTCCCCCCTCACTGCCCTCCTCCCCACTGCCTGGGACCCCTATAATCCGTCACTGTGGGCTGGGCCGATGTTCAGCCCCACACTGTGACACAGCCAGGTTGCTCTTGCCCGAATGGCTTGCTGGGAAATCCCTCCACAGCCAGACCGTCTCACTTCATGTTTGAGTATGCTAAGGCCCCAGGGCAACTCCTCTGCAGAGTGCAAGGTAGCATGGCAAACCAGGTGTGGTGTCATCGTAGACTGGACCAGACCACAGCGTGACTCGGAGGCCAATAGGAACGCAGAGTTCCCTGCTCTACAAGGCCAACCTTAGAGGCTCTTTGTGGCTGGCAGCCTTTATTCCATCCTTTAGAGGCACTGCCTTCACTCCTGGCAATCTTCATATGGACAAACACACACACACACATGCACGATCACAGGGTACCACGTGGCCTTTACGTCCTAGGAAATGTCTTAAAGATCTAAGGAGAGTCAGGAAGCTCTCCAGACCCAACCAAATGCTGCTTTTATCCCCATAAAAAAAGAAAAGCAGCTGTTCCGGCCTGACCCACAACGAGGCAGGCCTTAGAAGATGAAGAGCGCCTCCAGTGGGGAACCATGGCATCCTTGTGACCTGACCACTGGGGGAAAGGACTGGGCCAGCCTCATTTCACCGGGAGCTGAGGTGTCAATGGCAGTGACACCGCCATCAGCCTAGGCAATTCTCCCCAGCAGATGCCTGCACCCCACAGAGCGCGTGACTTCCAATCTTCCCTGGGGTATTGGGATAACAAAGGCTGTGTCCCAGCACCATTGTACAGCTGGGGAAGGCCGGAAACCAAGCTGCAGGAAACTGGTTGCTATGGTTTCCTTGAGCATACTGCCATAGAAATCGGTTTCTAAAAAAAAATTGAAGTTTCTGTTGTTTTTTTTTCAGGGAGAAGTAAGGAGGGAAACATTTATTTCAATATTTACTGTAAGCCAGGCATTGAACTAGGTTCTAAATCCTCATAGCAAACCACTAGGTTTGGTGGTAATATCTCCATTTTGCAAATTAAAACATGGAAGCACAGAGAGGCTAAGACACCTGTCCACAGACACAGAGATGGAAGGTGGCAGAACCAGTTTTGAACCCAAGATGGTCATACTCCAGTGCTTGCTTCCTTTCCAATATATACGCTGGGATTCAGGAGATTCTGCAACCCAGATTATTCTTATCATCCAGGCCCTGGAGCAGGGGGTGGGACAGAGGATCAAGGGGAGAGGGAAGGAGCTAAATCAGAAATTAGAGAGCTGAGGGGACTTCCCTGGCAGTCCGGTGGTTAAGACTCCATGCTTCCACTGCAGGGGGCGCAGGTTCGATCACTGATCAGAGAACTAAGATTCCACATGCTGTGCAAGTGCGTGAGGCCAAACATTAAAAAAAGAAAGAAAAAGAAATTAGAGAGCTGAGGAATGAGGACCCTGGTACCTTCTGACGCACAAGCGCTAGGCTCTTCAGGCTCTCCGGGTGGGTGGAGGGATCACAGGATTTGGCATCAAAGGGCCTGAGGATAAGGTCCACTTTCCCACTCTCAGTTTGAGCCTCAGTTCCCACATCTGTAAAAATGGGTGTAAAAGTCCTATCTGCCTCATAGGGTTGCTGTAAGGATTAAGCAAAATAACCCACGTCAAGTGCATGGCACAGAGTAAGCACTCAGTAAATGTCAGCATTCTAGCTATTGTTACCACTATTAATTATGCTATTTGTGAAAGCAAACCTGTAAATTATGAACTGCTGTGCGAATATCAACTAATTTAGTGGGTACTTAGGGCTAACTTAGTGGAGGGACCCTGGGAATGGCCGTGCAGCTGGCACACCCCACAAGCCACGTGACTGTACACAGCAGCCCTGACTTACTGGCGGATGGGAAGAGACTTCCTACCTTGCAACCCTCGGTGAGAACAGTGATGCGTGTGTTAGTCCCACAGGTATTTACTGAACACCGAGTATGTCCCGTGTCTTGTGCCAAAAGGAATACGACATGGCCCCTGCTCTCCAGGACCTCACGGGTTGTGAAGGAGACAGACGGGGCACACACACTGGCTGTTCACTCACAGAGTGATGCCTCCTCCAGGAGGGCATGTGCAGTGGGTGTGAAGAGGGAGGGCCATCCCTACAGGGAGTGTGTGTGTGTGTGTGTGTGTGTGTGTGTGTGTGTCTGTGTGTGTGATGGTGGGCAGGGAAGACTTCTCCATGAAGAGGGCATTTAAATTAAGCCTTAAAATGTACGTAGGAGTTTGTCAAGGGAGAAGCAGGAGAGAGCAGACTGGGAGGAAGAAACAACACCTAAAAAGATCTCAGGGCATTTGGGGAACATGTGATTAGAGTTTCAAGTGCATATGTGTGGTGTGGAGTTGGGGGAGGCTGGAGGAGTGGGTAGGATGAGAGATGAAATGGAAGTTGTGTTGGGTCTTCTACACTATGCTAAGGACCCTGGAGGCTTCCTGTGGTTGAGACAAGAAAAGGAAGCCGTTGTGTGTGTGAAGGATGTGACTGGAGGTCTATGGAGGCCCTGGGAGAGATGGTTTAGAAGCCAAGAGGCTAGGGGGAGAGCCACCCTTTATCTCTCACTCTTACTCTCTGCGAGGCCCCCTGCTGAGCCCTTCGCATGAATCCCCTTCTTTAATCCTCCTCCAAACTTCACAGGGTGGTCCAACTATTGCTCCATTTTGCAGATGAGAAAACTGAGATTTGGCAAAGTTCTACACCAGATTCGAACCCAGGTAGGCTGGCTCTTTCCCCTCCCAGTGGCCGCTGCATCCTCCCATGGACAGGTGGCACATTTCAAAGAGTTCAGGAGAGAAGTTGTGACGTCTGAAGGAGGGCAGTGGGCCTAAGGGTGGAGGCTGAGGGTGCAAAGCCTGACATTCCAGGCAGAGAAGTGAAAAAATACCCAGGAAGCCCAAGGCTCGGGAAAACCTGCTCTCTGGGTGACCTCACTCACTGAAACTTCCAACTGTCAACACATGTCCATTGAGATTCCTTTCTGGGCCTGTCCCCACCTTTTTCTTGGAGAACATAAGCCTGGCCCGGGACAACAATCTTGAGAACAAACTCCCCCCTCCAAAACTGGGAGAAGGGAGCCGAGGAGTTCAACCCTCAGGGCCGGTTGCTTATAACCTTCCATTGAGAAAAATTGCTGGCTGGGAACTGTCGCCATTCCTGTCTGTCAAGGGCGGCATCCAGAAGGCCTGTCTTCCCAGAAAAGAAGATGGACACACGTGCTCCTTCCAAGAGCTTGTCCTCACATCCCTCTCGTGCAAAAACCACTCCAGAGTGGAAATGAAAATAAGACTTGGGACAAGGTGATCCTTAGGCCAGTCTCTGAAGGCTCCTAACTAGGTAGGGGAAGAAGTGGCTGCAAGTGTCTGTGATCAGAGGGAACAGAGAAGGTGAGTCGGGACCAGCTGGAGAGAGAGAGAGAGTTTGATGCCAAGAGCTCCTTTCACATCCCGGGCCAGAGGCACTTGGCTGCTTGGCCCAGGCCTGACGATGACCAGAGCTGCTCTCCAAGCGCCCCTGAGTTGCTCTTACTTAATTAGCTCCATGGCCATAAAAGGCTGGCTCAGCTCAGAGGAGGCGTCCGGCCCCAAGAAGCAGCAAACTGAGTGTCATAAAAACACAGGCCCAAGAAGGGGAAAGGAAAGGGAAGGGCGGGAAATTCAGATCATCTTGGATGTGCTGTTTCTGACAGCCGCTGCCCACCCTGGCCTGGAAGGAGGCTGGGTCCTGGCCCCCAAGCCCTGCTGTGCCTAGCCTTAATCCATCACGGAAGGAAGCTAACAGGTCCCGGGAGGAGAAAGAGCTTTGCTGCATGTGTTGTTTAATCAAACCAAAAGGTAATGCACAAAAACTTTCAACTCTGCATCTAAAACTGATTCTGGGGTTTCTTTAAAACTGACTGTTTATGTTACTCACTGTCTCCTTCTTCCTCCAGTTAAGACTCCATATGAGAAATTTCTTATAGAATTTAGTGTGAAGGAACCTGTTCTCAGAGGAGTTGGGTTAAGAGGGTGGTGAGAGACGAGGTTTAGAATCAAACTCCTCCGGGTTTAAATACTAGCTCTGTGGCCTCGAGGAAATCACTTCACCTCTCTGATTTTTGTTGGTTAAATGAGGATAATGATAATACCCACTTCTGAGAATTGTTAGAAGAATTAAAATTCTGCGTATAAGGCAGCCGGCACAGTGCCTGCCACCTGGTAGGTGCTCAATAAGCACAGGTGTGCATGAATCCATTTATAAAACACAATGCAGCCTCTCTAACTTCTTGGTCCTGTACATGAAAATAATAATGTTTATCATCATAGGGCTGCCACGTGAGAATACCTTCCATGATAACGGTACTCACTACAGACTCAATATTCGTCTCTTTCTCTTTCTCTCCCCGGCCTCTGCGTACGCCTCAGCTACTCAGAGGTTCAGAGTCAGATTCAATGTCTAATCCAGCTCTTGGGCTGTGGTTGTTTCTGACTTCCCTTTCTAGCAACCCTCTTGTAAGCATGTAGTTTGTTGCAATCTGCCTCAAATTTCCTTTGGAGAGAGACTAGGAGCCAATAAATAAACATAAAACACTCATACGTCTACGTCCTGTGCCACAGGAACTTTGCCCTGTCCCTCTGCCTGACCCTCTAAGACCTGAATCCTCTTTGTTTGGAAGGTGCCATAGGCTGCCGGCAGGGAGTTGCATGGTCCCCAGCCCCTGACTGACTCGGAGATGGAGGGCACTCTGCCCGCGCCCGCGGGCCCGTCCCAAGCCTGAGCTGCTCGATGCAGGACACGTCCGCTCTCAGCTTCTGTCAGGCTCCTTCCTCTCGCCCTCTCTCTGCCGCTCCACCTGTGCCGATCACCCTTAGCGCATCCCTCCCACCCTCCATGTCCGGGGCCCAGCAGATAGGAAAGAACTCTTGCTGGTCACCCTCACGGGGCATTTGCCAAGGGCTCACTGACTCTCGAAGTCCCCTCCAAGAGGCAGGTCCCACTATTCTGCCCACTTTACAGCGAGGAAGTTAACACTTGGAGAAGTAGAATAACTTGCTCGATCAAGGTCAGTGACAGAGGCAGGAATACAACTCATGTCAAGGAAAGGTGTGCCAACAGTCACCTTGAGCGGCACTCATTCCCGAGTGGACCTGCCTAACTCCTAAGGGTTGGTTGGATGTAGATTCAGGCTCTGCGCCCTTATGAAAATAAAAAATTAAAGAAGAAATTAAAGAACCACACAAATCTCAAAGATTTCTAGAGTGCTGACTCAGGGTCTGGCATTGGCCTGGGGATCATGACGGAAGCCGCTCAAGGTACTGCACTTGTATTGAGCACTTACTCTCTACCAGGTACTGTGCTAAGTACCTCCACTTGGAGTTCCTAGGACACACAGTGCTGGTTCACTCCTGTATGCCCTCGCCCTGCTGTTCCCTCTGCCTTGATCTCTTCTTCCTCTCTTCTATCTCATTCCTAGGTGTCCAGGTTCAGCTCCGAGGTGGTTCCCAGGAAGTCTGCATCCCCAGTTCCCTCATGGCCCCCGTCACTTTATTGTAATGGCCTATTTATGAACGTCTCTCCCTCCACTCAGGGCATTCCCTGTGGACATGGATGTGCTTTGTACATCTTTGTCTTTCCCACACCTAGAGTCACACTAAGCATACAGCAGGAGTGCTTAAAGATTTGTTTACCTAAATCAAGAGTTGGCAAACTAAGGCCACATCCAGCCTTTGGCCTATTTTTGAATGGTCCCTGAGCTAGAATGATTTTTACATTTTTAAAGGGTTGTAAACAAAACAAGAGCAGAAATATGCAACACAGACCATATGTGGTTCTGCAAAGCCTAAAATATTTACTATCTGGCCCTTTACAGAAAAAGTGTGCCAACCCTTGTTCTAAGTGTTGATACTAAGTCTTGAGGGGCAGGTGGGATGGGGGAGCTACTGGGACGAGCGGGGCTCAGTCTGACCCCAAGGAGCCAATCTGGCTGCAGGAGACGGGAGCCACAGGAACAGAGAGAGAGTGAATAATGCCAGATGCGGTCGGAGCAGGGGATGCTCAAGACATATTTCACAGAGGCAGCTGAGTTCAAAGGGTGAGTAGGATTTCCGCAGTCACTATAAATAGAAGGCTTTCCCAGCTGAAGGACAGGACATAAAAGCTCAATGAAATAAGAGGCCCCGTATAAAGAAGACAATATCGGAGAAATCACACCATCCACTGTGGAGAAGTACAGGTGTGAATGTGAGCACATGCATGTGTGTGCTGGAGCTTGTTCATTACCTGTCATGATTTTTTTAAAAGCACACACAGGTTGTTGGTGAGACGAGAACCAGGGCAAACAGTCCAAGGGAGGCAAAGAGCAAGAACTAGACCAGAGAAACATAGCAAACGGCACTAATTGATCACTACCCTCTTTCACGAGAGGCTTGGATGTAGCTTCCAATGCCTCTCCACCCAAGCTCTGGCCCCCTCTGCCCACTTGGCGTTGAAGCAGATGTAACCTGCTTGCCATCTCAGACTAGATGGAGTCCCCAGACCCTTGGCATCACAGGGCCTTTAAGGAGAGCGGCCAGGAGGGCTGGCCTAGCCAGGTGGGCTGCACTGGGGAGAGGGCGGGGCTGGAAGGACATGCCAGGCTCCTCCATTAACTGCCTTGACGTTCCAAGGGGGCTGGATGAACCAGACTGTGGCTGGAAAGCGCTTAGGCCAGGCTGCCGGGGAAGACAGGGTGTCATTATTTATTTATACAAAGTGCTCCACGGTGGTGATTTCTTTATTAATAATTTCCTGTGGGCTCAGAGGTGCCCACAGCCACGGCCCGACCTCTTCGGCCTCTCCCGCCTCCTCCATGGCCCAGCTGCAGCTTCAAAGCCGCGCCTTTGCTTTGGGGGCGGGGGACCCAGCAATTAACGCCTGCCTCCTCCCTCCTCTGCCCAGCGAGTCACAGACATGGCTTGGTCAGCAGCCCCTTCCGGCTGGCTTGGTGCCTGAGGACTCCAGGCCCCCTCTGTGCAAGGCGGCGGGCAGCCTTGGGTGAAGAGGTGCGGAGAGGCTGTGTCTTCTCCTTGGAACGCGACAGGAGAGAGCACAAGTCCTCCCTCCGCAGAGCTCCCGGAGCGGAAGCAGGCACGGCGTCACCCCTGCAATGAGGGAGCTCGCGCCGCGTAGGGACCCCTCGGAGACACCAGGGGCAAAGCGGTGAAGAGGAGAGGCCCGTGCCCTTCCTCCTGGACCTCACAGGGAATCCAGCGTGGGGAGGCTGAGACCACCCGGGGAGTTCAAGGTTAGGCGAAGCGGGAACACGCCCAGACCTCGGGGGTTGAGAAGGGCTAGAGGAACTGGGGCCTAAGCAGAGATACAATGGGTCAGGGGGAGCCACTGGCGGTGAGTACGGAGGTGCGGGTGGAGAGCATTCCAGACAGAGTGATAGGGGAGGCCAGAGTGTGCGTGTACGTTCGAGGGACTGAGGTTCAGAAAGGCTGGGTCACAGAGCGCAAAGTGGGATGATGAGGATGGACTGCAATCTGGCAGGAGCCAGATCACGTGGGACTTTACGGCAAGTTGAAAGCAGTAAGACTTTTCCCGAGAGCATCGGTGGTCATAATATGCAGGGGAGAGGTGTGATTAGATTAGCGTTTTAGAGAAACTTGCAATCTGGATGCCAAGTGGGAGAACATGTCTGACCTACTGGGCATCACCCAGGACTAGGGAGGAATGAGTCTCACCACCATCATGGGCAAGCTGGGTCCATTTGTGTGAACCTGGACTTAAAAGGGTGTTGAGGGCTTCCCTGGTGGCGCAGTGGTTGAGAGTCCGCCTGCCGATGCAGGGGACACGGGTTCGTGCCCCGGTCCGGGAGGATCCCACATGCCACGGAGCGGCTGGGCCCGTGAGCCACGGCCGCTGAGCCTGCGCGTCCGGAGCCTGTGCTCCGCAACGGGAGAGGCCACAACAGTGAGAGGCCCGCGTACTGCAAAAAAAAAAAAAAAGGGTGTTGAGGGACTTCCTTGGCGGTCCCTCTGCCCTTCCATTGCAGGGGGCGCGGGTTCAGTCCCTGGTCAGGGAACTAAGATCCCACACGCCGCTCGGCACAGCCAAAAAAAAAAGGGTGTTGAATGACCCGGGATTTACTAAGAGAAAAGGGAACAGGACAGGGTAGGACCCTCTGACCAAGCTCAAACCACTCAGCCAGGTGCCTCTGGCTCAAAATCCCCTTGCTCACAAGTACTGAGTTACATCACAGGCAGCTGTCAGCAGTGGAGGAAGGAGAGAAAGGCTGTGAGCGGCATGGCACCCCATCTGGCACTTAGTAGGTGATCTGTATAGTTAGCAGCTGTATAGAGCATCCTGAGTACCACGCACTGTGCTTTACATACGTTAACTATTCTGTCACGCTGAGGCTCTATGAGAGAGGTGCTATTGTATTCCACATCTTACAGATGCTCACACTGAGGCCCAGAGAGGGTAAGTAACTTGTCTGAGGCTGTGTAGCAAGTAAGTGGTAGAGCCATTTAAAACGAATGAGTGAGGGAAGGAAGACTAGAACAAGAAAGGTCATCTGGGGCTTAGGGAGAAGCAAGTGAGATGAAATGGAGCTGAAGAGACCAAGGCGATGGCAGTAAATGTCGGCGCCTTGCAGATCTCTTGTGCAATTAAATGACTTTTATACAGAAAGGCCCGGTACGGCTTCTGACACCAAGGAGTAGCTCAATAAACCTTAGCCGCCGGCTGCACCCTCTCTGCAGCTGGTGCATCAGCCAGAGCTCTCCACCTCTCTTATCACCAAAGCGGGTGGTCACTTGTCCATCCCTCCATTCCTCCATCCATCCATCTGTTTGTCCTTCACCTTACTGGTACCCCAAGAGGATGGACAATACATGAAGACCCAAGCTCTCCTAGTTGTCTTCCATAGGCCTGCAGTGTAGAGGGAATCACTTCTTAACAATGAAACGGGACATTCTTCTCAACAACTAGTGTTCTGTCTCAGAAACCTATTTACTACTGCCAGGGAGCCAGCACTCTCACCTCAGGGCGCAGATGAGTTGATGGGAAAGCACCTGAGTTCTGGGCAGCCACAGCTTGTGCACCAGGGCAAGGTGGCCCAGTGCCCACCTCCTCAACCCTGCCTGGAAACAGGGGTACATGAAGGGCCTGAACGAGGAGGGACAGAGAGGGGGATCCCACCCTGGACTGAGATGATTCAAGATCAGCATTAAGCTGTAAACACACTTTAAGCCACTAGGCTATAGAACCAAGGTTACTTTTTTAAAAAAAAAATAAATTTATTTATTTATTTTTGGCTGCGTTGGGTCTTCGTTGCGGTGCGCGGGCTTCTCACTGCGGTGGCTTCTCTTGTTGTGGAGCACAGGCTCAAGGCTCGCTTGTGGTACGCGGGCCTTTCACTGTTGTGGCCTCTCCCGTTGCAGAGCACAGGCTCCGGACATGCAGGCTCAGCGGCCGTGGCTCACGGGCCCAGCCGCTCTGCGGCATGTGGGATCCTCCCGGACCGGGGCACGAACCCGTGTCCCCTGCATCGGCAGGCGGACTCTCAACCACTGCGCCACCAGGGAAGCCCCTTGCAGGCGGATTCTTAACCACTGCGCCACCAGGGAAGTCCCCCAAGGTTACTTTTTAAGGCAATTGATGGAAATAGCATTTCATATGGGAAGTGCAGATCTTACTTATATGTGATTTTTTAAAATATTGTCTTTTATACATTCCCAAACAGTTCCCTTCCTGCTCTGCCTGCTCAGATTCCCTCCCTCCTCTGCCCTTCCTCCTCCCTGGAGGTGTCCTCTTGGACCTGGGAGGACAGGCAGAGGAGAGACATTCAGTGGGCATGGGGGATCCAGGATGGGTCCTCCCCCGGCCCCCCGGACCCAGACCTGGGCCCCACAACCCACCAACTGAGAGGTCTCCTCATCTTCACTCTCTTCCCCCACCCTCTGGTGCCCCTAAAGCACACCTGTAGGGGGATTTGGGAGGCTTTGGCTAAGACAGGCTCCAAGGGAACTGAGAGCTATAAGGGCGGTGGATGGGAGTGTAGACAAAACAGGCAAGCAAACACCTTGAGATGTGTGACTGTGGACTTTGAGTCCCTTTCATGGTGCTTGAGAAATACAAATAAAGGGCTTGAGCTATGTTGAAATTTCTTTTGGCTTCTGAACTGTGTTCTTTTAACCATGACACTGCTCTGGCATAGAAACCTATAAAACACACACTGATCCTCACCCAGGGGGTTCTCCAGTTCCTCAGAGACTAGGCATTGATTTGCCTCATTCAATCACTTATTCATCTATTCGCTTAACAAGCTCTTAACAAGCACCTAGCATATTCTAGGACTAGTGCTGGGCACAGGGGACCCAGGATGGTTCCTCCCCCAGTCTCCCAGCCTTGAGCCCTACAACCCACCCATCAAGCAGTCTGCTCATTTTCACTCTTTTCTCCCACCTCCTGGTGCCTCCAAAGCTCACCCGTGGGTGCTGGCCATCCCGACTGGTGATCTCAGGCCTGAAGAAGTTGCCAACCTTCCACCTGTGCCCCTAGTCAGATGCCACGCTGAAATTATTTGTTCACGCATCCATCTTCCCTTCCTGACTATGAGCGTCGCAAGGTCAAGGGCCACGTCTTACTGAACTTTAAATCCCCAGAGCCCAGCACAAGGTCTGGCACAGAGCAGGCATCAGTGAGTAATTGCGGAATTTTGAAATATCTGTTCGGTCCCTTCCATCAGCCAGAAAAGCAGAGCACTGGCTCCGAGGCCTGGCCGGTGAGCACGGCGGACGTGGTCACTGCGTCCAAGAGTTAGCAGCTTCTTGGGACACTGACAACGGGAACAGACAGCAGAGGGGCTGAGCCCAGGCTAGGGGTGGGGGAATTGGGGTGGGGTGAGAGGTGGGCTGGGGAAGGCTTTCTGGAGGAAGTGACATTTAAATCAAGTAGGAACTAGCTAGAATCAGCAGTTTTCAGTGCTGGTTGCATATAAAAATAACCTGGAGAACGATATAAAAATACTTGTGAAAAGGCCTCACCCCCAGAAACTGTGATGCTTTTGGCTTGGGGTGAGGCCCGAACATCATCTTTTTTTTAACTTCCTCAAATGATCCTCATGTGAGAGGCCAGGGTGAAGTCTCATTAAGCTTCATGAAGGCAGAGGGGGAGGTCGAGGGGTGGCGTGAGCAAGAATATTCCAGGCCAGCCTGTGTAAAGGTCCTGAACGGGAAAAGAGCAGATGGCGTAGCCTGGGAACCGAAAGAAGTACAGTAAGGCGGAGGCCAAGACAGGGGAGAGAGGGTATCATCACAGATCCAGTGCCCACCGAGTCTGCAAGCTCTACAGGCTGCCTGGGAGCCTACTCGGCTACAGGGGAAAAGCAAATACTCAGGGCTCGGGCCACCCACGGGTGAGGTCATTACCCCAAATCCCCCTTGACAATAGCAATACCGAGTGGTGGTTATTCTCTGCTGCAGACAGGCTGCTGGAAGAGGTGCCGTGAAAACATCTAGCCAGTTGGGACTATGGTGGCACCAGGAGCTCCCACTGGTTTCTGCAAAGGCTTAATGTGGACCTTTACACCATTCCAGATACTGATTCAGGGAATCTGGCTTCCATTATACATGGTGGGCCCCACCCCAGACCAAATCAATCAGAATCCCTGGCTAGTGAAGCCAGTGAAAAACCCATGGCGAGATATTAGAAGCTGGCTGCTATAGCGGAAAGAGCATGTGATTTTAACATCAGAGAGAACTAGGTTCAAATTCTGGCCCTGAGACTTTGCTACGTGCACTCACACAGGTATTGAACCTTTTGGAAGCTCAGCCTTATTTTATTTGCAGAAGGAGATTTATAATACCTCCCTCGTAGGCACGTGGGAGTGGCGGGGGTCCACTCCCCTGCGATGGGAGTGTGTGACGATGACGATGGGGTAATGAAGGCGATGAAGATGCTGCTTCATTCTTTGAAGTTATGTTGTGATTCACAATCCGAGCATGAAATAATCTTCAAGTATGGTTGTAATTGATCACACATATCACATTCGCATCTTAGACTTTGGTTGATCTAAAAAGTTCTTTATAAGAAGATTGCCGAGAACACTCGCCTAATGTTTCATTATTAAATTGATTCTATCGGGCTCTTCTGCTCTTCCAAGAAAAGGTGATACACACTTTGGATGGTGAGAAGTTTGAGATATGTTTGCCCTCAAATCTCTATCTTATGAATCAGAAATGAACGGGTCACAAGAGCAATGGTGACTGTGTGTTTAAAATGTCTTAAGGCTTTTACATGTATTGATTTTGATTTGAGCAACAACCTTGCCAGGTAACTATTAATATCTCTGTTTGCAGAAGAGCCAGTTCCTTAGAAAAAACAAGCCACGAGGCTCTTCCTTGAGCTTCCTGAACAGAGCTGTCATGGGATAAGGAGAGCCTCATAAGCTGTAGAAAGCCATGTACGGGGGTGTCAGGCAAGCACGCCACTCCCTGCCCCCAACCATGCCCCATCTGCTTCTCAGCCTCAGAAATAGCATCCTCTCCAGAGGCCTGAAGGGAGTGCCGGGTAACAGTGAGCTGGGGAGGAAAAGAGGACCCTGGCTGGTCGACTGCAGCCCAGAGAGTCCAGGGGCCACAGGGTAGAAGCTGCTGTCCCTGAAGCGGGCCCAGCACGCCTCTTGACTTCTCAGTTTTGTTAAGTGGTCATTTTTGTTCTCTTAACGTCTCCCCCAAGCCCCCACCCCCAGGAAATACAGCACAAGTGATAAGCTCCTTGGCTTTCAAGTTTCACAGTACCCAGGTCTGAATTCCAGCTCTGCTACTTACTAGCTGTGTGACTCGAGCAAATTATTTAATTCCTCTGAATTCCAGGTTTCTCTTCTGTGAGGCAGAGACAATCTATCCCTCATACAGCTGCTCTGAGGACTGAACGTGAGGACGCTTATGAATATGTCTTGTACGTTGCAAGAGCACGATAGGTGTTCAATACATGTTCCTCTGTTCCCTCTCTTTCCTTGGGCAGGTAGAGCTCAACATTCTCCTCCCTGGCAAGGGCCTCTTGGCATCTTGAAGGCCTCGGGGTTCAAATTCAAACAGGCTGAGTCTTGAGATTGGGGCGATATCTAGCTCTCCGTTTTCTACTGAAATTCAGAGTTCTATCACCCACCCCTTCTCAAAGCTTGCCAGAATCCCTAAGGATGGCAGCCTCATTTCTCCTGTCCTGGGAGACTTGTTTCTCTGGTCCACCTTGTAACTGTCCTATGGGCTTGAGGGAGGAAGTGCTTCTCTAAGTGGTTCTAAATTAATCTTGGACTCATGACCTCTCCATTAATAGACAGCAGACCAGTCATGGTCTAGGACACGCAACAAGACGACTAAAGGCTCAGGGACAGCAACGAAGAAACACAGGCATTGCCAAGAAACTGACAAATCTGGTTTGTCTTCAGTTTGAGGTCCCCAAGAGCTGCCCCCATGCCCAGCTGTGGGACTGGCATCCATGTGACAAAGGGTCAACTTTCTCCTCTCACTCAAAAGAGCCTTCAACCAAAGAGTCTAGGCTAAAAGAACGAGGCCCAGAGAAGGAATCCAGGGCCGGTGGAAGACCCACCTTTCAAGTCTGATCTCCCCCAGAGACTGGGATCAGGCTTCACCTTCCCCCTTGAAGGATGGTCTGGTCCCTTTCCTGTGCAGTCATGGCCTTATTTACCCTGTTGGCAGGGGGTGACGGCAGAGAAGGTTCCATTTCACGCAACAGACCGGCTTAGTTGGCAGTGGCTTTCTGGAGCCCTGTGCTGTGTCTGGGCTCCACAAGGAGGAGTGCTGTCATTAATCAGTGATGTCTGCCACGGGGATGGGAGTGGGAGGGGCAGCCACATGCCACACACTTGCCATTCCCGTCCTAGAGCAGAGAACCTGCACAGTGCGAGTCCATATGCCTAACATCAAAGGTGTGTGGATGCTATTATATGAAAGGCATTTTGCTCTGCTGAGGGCTTTGATGGAATCTGAGAGGAGGTTAAGAGCAAAGGGCTGGGGAAACTTGAATTGGTCTGAATAATAGAGGCAGAAGATACTGGAGTTTCCCCGCTTATCTGGAAGGAAGTAGAGGAGGATCAGAAATGAGAGTAGGAAGAAAAGAGAATATGTTACCAGGATGGTGTGGGGCTGGGGGAAGCAGACAAACCGTTCGGGGGGTGTGGGAGGCAGGGGACCACAGGAGTGGTTTGTGATGGCTCTGGAGTCAGACTGCCTGAGTTCGGTTCTTTAGCTCTGCTACTTCCTGGCTGTGTAACCTCGAACACATCTCTCATCCTCTCAAAGCCTCAGTTTAATCTATACATTGGACACATCAATAGCGTCTAATTCCTAGCGTCGCGCGGACAATCAAATCAGGTCATACAAATGAAGTGCTTAGTAAAATGCCTACCATGTAATAAGCAGCCCGTAAACATCAGCTTTGGTTATTTCTATTTCTCGCCCCCATACAGTATCTAACGTTCAATACAAAGTTACATGCATTTCTGAAATACATACCCCCTCTCTGTCTCGCCAGCAAATCTTTCATATACTCTACACACATACGCATCGCCTTGTGTGAAAGAGATTGGGTTTCCCACCCAGACAATGTGATGCAGAGTCAACATGGGCAGAGTGGGGAAATGACCGTTAAACTAAGAGGCAAGAGTGCGGGACTTGAGGGAACTGTGCAAGTGGCTCTCTTATCATGACCCCAGCTAGGAATTGATTGAAACTGGGGAGAGCCTGGGACCTCCACAGGGCGTGGAGTGTGGTGCTCAAGCTAAGTGTTAAGTGGTCCCCTGAATCGGGAGGGCCCTAGCTGGCAGCAGGTCACACATATATGATATCAGGCAGTCATGTGGCAAGGGGAAAGGTACACCAGGCCGGGGAAGGTAGCCAAAAGATACAGTCCACTTGTCACTGGACCTGGGGTCTGAGTGTCTCAGGCATGGGTGAGACAGGTGGGGCTGCTGTAGGAAGTTCTGCGCTTCCACAGGAATCCCTGAGCCCATGGGCACAGCTTCACCATAGGGAAGTGGCTGAACGGAAAGAAGGCTCCAGGGCAGGCCTGTCTGGTGCCACTGGGGTGCCGGCTCTGCTGGGCCACACAACCGTCCCTCCAGATGCCTGGCATGTGGTGGTTGGCAGGGATGGGAGGACAGTCAGGGCCATGAGACCCACCTGGAGTCTGAAAGGTTGAAAGGCAGGTGGAAGTAACAATCGTCATTCTCCTATTTGCTTCCCAAACCTCCCTCACCTGAAATTCGGGAGACCTGGGTTCCAATCTGCCCTTGGCCACTAATTCATTAAATGCTTTAGTCTCCTAATCCATTATATGAGACAAATATTTCATGTCCTACCTAACCACAGATTGTCATTCGAATCAGACGGAAACAATGACGGAACACAAACAATGAAATCCATTGAGTATAAAAGTCAGACTCTGCGCAACATTTTCACACTTGTTCTCTTATTTAGAATAATAGTAACTGTCCACACTGGGCATAATGTCCTGACTTCTCACATGAGGACACTGAGACATAGAACATTTAAGAAACTTATTCCAAGTCACACAACTAGGAAGGAGACAAAGCCAGGATTAAAATCCAGGCCTCACTGGCCATCAAACTCCTATTCTTACCTTCACACTTCAGTTTCAAAAGCCCTCTGGCGTAAACAAAACGCGGTATATCCATACAAGGGGATATTATTCAAGCTTAAAAAGCAATGAAATTCTGACACATGCTATGACATAGATGAACCTTGAACACACTGTGATAAGTGAAATAAGCCAGACACAAAAGGAAAAACACTGTATGATTCCATTTATATGAAGTACGTAGAGCAGTCAAAATCAGAGACAGAAAGTAGAACGGTGTTTGCCAGAGGGTGAGGGCTGTGCGTACGGGTAGACATTTTATTGTTTCATGGGTACAGAGTGTCAGTTTGGGAAGAGAAAAGTCCGGGGCGTGGATGGTGGTACTGGTTGCACAGCGGTGCGAATATTAACGCCACTGGACTGCACACTTAAAAGTGGATAAAATGGTACATTTCAGGTTATGTGTATTTCACCACAATTTAAAAAAGAGGGACACTGCCCCAAAGCTCCATATCCCCTCAATTGTTAGTGTTTTCACAGGTAAAGGCTATTAGTATCACTACTGCTACTGCTATAATTAGAAGGGCAATTCTCCATTCTCTAGTGGGGCAACACCGGCCTCACATCAGAATCTCAGAGCGGCAGACGGAACGTGGTTTAGAAATTGTATCCAATACTGTAGTCTTATATTGAGAAAGCAAACAGAGTTACCTATTGCTTTTGCAATACACCTTGTGTAAATCTTCCAGGCTGGGCTGACATGGAGTCAGAAGGGTTGAGGAACCCTGAGTCAAAGTAGCCGAAGCCGGGGGTTGTTGGTCACCTCCGGCTTCTGTTCGGATCTGCGGGCCCCTCCGCATGTGTTCGCCATCCCCTCCTCCCCAGTGCCCTGCACACCTCCAGTTACTCCCGACCTCACCTAGTGCTACTATCTCCCTTGTTTTCTTCTGGAACCCACCTCTTGTTGCCGCCTGGATGTCAATTTCAGGAGCCTGTGAGTCATCATGTCCAGACCAGGAAGCAGTGAGTGATAGTGGTGACTCATCCGAAGCCGCACAGAAAAGGGAACAGACAGCACAGGTGACGGGCTCCCCGATGGAGGCCCCCCCCCGCCAGGGAGGTCCAGCCTGCTGGGGCAGCCCCTGGGGGGCAGTGGTCTGGTGAGGTCAGCATAAAGCCAGCCTGCTTCCTCCTGTCCAGCAGTGCTGTTTGTCTGGCCTTTGCTGTGTTGTCTAACCTGATATTATCTAGGGCACTGGACCTGTGTTTACTTTGAACAGCTTCGCCTGCCAGATTCGTGCTGGGGAAGGGAACACAAACACAGAGAAAGAGGGGATGCCTGCGGTACTCCTCCCAGAACATTTTCTTTCCAGACAAGAGTTGTTTGCCTTGAAAGGCTCAAGGTCTTAACGGCAGGCAGAGAAATGATCAATAGAGTAATCATGAGAGTAATTCCGTTCGGTGCAGGGCCCACCAACTTCAGGTATTATACAGGCACTTCACACACAATAACTCGCTGAGACCTCACAAGAACTGTGTGGAGTAAGAGTTCCATTTTACTGATGGGGAAACTGAGGCCCTCGGGGACCGAGTCACTTGCAAAGGGCTACACTGCTAGCAAGTGATAGGGTCAGGATTTGAACTCAGAAAGTCTGCTTTGGGCCTCTTGTCTTTAATGTCTCAAGGAAACTGAGGTCCAGATGAGGGAACCGTCCTCGATTCCACCCTCTCTCTTGCTTTGCAACCCATATCAATCCATCAGCTCGTCCTTTTGGTTCTGCCTCCTAAATACATCTCAAATGTGTCCCAGACCACCATCAGCTCTTGCCTGAATTCCTGCAATTTCCCCATAAGAGATCTCCCTGCTTCTACTCTGACCACACTCCTCCCAGCCCACTGTCCATATGTGAGCCAAAGTCATCTTTCACTGTTAGAAATCAGAGCAGGTCACCCCTCCCACCCCATGCTGCCCCCACCATCTGGCCATATCTTACGCTTCCCTTGCCCACCACCCACTCCACCTGACCTGGCCTCCAACGTTTGCCAAGCTCTTCCCAGTACTTGGCCTTCACACACACTCCTCCCTTTACCTAGGGCTTGCTGGTTCCTTTTCATCCCAGAGGTCTGTGGTGTAAATGTCAACTCTTTACAGCCACCTTCCTTGACTCCTTGTACAACCAGATTCTCCTCTGTTTCCTTCACAGTATCACAACTCGAAAATGTATACTTACACCTCTTTATTTTTACCCATCTTCCCCACTGGGCTCTAAGTGTCACAAGATCAAGGACATGTCTCTTGAAGTCACTAATGTATTTCCAGGGCCTGATGTTATGACAACAAGAGTACACTTGAACTGCTAAGTATCCGTTCCCAGAATGTTTTTGCTGATTTCCGTCTCCCCCAGGACAAGGGCAGAGATATACCTGGTTTCCTGACTCCACAACCTTCCTCTGGCCCCAGTGGGGCACACTTGATTCTAAATGTCAGCTCAAGTCTAATCAGTGGTGCACTGGTACCTCGGCTCTCCAGGAAAAGATAATTCCCGATTTGTAGCCCTTGCTGATTTCCATGGTGTGAAGACTCCCACTGTAGCTGATTTCAAGCAACAAATGCGATGCCAGTGAAAGCAGAGTCGGGAAGAAATGCGTGCATTAGCTTTTGTGAGCCAGGAAGAGCCTGTTCCAGCACACCGCTGGGCTCATCCAGGCCCAGAGTCCCTCTTATCTTAAATAAGGGGATTTGAGGAGTTTGACTTCCACACTCAAAGGGCATGCCAAGAAGTCCCCTCTTTGCCTGCCCTGCCTTTGATAAGGTGGCATGGATCGGGTGCTATGGCTGGTGGTTCAAAGTTCAGACATTAGTGTCTATAATGTGTCTATAAAGGCTCCCTTGCCTTTCAGCTATGCGATTCTTAATAAATCGCACGGCTTTCTAAGACTCACTTCCTTCACCTGTAAAGTGGAGATAATACTGGTACCTATATGGTTGTCATGACGATTACATGAGCTTCTATGTGTAAAGTGCTCACTATAGAATAGTGGTTAAAAACCTGAACTCTGGAGTCAGACAGCTTGGGTTCAAATCTCAGTTCTGCTACTTATTAGATGTGTGACCTTAGGCAAGTTACTTAACCTCTCTGTGCTTCAGTTTCTTAAGATATAAAATGGAATAATAAGAGTACCTGCCTCATAGAGTTGTGAAAAGTAATTAGAGAGTAAACATAGAATGCGTAGCATAGAATAAAAGCTATTATTATTGGGGATTAAATGGCAATAGTAGATATAAAAGTCCTTAGTACAGTATCTGGTACTCAGTAAGTACTTGATAAATAACAATTTTCATTATTAATAATACCTGATCCTAGGCTGTGTTCCCCAGTCCAAGTCTCTACCTTGTCCCAGATCTAATACTTTGGTCTCTATCACCCCATGCCTCTGCCCCTGATGTGATGATGTGTCCAGAAAGCTGTTCCCATCCGTCACTACAGGCTCCTCTTCCTGGTGAGGTCTCATCGCTCGGACTTGTTGTTTATCTCATCTCTCAGGATACCCAGCTCTTGTTCATGCCTTCCTGCCCTGTTTCCTGCCTGTGCAGGGCTCTGGAGCCCCAGGGAAGCCAACATGCCTTGCTTGGGGGCTGAAGGACATTAGCACAGGCTTCCAGTTAAGGTCTCCCTGTCTGGTCTATCCTGCCTGCTGTCACTGACCCACGTGTTCCTGGCCCTCTCTGGATATAGGGCTGGCGTGCTTTCAGGCAGCCTAAAGAAGTGGGCAGCATAAGGATGATGGGAAATGGGCAGAAACTCAGATATAGGCACATTTCCCTAATATTCAGAACCCACTTGAAGATCAGCCCTGGGCGTGGCATAATCAAAAGAACATGGATATGGAAAGTTGATGGGAATTCAAATCCTCAGCTACATACCTACCATCTCTGAACCAGATTTATGTATGTATGTATGTATATTAGATGTGTAAAATAAGTTCTACCTGCTTAGCTGCATTGAGAAATACAAACAAACAAACAAACAAACAAAAACCATACATAGGTACCTGCCACAAACTGGATGCTCAGAAAGGAATGACCAGGATGGTAGCCTTTTTAGGCTACCCTAGACTCTCCTGCTTATTCCAAATTGAAATATCGGGGGGCCAGTTTGAGCCCTTGGTCTGATTCTTCTCTAGTCATACTCAATCACAGTTCCCATGAATTTAAATGTCCAGATTTACATCCCCAACCCAGACAGCTCCCCCCAACTCTGAACCTGTAAGGCTAACTTCCTACTCAACAGTATCACCTGGATGTCTAGAAGGCACCTCACTACATCATAGCCAAGTCAGAACTCCCCCTCGGGCCTTCCCCTCCTCAGAATTTTTCATCTGAATAAACGGCTTCTCCATGGACCCGGCTGTTCAGGTTGAAAGTTCAGGTGAGAGCCTGGATGCTCTGTCTCTCACACCACACAACCAAAGCATTAGCAAACACTGTCAGCCCTACCCTTAAAATATATACTGAATCTGATCACTTCTTAACTTCTCCACTGTCACTACTTTAGTCAGACGACCATCAACCATCATTTCTGTCTCTAGAGCACTGCTATTCCTAAGAAATCACTTGAGTCTGCAGAGTCTGAGTACATGGGGGCAAGGCCTGGGGGTCTGCATCTCTAGCATGTTCCCAGGTGATGTGGGTGTTGCCAGTTCCCCGGGCCACATGGAGAAACGTCCATCTTCTAACGAGTCTCCCTACTTCCGCTCTTGCCCACTTTCTCCTCAGTAGCTAGAGGGATCCTACAAAACATAAAACAGATCAAGTCACTCCCTTACTCAAAACTCTCCAATATCTTCCCTTCAAACAGGGAGTGAAATCCAAAATGTCAAGCCGACCTGCAAGTCTCAGCATGGTCTGGCTCAGGGCTCCCTCCCCAACCTCGGTACGAGCATCTCTCCTGCACTCACTCTCACTGCATTTCACCGGGATGGCCTTCTCTCTGTCCCTCAAACACACCACACACACCAAGCTGCCTCCTCTCTCAGGGGCTTTGCATGGGCTCTTCCCTCTGCCTGATGAACGCTGAACTGGAGAGTCCAATACAGCCTGAAGCTCCGTGAAAACAAGTGAGACGGATTCCCTTGTGAGATATGGGATGGGCCTTTGCCACTGAGGATTGACCCTGGGGCTCCTCCCGCAGCCAGTCTCCCTGGAAATGGAGGTCCCTATGCACTGTCACTCAGCGCTCTGCATTTTGTCATTTCCATTTGCTGTTTAGAGAGAAATTCAGCTTGAAGCCGCGATGTGAGATAACCATAATGCCGCAAGGCCACTGGACAGAAAGATCTTCCTGAGGCAAATGCCCTGCCAATGATCCCCCTGCCGCCCGTCAGACGTCTGTCCCCCTGGAAACCAAGAGAACAGCTGGACAATCTTCCTTCTCCAATCAAGGGCCCAGAGGTGTGTTTGACCTCTGCAGTCACCCCTAAAGCTCTAGCCTGTCAGGTCATCCAGATGAGAGGAGGAAAGCAGAGGTTCAAGTCCCAGCCCTGCCAGCCAGGATTGTGTTACCGAGGGCAAGTTCAGTCAGCTCTCTAAGCCTTGCGTTCCTTGTCTGTAAAATGGGTATAGCAGTGGTTTGCTACCTCACGTGATTATAAACGTATTCATATGCATGATGCACTTAGAACGGGGCCTGGCGCACAGCAAGCGCCCGATAAGCGTTAGATATTATTGTCATGCCTCATTATCTCTGGTATCTTCCGGTAACATGGCAACCAGGGCGGCCGAGTTGGATGGCAAGAGCATGACGTTTCGATGCCAGGCACGTCTGGGTTTGAAGCCCAGCTCTGCCTGGCCGCGTGTCTTTGAATAAGTAGCTTCACCTCAGTTTTCTCATCTGCAAAATGAGGATATTAATAGCAACCTCCTGGGTATGTGAGGAGGATTCATAAGGACACAAATGTAAACCGCCTGGCACTTAGTTGGGGCCTAATAAACGCAAGTTCCCTCCCTCTTGTCCTCCTTTACCTCCCTCTGGATCTTGCTCTGCATTCACAGTGCTTTTTTTTTCCCTCTTTACTGTCACACTGAATAAATGAATACATTAAGTTAGTTCGAGCAGATACTTTAAGAATCCAGGCTGGTACATTTCCCAGGTTGCGCAGCCACCCATCATGAAACATTAACAAGAGCACTTAAAGAAACACAGCGCAACAGAGATAGAGCGGAGCTTCTCCATGGCTCCGTGGCTCTTGTGCAAATGTCACCTGTTATTAAGGCCAAGGGCAGGAGAGGCTGAGACGTGGGGGAGCCCTAAGCGGAGCCCAGAAAAAGGATGGGGATTGAGAAGCTGACTGTGCACAGCTAGGGTTCAATGCTGGGCCACTTTCTGCCTTCCCCGGTGGTTTGTAAAGAAAAACCAATGCTTCGTAGTCTCAGAAAAGGTGGAAAATACCTAAATAATCTTCAACAGGGAGCTAAAGAAATTATAGTCTATGAATACTTTGCATCCATTAGGAGGAAAGAAGTGAATTTATATGCACTGCCATGGAAAGCTGCCAAGTGAAAAAGCGAGGAGGAGAATGCTATGTATGGGATGGTTCCATTTACGCGAAAAAAGCTCTGTAGTCGTATATGGACATAGACGCGTGTAAATGTGTGAGCTGTTCACAGTGGTTATCCAGGCAGGGGGAGGGCACTCAAGGCAGGCCTGGTGGTTGAAGCCACGCTTTCACGGGAGTACCACATATACTTCTATGTTATTGATTGTCTCATCCGTATATTACTTGGGAAGTTAAGGAAGGAAAAGGAAAAGAAAAGAAAGGAGGCGAAGACTAATATTTCTCTGTCCACAAACCCAAGCCCATCTAATCAAGGATGCTTAGGGTCTGGGGGAGCCTTGCTTTCTCACTGCATAGCACCCCAGATTCAGAGATGTGTCCGGACATACATCCCTCAATGCCGATCACGGGCCTGCTGCTTTGCATGTCAGCAGAAGGGTTGGGATTGGGGCTGCTTTGACCTAGGGCCCTGCCAGTACTCATTCTGTGGCTCAGCTGTGCCTCCTTCAGGCCAGAGGAGCCCTGGGAGGAAGCTGGTCCCGAGGGTGCTGGTGGTAAGCCAAGATCCCTCCGAGCTCCCCCTCCCAGAGCCCACAGAGCATCCAAGTGCAGACCCTGGCTGAA
Source organism: Neophocaena asiaeorientalis asiaeorientalis (assembly GCF_003031525.2). NCBI lineage: Eukaryota > Metazoa > Chordata > Mammalia > Artiodactyla > Phocoenidae > Neophocaena > Neophocaena asiaeorientalis. Next base: position 1,565,324 of record NW_020175186.1, on the reverse strand, counting down.
GGTTCTTGTTAGCTGGGATCACAGGGGCACAAATGGCATTTTTTCCAGTAGGCTCTATTTAATCGGTGAACATCCTAGGTTCATCTTCGTCAGGTCACTCCTTGCTCCGGGATATTCTGTGGGCCACCGTTCCAATACGCTACATAGGATATAATACAAACTCCTTACTCTGGCACTCAGGGTCCTCAAGGATCTGTCCTAACTAGATACCCATCCTTCTAGATCAGAAGGAAAGCATATCCTATTACGGTTTGTGACTCATCTTGCCAGAAATGGTTTTTAGAAACAGATGCCATCTGTCAAGGCTGCCATCTGCCCTGCCTTTGCTAAGAAGGCCAAAGTGGATGACCAGCTGGTCTACCCGCCTCGCTTTTTCACTTGCATCAGCTGGAGGCTCTCCAGTGAAACAGGGTTGGTGATAATAATTCAAACGATAAAGCAAGTTCCCATGGATCGAGCTTTTACCTCATGCCACACGGTGCTAAGGGCTTCAGATGTATTATCTCACTTATCTCTCACGATGAAATTTCCAAGGATCATGTGCTCCCTTTACAGATGAGGAAACTGAGGCCCGGCAAGCACAAGGGGAAAGGGGCTTCTTGACCTCTAGGCAGTCCTGCCTCCCCAAGCTCACAGATGCGTGGGCCCCTCTGCAGCCACAGTGGCCCGTTGGGTGTGCGGTGAGAACATTTTGTGGAGAGTGTCCCTTGGGCTTCCACGTTATGTGGCCCACTGCACATCACAGGCCCCAGAGACCCCTGTCCCTCTGTCTCACAGGGAAGTGCACTGGGCCTCTTTGCTCCCCGATGGGGCCTGGCAGGTTGAAAATGCTTTAGTCAAGCTCTTACTTAATCTCTGTGCTCTTATAGGACCCTTGAGAAAAGACATCCTCCCTGGAGACGAGCTGTGAAGAATGCCTTCCAGGGAATGGCTCTTCAAGAGTGTCAAGAGGGTCTGTACAGCAAACCTAATGGCTTTGTACAGCAAATCTGGTGGGATGTTTTTTTTCTCCCAAGAGCTCTCTTGCACTAAGACTCAGATGAGGGATTCAGGTTTTGTCTTGGCCATCAGAACTGCGTGACCCTGTCCTCTTTAGGCCAAGTTTATTGAGAAATAATTTACATAGAATAAAGTGCACCTACTTAAAGCATTCAGTTCAATGAGTTTTTATAAATGTGACACTCCTGTAACCATCACCACAGTCAACGTACGGCAGTCCCCCCTTCTCCATGGGGGACACATTCCAAAATCCTCAGTGGATGCCTGAAACTGTAGATAGTACCGAATCCTATATCCACTATGTTTCTTCTTATACATACATACCTCTGATAATGTTTAGTTTATAAATCAGGCACTGCAAGAGATTAATAACAATAACTGATAATAAAATACAACAATTCTAACAATATACCGTAATAAAAGTCATGTGACTGCAGTCTCTCTCTCTCTCAAAATACCTTATTGTACTGTAGTCACCCTTCTTATCCTGGTGATGATGGGAGATGATAAAATACCTACGTGATGAGATGAAGCAAGGTGAATGGCGTAGGCACTGTGACGCAGTGTTAGGCTACTACGGACCCTCTGACGGGGTGTCAGAAGAAGGATCACGTGCTTACTGTGATCCTGGATCCTTGAGCCGTGACGATGTTGATGGTTGGACGTCAGAAGCAGATGATGTCAGTGGTTGTGGATCCCGGGCAGAGCGGAGCGAGATGGCGTGCGACTTCATCACGCTACTCAGAATGGCGCACCATTTAAAACTTACGAGTTGTTTACTTCTGGAAACTTCCATTTAATATTTTCAGATCGTGTATAACTGAAACTGTGGAAAGTGAAACCGTGAATAAGGTGGGACTACTGTATAGACGTTTCCATCACTCCAAAAGCTCCACTTCCTGCTTTCAATCACTAAAGATTAAATCCGTTTTTTTCTAACATTTCATACACCTGGAATCATTCTGTATGTGGTCTCTTTCCTTTGGCTTCTATCACTCAGCGTGTTTTTGAGATTCATTCATGTTGGGGCACGGACAAGTAGTAAATCATTCCTTTTAATTGGTGGGTAGTATTTATCGTATGAATCTAATACAGTTTGCATATCCATTACTTGTTGAGTATTTGGATTGTTTCCAGTTTGGGGCTGTAATGAATAAAGCTACTGTGATCATAAGTAAACAAGCCTTTTGTGTAACTGCATGTTTTCGTTTCTCTTGGTTAAATACCTAGGCATGGAAGTTCTAGGTCCATGTGGGTGTATTTGTTTCCTAGGGCTGCCATACAAAGTGCCACAAACCGGGTGGTTCAAAACAACAGAAACTTACTGTCTCTCAGTGCTGTAGGTTGGAAGTCTGAAATCAAGGTGTTGGCAGGGCCGTGCTCCCTCTGAAGCCTCTAGGGGTTGATTCTTTCTTGCTTCATCCAGCTTCCGGCAGCTCCAGCCCGGGTCCTTGGCTTATGGCAGCCTAGCTCCAATCTCTGCCTCTGTTTTCACATGGCGATCTTCCCTCTGTGTCTGTGTCTTCACATAGTATTCTCTTTTGCATGTCTGTGTTTAGATTTCCCTCCCCTTACAAGGACATCAGTCATATTGGATTAGGGCCCACCCTAAAGACCTCATCTTAACTCAAGTACATCTGCAAAGACCCCATTTCCAAATAAGGTCATATTCACTGGTACCAGGGGTTAGGACTTCAACATACCTTTTTTTTTTTTTTTTTTTTTTGCGGTACGTGGGCCTCTCACTGCTGTAGCCTCTTCTGTTGCAGAGCACAGGCTCCGGACGTGCAGGCTGAGCGGCCATGGGTCACGGGCCCAGCCGCTCCGCGGCACGGGGGACCTTCCCGGACCGGAGCACGAACCCGCGTCCCCTGCATCGGCAGACGGACTCTCAACCACTGCGCCACCAGGGAGGCCCCAACATATCTTTTGGAGGGGGATACAATTCCACCCGTAACATATGGTAAGTAGCTGTTCAATTTTATAAGAACTGCTACTATTTTCTAAAGGCGTGGCATCACTTCACATTCTCATCAGCAATACAGGAAAGTTCCAAGTTGCTTCACATCCTTGACCACTTGGTAGTCCTCTTTGGTTTAATCTCAAATTAGACGGTCAAACTGATGGGAATGTTTAACCCACTGACCAGATGCAAATACTGAATTGTATTATGTCTTTTAACACAGCAATCTTACTCTAGAGAATTTACCCTGAGGAGATATACAAGGATTTAGCGACAAGAATATTCCTCCTAGCACAGTTTATATTCGAGAAAACCTGGAATTAATCTAAATGCCCTAAAACAGGAGATATCCTGTCTAAGTGATATAATAATATACATCTACTAAAACAGATGCCATAAAAATTAACATGGAAAGATGCTTCTAATATAATGTTGATGAAAAAGCCAGTTATATAAAATCATGTGTAATATTATCCTTTAACAAGTGTTCACAAAGAGCATAGAAAGCTATCAAGTAGGAAATACACCAAAATGTTAACAGTAATTGTTTCTAGGTGGTGGAAATTGGGGTAATTTTGATTTCCTCTTATCCGTATGCTCTGGTTTCTCTATACTTAAGTTAATAATTGTACAAGGGTTGAACTGTGTTACTGCCAGGGCATGATTTTCCAAAGCCAAACATTCGATGTTAGCTTTGTTACCCTGAAGGCTGGCTACAGCGGAGTGGAAAGAAAACACCTTGCGATCTCTCAGAGGTTCCCTATCACCAAACGCTTTCCAGGACTGGTCCTGCCTAGCATACCTTAGCTCCATTAGCATTGATGGTGGGACCAAAGCAACACTCGGACAAGCGAAGAGCCATCAGTGGGGACTGGACTACTCAGAGCCAGGACCCTGACCCCCTCCTCTGGATTACTGGGCCCATCCTGAAACATGATACAGTTGAGGCCTATCAGGCAGTAGTATGTGGGTAAATGTTTAACAGCTGGGTCTCCAGGAGAACTGAAACCAGCCCTGATTTGGCATATTTGCTGAATTCTGTGATGTAAATACTACCTTCATGGCTGATTTCAAGCTACCAATGTGACATCATTGAATGTAGCATTGGGAAGAGCTGAGCACAGCAAAACATTATACAGTGTTTTAAATAGTATTTCCATCACACTGAAGAGACCCTAAATAACTTTAAGAGCACAGGGAGAAGTAAAGGAATTAAGAAGTGATGACTTTTGAGTATTTATTACCTTCAATTTTAATACAATGCATTTAATTGTCAGGTTATATAATTTAATTTTTAATAATGATAATAATATTTTTGACAAGGAGCTCACAAAATTGCTGAAAAATTAATACCTGGCTCTCGTACACAGACACTAGCCAGCTCCAACGTATCACCGCAAATTAGGCTGCCCGGCCTCGTGGAGAGGCCCTGCCCCAGGCACGCACAAGGAGGCTGTTAAACTGAGCCTCTCAGCGTTCTCACTTTCGTATGAGTCTAATACTACCTAATTCACAGCAGTGGGGAGGAGTAATGTAAAAGTCCTGGCACTGTGTCTGGCACACAATGGGTGCTGAGTGACCGACAGTTCCCAAACCTTCCCTGAGGCCAGTACAGTCAAGAGAACAAGCCATTCTCACCCAGTACCCACCTCCTCTCTCCCCCTTCAGTCCCAGGAAAGGGTGGGTCAGAAGGTCTGACTCTCGGCGTCCAGTGCACGTCCATCAGTGACCAGGGCTCACCACCTAAGCGTGCCCAGCCACAGGGATGGCAAAGGGCGGGTGGAGATCTAGGTTCAAGAGCCGGGACACCTGGATGCAAATGCTGGCGCTGCCACCTGCTTGCTGCAGAAGCTTCACGAGTCATTTAATTTTCCTGAGCCTTGCTTTCCTCAGCGGTAGAAGGGGGCCATGCTGCCTGCCCCACAGTCATAATGCCGAAGGGGGATGGTACTGGTGCTGCTGGTGGTGGAAGCAGACACCGATCGCTGGGTTTGTACTGCAATTAGGTTTATGAATTTCGGGGCTTAGGGAACATTTCAAGGGGCAAAGGGCAGCTTTAACCCTAGGTCTGACCTGAGGCCTGCTCTGTACTCTTCCATGGTGGCATCAACTGCTGTACAGTGCCAGCCTCTCCATGCCTACTGGGAGCCCATCAGCCTGCGTGACCTGCAACACACATGCGCAAGCCTGTGTGTGCTCAGCCTCATCCCCACCAGGGCTGAGGACCGCTCTCCAAGGGAAACATACCTGGCCAATCCTGACCACGGGCCCAAAGGTGGCAAGCTAGAGCAGCTCAAACCAGAGACCCAGAGGGCAAGTGGCATCTCTTACCCTACCTCTGCTTGGTGCAGGAGGGTCTGGCATTTTGTGGCACACCTGCCCCTGCCTGCAGCAGATTCTTCAGGAATTCTGGAGGCTAACTGTTGGGAGCCAGGGCAGTGTCCCCTTGCAGTGCCTGAAGAGACATGGGCTGTGGAGTAAGTCAAACCTGAGTTCAAGTCCTGGTTCTGCCACATTCAAGCTGTGTGATTTTGTGTAAGTTACTTAACGTCTCTGGGCCACATCATCATAACTATAAATTAGGGACATCAATAATACCTACCTCAGGGGGCTTCCCTGGTGGTGCAGTGGTTGAGAATCTGCCTGCCAATGCAGGGGACACGGGTTCAAGCCCTGGTCTGGGAAGATCCCACATGCCGTGGAGCAACTAGGCCCGTGAGCCACAACTACTGAGCCTGCGCGTCCAGAGCCTATGCTCCGCAACAAGAGAGGCCGCGACAGTGAGAGGCCCGCGCACCGTGATGAAGAGTGGCCCCCGCTCGCCGCAACTAGAGAAAGCCCTCGCACAGAAACGAAGACCCAACACACCCAAAAATAAATAAATAAGTATATATATATAAAAATAATAATAATGCCTACCTCATAGTGTTGTTGGATAGGATTCAGGATTTTATAATTAAAGCACTTAGCATAGTACCTGGAGCATAGCCGCTATTTGAAAACTGTCATCTGATTCCCTCCAAATAAGCATCCCTCAGCAGCTATCTCTGGCCAGTACCCTCACCCTAAAATACAATCCAACACAACCCCACCCTGGGAAGCTCCAGAGGCCCTACACCCTGACACTGCTGAGCCCACCCTCCCTTCTGCCCTCTGACCTCCAGCAGTTTGTGGCACGTGGCACCACGGGGCCTCAGCTCAGACATGGTCATAAATCCACATCATTGCTGCCACGTACAGCTGCCCAACGCTTGTCTGCACAAAAGACAAAAAGCAGGAGGAAGCCAGCCTGCCAGCCTCCTCTGCCCCATTTCAAACAATCCTGATGTGTCGATTAGAATATTTATAGTAAAAGAAGCAGCTCCCATCCCACACCTCCATTTTTTTCCTAGCTGGCTTCACTCTGCAGCCCCTCGACGTCAGTAGTGGAAGACAATCGGAACGCAAACCACGTTCGCATAAAGTCACACTCAGAGATGCTGGCTGTGCATTTTCTGACATTTGCTAGGGAGGCCATTAGCATTCCTGCTGATGGGGCTGAAGCCCTCAGCCCTGGCCTCTCACTCAACCCCACTTGCAAAGCTGGGGGATAATCAGCAAGGTGGGCAAGGCTCCAGAGAAAAGCTCTGCGTCAGGCACTGTCATCAATCCCGGGCGGCACCACTGCTCCTGGCAGCCAAATTCGACTTTAAAGGACATCACAGCCATGTTAGAAGCTGCCCCTGTTCTCTGCTTCAGCCACGGTGTAGCTTTGGACTTGGTTTTAGATTTTTAACCTTGTCACTTACCAGCTGGGTGACTCTGGATGAGTCCCATAACCTCTCTGGGCTTCATTTTTCTCCACTGTAGAATATCAGTCACCTTTTCACCCAGTCAAAGAGTTGTGGTGATAATGAAATGAGACATGCCTTTGAACTATATAGCAAGTGCCTGGCACATAGTAAAGGCTCAATACATTTTAGTTCCCTTTTCTTCTCATCCCTCCCCAGTCCGTCTACATCCCTTATCTAACTCTACATGTCGTTAACTACCAGACTAGGGATGGTCCGCATCCAGCCTTCTTATCACCCCAGATTCCCAGTAGTGCCATGGCAGACGTTGCTACTAATCTATCCCTACTACAGTAGGCAGAATTACACCCCCCCGAGATGTCCACATCCTCCTCAGCTCTGAAATCTGTGAATATGTGACGTGCTATGGCCAAAGGGACTTTGCAGATGTGATTATTAAGGGTCTTGAGCTGGGGAGATGATGCTGGTTGATCTGGTGGATCCAATGGAATCAAGAGTCCTTATAAGTATAAGAGGGAGGCAGGAGAGTCAGGCTCAGAGAGATGCAGTGTGAGGGAGACTCAACTGGCCATTGCCAACTTTGAGGACGGGGAGGGGGCCACACACCAAGGAATATGGCTGCCGCTAGAATCTAAAAAGACTGAGGCAATGGATTCTCTCCTAGAACCTACAGAAGGAATGCAGCCCTCCTGACTTCTGGGTTTTACCCCAGTGAGGCCTGTGTTTGACTTCTGACCTCCAGAATTGTAAGAGAATAGATTTGTGTCATTTTAAGCCACCAATTTTTATAACTTGTTACAGCAACAACAGGAAACTAATACATCCATCATCTTTCTCCAGAAGAATATACTTGGCCTGAGAATTCTTTTCAATATAGTGCTCCAGGCAGCCACCACTGAGAAACACCAGATGTGACCTTCAGTCAAGGCCCCCCCTGGGCCACACAGAATGCCAAAAACTGTTCATCATGCAGTACTCTGATTATAGCCCACCCTGACCTGACGGCCATCTGTCCTGATCTGGGACCTTCTCAGGTCCCAGCTCTGCTACCTACTTTCCCCTTTGCTTGAAACCCAAAAAGCTAAGGGCCACATTCCAGCCAGCTCTGGACTTAATGGCCCTACAAAACAGACTCCTCCTTCCCAAGGCTTTATTCTCCCAGTTCAGGCAAGGGCCCGGCTTCTGCGGCTGCCCCGTGACCCACAACTGGCGGATCCTCAGAGCAAAGGAGCTCACATGAATGGCTGGATCAGAAGAAATGAGAGACCACAGTCTGTCTCCCGGCTCCCACGTCCCTCAGCCTCAGTACAAAGGCTCTCACCACAAGGGGTTATATGAGATGCATACATTCATATCCACCGGCCTGTGGCCACCAGAGGAACAAAAGCTTCTTGCAGCAACACCTAGCACCAAGGACGGTTTCCTTGGAGGAACAAAGGGTCCCAAATAGAGCTGTTTTTCCTCCACTTGTGATTGCAGCGGAGCTATAGACAAGGACAAGCTCCCAGGGGATGGGCACCAAAGGGGAGAAAATAATGACTCGCTGTTCAAAATGCCCTGACATCAAACACTTTCTCCCCAGCATCTATTTCTGGAGTTCACCCCATGCAAATGTAACCACACAGCCTTCTGCTGTGTGTACATACCACTCCCATCCAGGACAACCCAACGCACAGAAAGCCACATGCACACGTGTGTGTCAGTCCCTGGATATATGTGCACGCACACACACGCACCCGAAGGTCAGGAGGCCCTTCCCTGTGATGGGAAAGCACACTTTGGGGGCATCATAGTGCACAGACATAGGGTACTGCTTACCAACCCAAGACACGTAGACAGGTACGTGTTTAACTACACGGAGGCAGTGAAATACCAACTTTATGGGAAACACGTGCACAAACATAAGGCACGTGCTCGGAAGCACTGCCGCCTCCATCCTGTGGCATACACATAACTGCATCTAGGATCAACGCCTCAAAACCGTGCTGATTCCCCCTCCACACACCCCACCCCCCAACGCCCACATCAGAAGGACAGCCACGCAGAATGCAATCTGGCACACGCTCTCCAAATGCCTTAGTGAAACAAGCAAAAGCCACGTAAACAGAAGCAGAGGCCTTTGATGTTTTTGTTTCTGCAACAGGACTGCCACCCGACTCAGGGGCTGACTGCTACGAGCTGCCTCCTCTCGCAGGATGTGGCCACTGTGAACACAGGGTCGGTACACGCTGAGAGCACGGTAATCATTTCCCAGGGGCCTTGGGTGCTCACATTAACGTGAGTATGTGTCTCACACACACACACACACACCCCTGACTGTTTGCAGCTGCCTTTTCTTTTTAAATCTCTCCTATAATACACTTTGCAATCCAGCCCCCCTCCTGCTCGGCTGGGCTCAACTATTTTGGGAATTGGCACAGATGCTGAGAGCAAAGATATTATTCTGAGATGCTCAACAGAGATCAAAGCTGCTTAATCAAAGCCGTCGACTCTGCGCACAGCGCCTTAGTGCATCCAAGAGCCCAGGTGGAGAGGAAGGAGTCAAAGCAGATAATTGAGGAGACCGGGGGAACCAGTAGTGGAACTCCAGGCCTGACAAGAACGAAGCCGTCAGGATCAGGGAGGGACTCCTAGAGTCCTCCAAGTCCCAAGCTGGTCTCACTCTCCATCTCCAGACGGAAATCGCTCAAAGCAGCCCCAGAAAGAAAAAAATCAACCTGCTTAAAATGCACTCCAGGGAGTTGTGAATTATGGCTTAGTACCGTGAAGATTATATTGATGTTTACTAAGTCTAGTACGTGAATATATCCTCAGCTGTATGTCTTATTTATTTAGAAGTGAGGAAATTATTTAAATTCTGTAAAATTTCTTAGACTTTCATATAGGTAAAAATCAATTGACCCAGCAATTTGTTGTCAACGGAGACACTAATTTAGTTATATATTGGGGGTAATATATCAAACATACATCTCTTGGTGTACCGCTGGTGTAAAGGTTTTTAAGCTGAATGTTAATAAAATTTTCCACACGTTCAAAAAATAAAATAAATACATAAAATTTTTTTTAAAAAAAGCACTCCAGGGAGGAAGATTTCATAACACTGTATCAAACGATTCTCACACTTAGGAAAGGGCTTTGTCTCCAGGCACAGGTCTGACGAAATGCTCTAGAGCTTACAGGGACTGTGGCCCCCTCCCTGGAGTGTTACTGGGCAGTGCTGAGCCGTGCAGGGTAGGGGCAGAGGGGTGAGTCCCGGAGGGTACAGACCCTGCGGGAATGTGGAGATGGAGACCCAGTGGGATTTCCCGAGGCTTGCGTTCTTCACCTAGGGAATTTAGTCAAGAGAACACCTGTCCCTGCCACCCCTTCCTTCCCCCAACAAATATAAAGTGGTCACTAATTAATTCATTAATTCAATCAACACTTGTTAGTACCTACAATTCCCGAGCACTGTTCCAGCTGGGAATATGCGTGACCAAAACCAGGTCTCTGCCCCCAAGGAGCTTGCATTTGAGATGAAAATGGGAAGAATGGATGTGGGAGACAGGTCAGAAAAGGAGAGACAAGAAATAAAAATTAAATTTCAGATTGTCAGAATTGCTAGGAAGGAAACAAAGTGGATGAAAGACAGAGAGGTGAGTAGAAGCCGCGAGGATGAAAGGCTGTGTTTATCTAAGGTGACCACAGAAGCCTCTTTGAGGAGGTGACATTCGAGCCCAAATCTGGAGGATGAGAAGGAGGCAGCCATGTGAAGAGCAGAGGGTATTTCAGACACAGAGAACGGTAAGTGCCGAGGCCGGAAGGTGAGAGCCGGCCGCGCTCGAGGGAAGCCAGTGTGGCTGCAGCCTGGTAGGTGAAAGGGAGAGCGGGGGGAGGTAAGACTGGCCGGCGTGTTAGGCCAGCTAGGGAAGGGCCCTGTGGGACACGGTGAGGAGGTAGCCCTTCTTCCCAGTCTTTTTTTTTTTTTTTTAAACATCTTTATTGGAGTATAATTGCTTTACAATGGTGTGTTAGTTTCTGCTGTACAGCAAAGGGAATCAGCTATACATATACATCTATCCCCATATCTCCTCCCGAGAGTCTTAACTCACTGACTGCTGTGGAAACGGGTTAAAAATGGACAAGAGTAGAAGCAAAGAACCAGCTAAGTGGCTACTGCAGTGGTCCCGGCAGAAGGTGATGGTTACTTAGACTAGGGGAGTGGTGGGAGAGGCAAAGAGGAGTGGATGGATTGGAGATTCATTGGTAGGTGGAAGGGATGGGCTCGCGGACGGATTGAATGTAGATGGTACGGGGACTGGAGAATGCTGTCATCTGTCAATATTATAAAGTCAAACTTCCTAGAGTCAAAAATCCCAGGGCTGGGAGAGGCCTTCGAAATCACTTCTCATCCAGAGTTTAAATATTTGCTTCCCGCCCCCACCAGGAGGTCATCAGCCCCTGCTTCCAGACGATGGTACCCACTAGTTACAGGGGCCAGCCTACCCACGGCCTGACAGATAGCAACGGTCTCTGGAGAGCTCTCCTTTGGGTGGTGCTGAGCTCTGCCTCTCCAAGGCACCCATCCCTAGCCCTGGTTATATTCCTCCTTTGGGGTCACAAGGCAATGGCAAGCCCCCTTCTATAGGGGGGAATTGGAGAACTGTGGGCAGTGCTAAAGGTGTCCTGGGTCATCTCTTCTCCAGGCCAAACATCCCTAGTGTCTACAGTCGCTCAGGGCCACCCCAGCTTGATATCAGTGTCACAGTGTCCCTTCATGAGGTCAGCACCTGGGTGTGGGTCTTGGACTTTAACACATCCAGGTTCGGAGAATCGCCAATGGACTAAAAGTCAAGATGTCATCTTTCTTGAGCCCTACATTTGCAACCCTTAGCTCACAAGTCAGCCACTTGGCCCAGAAAACTGGGCTGGCCAAACCCTGTCCCTTTAGTCTTACCTTTCCCCTCACAGAACTATCTTTTTGTCCTAAGATGTTCTCTTAGGCTTAGGGAATGGGTGACGCTATCCAGAGCTGTGTTTCCCAAGTAGGCTCTGAAATGATAGTCCCATGATACAGCATGGGAAGAGGAATCTTCAGGTGAGTAAGTGTGGGCAATGCTGTGTATAATAACGTAAAGTATTATATGTGTGTGTATATTAGAAACATATATAACATATACGTATATACTGTAATAAAATACTATACTATAATCTTCTCTTGGAGTTTCATGATACGCATGAGCGGGCTCTGAGAATCCTGCAGTAAAGATATCCATTCAGTTTGGTTGACTAGCACATTACCTAAACTTATTGACCAAAGCAACCTTTATTCCCGAACACTTACTATTATAATAGCTCCGCTTTAGGAAACGCCGTTCCAGATGACTGAGTTACGAGATGGAATTTGTTATCTGTCTAACTTAAGCCCCCAAGTCCCACTTTGCCCTGAACCATTTAGATGTTTTAAAGCCCAAATGGTGTTTCTGAATTCAATTCCCCGCTGAATGGATTCTGTCTTCCTTTACTGGCGCTTATAGGCCTGGCTTCGTTTACACACACACACTGGTTTGGGCAAGTGAGCAGGAAGTTGAGAGTCACCTTCCCTTCGTCCCCGCAGCCCTCCTGAATTCAAACAAGCCACCCCTTGGCTGCCAAGCGGGTCTGAATGGAACTGAATGTTTACACCCTGTTCCGGTTCCTAGGAGGAGATCCCACTGGTTGAGCCATTTCTCCACATTTCCCCCCGTCCCACTGCTGATTCTGATCACACACAAGGCCCGTCAGCGGGGAGTCACTTGGCTCCAAGGGCACAGGTGGAGGAAGGCGGTCCTGGGCCTCCTGTGAGACACCCAGGGAATCGCTTTCCTCTGAACCTCCACTTCCCACACTGTAGAAGGGAGGAGGAGACCACTAAGGCCTCTGTCTGCCGGTGGTGGGTTTGTTTGTGGCACCTCTCTGTCCGCAGGCCTGTGGCAGTCAGTTTCCCAGAGAATTAACCTAAAAATACAGCAACGGATCAAATAAATAAATAAATAAATAAATATAAATAAAAATACAGCAACGGAAAGCGTCCTCCCCACACACAACCTTATAAAAAACTGGAAAACCTCTTGAAATAAATACTTCCTTTGTTGATTAAATATCTAGAAATATTTTGCCGTTCTGCATAGGCTGCCCGTCCTAAAGTGCAATTGTTGGAGGGTTAAGAATAGTTAACGGTCGTGGTGGTGGAAGGGCTCCGGGGGCCTCCTGTGGGGCTGTGCAGGCTGTGCCTTCCGTGTGGGGCTGCTCACAGAGGGTTGAACCATTTCATAGGTGCTCCTGGTGACCAAACCCTCTTCAAAGTAGTGAATCTACTTCCTCCTCTGCTTCATACAGCAAACCTGAAGTAGAGCTGTGTCAGGGGGCCTCAAGCAAAAGCCATATTTTTTGCATAAACGTTTTAGGCGTAGTGTGCCATCCTCATCGGGAAATTGTGGGAACCCTCTGGAAATCCAGCAGACAAGGGCCAACCTTGTGAATAGAACTTTCTAAGGACTGCAGTCTCAGCCTGCTATATTAACGCATTTCTACACAAGGGCCGGTACTCTCTCTACTTCCGGATGAATAAGTTAAGGCTCAAGAGATGCGCCCAACCACCTGTGTACGTTTGGGCACATTGTAAACTACACTGGGCCTAAGTGTCCTCATGGGAAAAAAGTAGGGATAATGATATAACCTACCTTATATTGTTGTGAGGACAAATAAGCCTGCATGCAAAGCATTTGGAACAGTGTCTGGTGAATAGTAAGGACTCAGTAATATGAGATAGTATTAGCATTAGTATTACTGGTCTACACTACATGGTTAGTAATTGGCAAAGTGAGCCTTCAACTTCTGGCCTGCCTTTCTCCACCACGTTACTGCTTCCACCAAGTTCTGCTTTCTCAAGCTCAAAGCTTGCCTTTTTGGTTCACATGGTGGAAAGCATGGCAATGAAGGTCCCTGTGTTTTGCTTATTACTTTTCACACACTGAGAGAGAAACTGATCTCCTTCTTTCAGTCCCAGTAACAAACTTCCCAGGGAAGGGACTGATTGTCCCAACATTTTTTTTTTGTTCTTCTCCCAATTCATCCCACCTACCCCTCCCACCCCTGCTTCCCCCACCTTGGTGTCCATACATTTGCTCGCTACATCTGTGTCTCTATTTCTGCCTGTGTCCCAATTTTTGACAAGTGCTTACCCTGGGATCAATCACATGGCCCTAAGAGGGAACGGTCGCATCGAAATCTGGTAACTCCTACTGAAATCATATGAATTTGTGGAAGGGATTCCTTGGAAAAGAGATTTGAGGCAGCAAATCCTGTAAGTGTCCATTACAAGCAGGGTAACAATATGTACCTCCCAGGGTTATTCTGAGGATTTAATAAGACAACATACATAGAATGTTTAGCACATAGTAAGTGTTCAATAAATTATCACAATAATGACTTAGTCAGGAATCTGCATCTGAAATAAAAGCCAATTTACTAGTCTAACCTAAGAAGGCACCTGGAAACTAAAAGGACAAAACCCCCACTAGCTATGAAGGATCTCAGAACACCTTGTATGTGTCAGCACTGGCAGGATGGGTTGGGAGGGGGAAACGTGTCCGGTATTCATGAGCACAGAGGTCAACTGGGGCTGAAGGGAGGTGGGCAGAGACTGAAGGTAGAGGCAAGGCCAGCAGCCAGGGAACACAGAGACTAGAGGTCAGGCCAGGAAGAAGTTCATAGTCCTTCATGTGGCCAGGAGGCCACACCCCCAACTCTTGAATGGAGCAGAAAAAGAAGACCCAGAGGTACTTTTACCAGCTCCTTCATGGAAGCCTTAACTTGGAACTGATGTGCTACACTGGGACCCCATCTGTCCCCATTGAGTATTTTCAATTTCCAGCACTAAAGCTCCCTTCTTTTAAGAGGAAACTCATTGTCACATTTCACGAGATGTAGGTCTATATACCAAGTGGATCTGGACCAACCAGACTGTGAAAATTAACCTGGAAGGTGTGAGGTGGCCTGAAGTTCCAGCGTCCTTCAGAGTAAGTGAAAGAAGACTTAAAGGTCGCAACACTCACTACCTAAGATTCCAAGTAAGGAGCTCCCTGCACCAACTTGAATCTCTTCTCTCTCTCAGTATGAGGCAAGCGAGCAGCTCCCTGGGCTCAAGACCTTGTGGCCAGCAGGGTCCTTTCCTGGGTGATGTGCCCTGAATTACAGGCGGGGCCATCGGGAAGATGGTAAGCAAAGAGACCAACAAACCCAGGGCCCCTTTCCAAGGGTAAGGAAACCTCCATCTTCCCACCGATGCTCAGGGACAATCCTAGGAGATTGTCTCTCTAGGAGAGACAAATGTGTGGAGAAACAGACGTGGAGAACAGAATGCAAAACAGAAAGAAAGACACAGATGTTCAGAGAGCACTACAAACATCTCTGATTTCTCGGAAAACTAGCAACTGCACTGACCAAATCTATAGACCAGGGCCCTAATGGATGAGATTCAGGCTTGTGGAAGCACAGAGCTCAAATAAGCTGCTCTGTATTGACTGTAATTTCATGAGCATGAGGTTCAATTATGCTCTAGTGCCATGAGGCCATTGCACTAGACATGAACCCAAAAGCTATTTAAAGCTCTGCTGCAACGCAGACTCCAATCCATGGCCCAGACTGCCTCTCAGGACAGCAGTCAATGTCCCCTCTCCCTCCCCATCGCCACTGCTCACCCATCCTTAGGTAAGATGGCCTGGGTTATGAGAGTACTTTTCTCACCGGTTCCACTGCCTCCAGTCTCTCTCCCTCCAATCCACCGTCCACCCTGCAGCTGGAGTCGTTGATCTAAAAAACCAAAGCTGAGCAGTTCCCTGCTTAAACATTTCTGGTGCTGCTGTACAACTTTCAGGATAAAATTCAAACTCATGAGCTTGCCTATAGCACCCACACGCTCTGGTCTTGCCTACAGGACAACCACGTCTCACCATTCCCAGTCGCATGGCTTCCGTTCCAACTTTCTTTAACCCCTAGATATTCTTCACACAGGTTGCTGGAGGTACTACTACGTTCCCACCAAGAACCATTTCATTTTCCTTCTTCGGACATGGCTACAAGTAGCTGATTCTGAGGCTATAAAGGATGCAAGAGCCACAAAGTGATGGTGCCTGGGTCCCTGAATCACTGCAAGAAAGAGAGCCATCTAGAAGCATCTGACCGGGAACATCAGTGTTGGACCATTGCATGAGCAAGAAACACCCTTTTATTATATGGAATTACTGAAATTTTGAGCACATTCGTGACAGCAGTTACTGAACCCTAACTAACACATGGGCACGTTCCCTTAGCCAATAGGCCTGTGCGTGAGTGCTCTCTCACCCTGCAACACATTTCCCTTTATTTTCTGCCTAGAAAATACTTAATTATCCTTCAGTACTCTGGCATCACCTCTTCTGGGAAGCCTACCTTAGTTCTCCAAGCTGAGTTAGGAGCCTCACCTCTGAAGTGTCTCAGAATTTTGCGCTTTTCTTCTGCCAGTGTACCTAGCCCATGGCATTTAATTCTCTCTTCACTTGTCCAACTCCTCCAGTTAATACTCTGGGCAGGGACTGTGTTTTGTTCATCTCCGTATTCCTGGGGTGCAGGATAGGGCTTTTCCCTGAGGAGAAGTTGAGTAGAAGTTTTTTTGAATAAATGGATGAATAAATGGAGTCAAGACATAGATGAGTGAATGGGCAGTTCCTTGATGATAACCTATATATGTATATAATGCTGCCTCCCTCCTGTGTGTGCTGAGGACAATGTAGGGCAATTGGTGCAGCAGCCCAGGCTGTAGGAAAACTTACACGGCAAGCTTTCTGGACAGTGGTCGATACAGGAGCCAGAGCTCTGGGTTCTCTGTGTGCTGTGGACACAGGTGAGGGGCAAGAGAAAGTTAGGAAGCCTTGGCCTGGTGAGGAAGGAAAAAGGAATGTACTTTTATTAAGCATCTACTATGTGCCAGGCAATTTAAATATATTCTTTCAGTGAGTCTATCCTGACAACCACTCTGTAAGTTTGCTGCTATTATCCACATTTGGCTCAGAGAAGTTAAGTGACTTTTCTAAGGTCACACAGCTGGTAAACAGCAGCAGGGCTGGAATCCAAACCAGGCCTGTCAGAATTCTGAGCAGGGGCTCCTCCCAATGCACCTCAGGGGACAAAGGCTGAAGCCAGGTATGTCTGGTTTCTCCACGATGCCCCGGGCCTGGACCCTACACAGATGTGAGGCCTGAACATCAGTCCCGGCCCAAGTAGAGCACTCTGAATGTTTCCCCTGGCAGCATCCCGTTGAACATGGACTTTGGAGGAGAGGGAAGGAACAGACTGCTTTTCCCTGGACCCGGCTCTGCCAGGCAGGCCTGATTTGCACAGCTGCCCCAGATATGGCGGAAACAAACACCAGGCTGTTGGGTCAGCTTCCCCTGACTTCTCAGGTGAGGGAGCCAGACTGGAGACAGCACATTTCTCAGCCCCCAGGCAACGGTGGCCAGGCCTCCCGGGCTCTGTCTCCGCTGGCAGCTGTGAGCTGCACAGACTCTTGGCGGGCTGAGCAGCCCCGGCCCTGCTGACAGGTAAGAGCCCAGGGTCCGGAATGCCAGGGACCTGCCACTCTGGCTGGGGAGTTGGATCCAGGAATGCAGCCAGGAGCCCCAGGCCCCAGTCAAAGCCTTTGCTTGCTTCCACAACCTGGCAGCTGAGCAGAGGCCCCTGAACTGCTGTCAGGGAGATGAGGAAGGCAAAAGTCCTTCTGGGATGGGACTAGGAGGGGAGGTTAGTGGGGAGAGGCTGGAAGGAGTTTGGGGCCCAGAATGAGCCATCTCAGTGAGGCCTCTGCCAGGCACTGTGATGACCAGATATAGCTTCTGCCCCCAAGGAGCTCAGAGTCTGGAGCAGGAAGTACACACAAGGCAGACAATCTTAGCGCAGTGTCAAAGGGAGGCAGATTCTTCAGGCTGTACCACTTACTAGCTGTGTGGCCTTAGACAAGTGACAAACTCCCTGCACCTCAGTTTTCTCATCTGTAAAACGGGACTAATAATATCCACTTAAAGGGTTTGGATGAGAAGCATACAGGTTAACGTACTTAGCCTTTGCTCATAAAAATGGTGCTTGCTAAACACTGCGTGGATCTTTGCCCTCCTGCTGAGGTGGAGTGTGTGGAAGTCAGGGACCTTGCCTTATATTTCTTTATAGCACCCACACTTCTTAGCCAGCACTGAGAGTTTCGTTTCCTAAGTATTTAAGAAAGAGGTCAAATGCATATCCTAATGGGATAGAAACAACTGCCATCAATAATAGCTTCAGGATGTGAGTCTCTCCCTACTGGGCGTCCTGCAAGGAATCAGCCTCTCTGACTGACCAGGATGAAAACTGCAAAACACGCAACAGCAGGTGGGAAGAGGTTGGCTAGTCTAATAATCTCATAATAATGAGGCTGGATAATCTAAACCTGATAAAAAGCTCCTCAAATAATCAAGACACACGGCGATGATGAGAATAACTCCCATCTAGACAGCACTTTCAGTTTGCAAAGCTCTACCACAAACGTTACTTCATCCAGGGGAATCCAATAAATACGTGTTGAAGGATAGAAGCTTGCAATAGCCTCGTGATGCAAGGTATAAGCGTCCTGATTTAACCGATAAGGAAGCCGAGGCTCAGAGAGGTGAATTAAATGGCTAGAAAATTATGGATCCTGTTTGATGTCAAACCTAGTGTCTTTCACGCCACACCGCATCACTCCTCTAAACAGATGGTAGAAGCGGGTATGCCATCACAGACACCTGCGCCACCCAGAGCCCTACAGGAAATCCAACCAATACAGCTGTTCTCAGTGTGCTGGTCTTGGAGATGGGTCTTTGAAGCAACATGCAAAAGCTATTCCCTGCAGCCATACCCTGCCCCCCAGCAGGCATGTTCCCTGGTGGGTGGGAACCGTGGAAAGATGAGAAGGGGCTAATTGACACAGCTGGAAGGCAAACAAACAATGAAGCCGGTGAAAGGCTGGCCTGGGTCTCTCTTGCTGATGGAGGGTGTATAAAATATGGAAATAAAAATTACACAACTGAGCTGTCTCCTGGGAAGGTGATGCCTAATTAGATGTCTCACAGCACACTGACCCCTCACCACCGAGCAATCTGCACCCTCGGCTTGCAGACCCCAGCCACGAGCCAGACGGGATGCCCAGAGCGGCAGCTGTCTCCTGGGACGCTGACGGTCACCAAAGCCACCGCTCACAGGTCACTTTCCAGGTACCATCGCCTGTGCTGGGCCTTTGCATTCACTACTCGTTGACTACCAGTCTCTCCTTAAAACCCTGAGAGTGAAGTGCTGTGAGTGTCCTCATTTGCTATTTGTGGAAGTAGAGGTAACAGGGCTTACGTGAGCACCCTAGTCTTGGAGGGGAGGTGAAAGGTGGGCAGTGACTCTAGAAACGAAAGGAAAGATGGCCTTAAAACCAGAGAGAAAGAATTGGTTTTGCTTTCTCCTTACATGGGCACTTTTGGGGGTGAAATAGATCACAAATCCTGGCTTGTCAAAGCTGGAAAGGCCCTCAGAGAGCATCGAGGCCAGTGTTTAACAAACTTTTCTTTTTCAAGCAATAGGACCCTTTGTTTAAATGCACTCTTGAGTGGAACCACAGTAGATAAAACAGAGCGGGGAGGAGCTTCCCTCTTAGAAGTAGGGGTTGCTGCCCTCAACCACTGCCTTCTTCCCTTCTTCTCTTGCTCTCACCATCGCATCTTCCTGGAACCCTAGGGTTCCCTGGAATCCAGTTTGAAAACCACTGTTCCTGTTCAACTCCTTCATCTTGCACATGACAAAAGAGAGATCTGGAGAAGCTAACTGATCTGCCAATGTCAAAAAGCCAGTGAGTGGTAGAGGCAGAAGCAGAAATCAGGCTTTCTGTTGTTCAGGCCAAGGATTTTTGGCTGGGCCAGGCAGCCTTTACTGCTCTAAACTACTATGCAGATAGAGGCAGATGATCTAGATATTCATGATATATAGATACTGAGAGATAAAGATATGTAATTTATAGAGCATTCTTTGCACTAGGCTGTATGGGTATATTGGGGACCCAAAGTTGGGGAAACATGGGCCCTATTTCTCAGCAGCTCCCAAAAGAGTTGGGGAAACAGACAGTGGCCTCCGGGGTTGCCCCACAAATCAGAGAGTGGAGAGGATTTTATCAAAAGCCCGTGACAGCTCATGAGGAGTATAGAATGGGAAAGAGTCACCCTGGACTGACAGAAGCCAAGGCTCTTGGGCCAGCAGAGTTGGGAGGGTTGATGGGCCCATAACACAAGAGGCACTGAGAGCAAAAGCAGAGAGACAGGGAAGTGCAGGGCATGATTTACTGAACACGCGGGGCCTTCCAAAGCTGAGATCGGTCCAGTCTCTTCCCGGCCCCCTTTCCTAACAGCATTTGC
>NW_020175186.1:1535926-1545031 GCF_003031525.2 Neophocaena asiaeorientalis asiaeorientalis | reverse complement strand
ATTTGCTCTTCCCACCCTCCCCTCCCCATCCCCCCACGCCCACCATTCTGGGATCTCTTTGGGGGCTCAGCCTCTTCTTTTCTAGCAACTGTCCTGAAGATGGGAGGGGGACGTAGGGGGAGAGCATGAAAAAGGAAATTAATTCCTCAAGGCTGTGAGTGTGTGTGGGTGTGAGTGTGAGTGTATAAGTAAGGAAAACATACCATCAACATCAAACACGGAAGGTACTCTGCCTTTTAAGAGAGAGGCACAATTAACCTGAGAGGAACTTTTCTGACACAGCTTCATTACTAACACTGTTGTTACTGTAGTAGTAGTAGTAGTTGTCGTCTAGGAAAATGTCTTATGGGCCTCTTTGGTTCCTGGCCTGGGAGGCGAAGGAGAAACAAGAGAGGACTAAATTGCTCGGCCCACTATGACATTTGGGCTTTGCTCCCTGGGAGCTGCAGAGGTTTGATGAGTGACGGCTCAGAGGTGTGGGAGAGAGGGGTGTACCAAGGAAATGCAGATGGAACCCCAAAATAGGCAGGGAGTACCCTCTGTGGAGACAGAGAATTGTCACCTGGTTTCTGGGAAGAAAAAGAGCTGTTTTCTGCCCACTCCTTTACTTTCCGCAAAAGCCTGGTGGCCACGAGATCCCATGTCGGTGGCATTTGGGAATGAAGATGGGCGCAGGAGAGAGGGCTGTAGTCTCAGGTGCTTGGAGCAAGGCCAGGAAGACGATACACCTTGGAGGGAGCAGCTGAACGCCTTGGGGGTCCTGGGGAGAGGGTGTTTGTCAGAGTAGCAGGGACAGGGTTTGGGCTGTTTTATTTGGAGAGTATAGTGATGGATGCTGCCAGAAGGCTAAATGGCTAGGGGACTCTGGTGTACGTGGTTATGCGTGTGGAATTACACGCGTGTGCATGTTTATGGTATGTACATTCACATATGCGTTCAGGGGTTTCAACACTGTTTGATTGTGCAGGTAACCGGGTGCGCATTGGCGAGTATGGGTAAGTGATGGGCGTGATTAAATATCCTGTGTGTGTGTGAGTGTGTGCACGGGGCTGGAACTTCAGGACCTGCGGGTTACATGCGGACAGATGAACACAGATGAGTACATGGCCATGTGGGTGTGGACGTCTGGATGCATATCTGAGCACGCCTGTCTGTGCGTGGGGGCCGGGCTATGGGGCTATTTGTGAACATGTGACACTGTACACTCTACAAGGGTGTGCACAGATGTGCCAGGGGCCCCGTGCAGGCCTGGCCACCTCTGCAACGTGTCTTCCTCCCCACAGGGCCCAGCACGGGCTGGTGAGGCTCCAGGCAGTGGTGCAGTGGTGAAGGGGGAGCGGATGTTCCCGGCATACTTGCCCCAGAGCCCTGTTCCTTGCCCTGGAACATTCCCGCTTTCCCATTCCTGGGAAGGAACATAATGTCCACTGGCACCTCTCCCGCCTGACGAGTCCAACTCCCTGGCTGCCTCGGGCTGCGAGGCACTTCCTGACCAGGACGGAGAGCATCCAGGGAGCCAAACCCCAGGGGCAGAGTGGGAGGGAGACACACCGGCTCCAAGGGTGTCAGCAGTAGGAGACTCTCCCCAGGCGTGATGAAAGTATCCATCGTTTATTGGGTGTTTACCCTGTGCCGGCCCCGTGCAGAGCATTTCACAGGCATAAACTCACTTCAGCCTCCCCACGGCCTCAGCGGCCATTGGTTACCATTATCTCATTTTGGCAGATGAGGAAACAGAGGCTTAGGTTAAGGAATTTGTCTAAGATGACACAAGCAGTGCTGGGATTGGAACCTGGGTTCCCTGGCTCCAGAGCCCAAGCTCTCACCCTGCAGGCAGGACAAGCACCTCCCATCTGGCTGTCACCCTCGGGGCACAGACAGGGAGACTGGGGCCCAGAAGGAGACCCTCTCACACCAGGCTTCCTTCTGTGCCAGGCTACCCCCTTGGAAGCCCTGGAGACAGGCAGGCTGTCACTGCGGCAAGGGACCTTGGAAACAACTATGGTCCACCCTCCACTTGGGAAAAAGCGTCGCATGAAGGTCCAGAGCACATTGTCCTCTGCACAAGTTACTTCCTTTTGCTGGTACTGATAAGATCAGAATTGCAGCTCCTGTGGCCTGTGACCAGAGAACTTCACCATGGAAAACCTTCCATTCCCATGGCCGGCATGGCCCCCAAGCCAACAGAGCCCTGGCCCAGCACACACGAGTCTCTTGGTCCCCAACTGACCCTACACACCTCAGCCAGCCTCACCTTCTTCAAACACCCCTTTTGCATGTGAGGACCTACTATGTGCCGGGCCACGTGCTGAGTCCTTTCACATCCCATATGGCATGTATTCTACTTTCTAGTTATTGTCTCATTTCATCTCCATAACTATATTATAAGGTTGACATTATTCCCATTTTACAATTAGGGAAACTGAGGATCAGAAAGGTTAAGTCACTTTCCCAAGGACACACAGATCATAAAAATTGGAAGCAGAATTTGAACTTGGGCCCGACTCCAAAGCCTATGCTTTTAATAATTAAATTATCACATTTCAGTCCCACAATACTCCTGTGAGGTAGGAAATATTAAGCCTTGGATCAGAGAAAGGGCACAGATCTGTTAAGTAACTTGCCCAAGAATACACACAGAGTAAGGAGCAGAGGTGAATATGAACTCAGGTTTGTGGGAACATCAATGTGCTTCTATAGATGGATACCTGGGACCACATTATAAGAATGTGTGTGTGTGTGCGCGTGTGTGCGTGTGTGCATGTGTGTGTTGGTAGTGGTGGATCTTTCCGTCCTTTTCCTGCCAGCCCAACCCCTTAGCTTTAGCCAAGATGGGTCTCTATCCTTCTGGTCCCAGAGAGGCCATCCTCTTCCTCACACCACTCATCTTGGTCCCTCTCCCACCTCCAACTCTCCCCTTCTCAGATTTTTCATGGTCCTCAGAGGGTACCCATGTACCTCCCCTCAGAACCTTGTTCTCCCCAACTTGACTCTGGACTTTTCGGCTAATTTTTTTGGGCCACATCTCCCTGTCAAATCTGGGGCTCCCCATCACCACAGCTTAGTGCAGGGCCAGGCCCATGGTAAAGACTCAGACTGTACCCATCGCTTCTTCCAGTGATGAGGACGAGCCTTGAGTCCCCAGGGTCCCATCCATGCATCTAGAAAATATTTATTAAACACCTATTATGTTCCAGGCACCATTCTAGGTACTTGTTTACATCAAAAAATAAAACCTGACAAAAATACCTGCCCTTATGGGTCTTATCATCCAGGAGGGAGAGAAAGACAAAAAACAACAAATAAGTAAATTACGAGTATGTTAGAGAGAAAATAGCCTAGGGTAAAGGAGAATCCAGAGCCCACTGAGAAGTTGACCTTTAAGCAAGACTTGAAGGAAGGAGTGAGACAGCCATGCGGATATCTGTGGGAAGAGTGCTCTGGGTGGAAGAAACAGCAAATGCAAATGCCCTGAGGTGTATGTGTGCCAGTGTGGCTGGAGTGCAGTGACCAGGGGAGAGTAATGGAGGAGCAAGTCAGATCGTACAGGAACTTGACGGCCACGGTAAGGACTTGGATTTGTCCTCAGAAGAGGAGGACTTCAGAAGCTCCTCCCACCCCTGCCTCCTGTCCCAGGTCTCTGTTTTGCTGTCTTTTTATCCTTCAGGTCTGGACCAAAGCTGTCTCCTCAGGGAGGCCTTTCCTAGGGCCACTTTTATGTAAGTGGCACCCCACATCTCACCATTCACTCTTTATCACAACTCCCATATTTAACCTTTTTCATGTTCTGAAAATTAGCTGATATGGATTGCCTTGGCTCCACCCACGAGACTGGAAGTTCCTTAAGGGCAGGACCTGTGTCTGTCTTGTTTAGTGTGGAAACCTCACTGCCTAGAACAGTGCCTGACAGTGTCCAAGCATTGTACAGAGAGCAAAGTAGCAAGCAGCCTGTTATCCCCATTACCAGCCTGCTAATAGCTGATGCACCCCCGGGGGGCTGGACACCGGCTCATGAACCTGCTCCCGTTGGGAAGGCAGGTGCATGCTTTCTGCAGAAAGTTCATCCTGCCCCTCGTCCAGCTGCCACCATCCACCTTAAATGCCCTCTAACACTCACTAAAATGAAATATCAAGGTTTAAATTCAAGTTACAACAAGCTAAAAGAAAACATTTGCAAAGCTAAGCCCTCCTCTCTGCCCCTCAACTAGGTCATCAAAAATAAAAAGCTCTTTTCCTAGAAATTCATGGCATTGCCTTGCTGGTCCAGTCATAAAGCTGTTACCCAGAAAATTCCACAGAGACAAAGGGAATGAAAAGTGATGGAGAACGTGCAAGGCTGTCTCCATAGATTTCATCAGTTCGGCTCCTAAACAAGGCTGCACTGTAATGTTATTACACCTATTTCCCAGATGAGGAGACTGAGGTCCTGAAGTTTAGTAGCTGTCCCCATCTCAATACTGTATGATTAGCATATGACAGAGCCAGGACACCAAATCTTCATGCTCTCTCCATATCCCTGTGCTAACAGTGCCTCTCAATTCAGCATAAAAATCTATGCTTCTGAGGACTGAAAGGAGGCAAGAAAAGGAAAACAAGAAAAATAAGGAACCTGCCTCAACAGGGCTGGGGTTGGCTGAAAGCCGACTCAGCACTCAGGCCAGAGAAGCCAACCTGAGCCCAGCACTGCCCAGGCAGAAACACCCAGCACCTTGCATCCAGCCGTGGCATTGGGACAGCTCTGTCCCCACCCATCATCCAGGGCAGTGGAAGCTGCCCTGGGGTCCGGCTCGCCGTCTGGGTGCTCCACAGGGAGTCTCCACTGCCAGCCTGCCTGCCTTCCAGACTAAACACTTCCCCTCCCAAGTCTCCCTGCTCTGCCGGCCAAAGTATCCTAGGAGGGTCTCAACAACACAAGTGAAGGATAGTTTACACGTGTCTCTGGACACCCTTGGGAGAGATGCAGGCATGAACCCAGGCTCACAAACACACACGCACAGGGGCAAGTGAGCCTTGGACACTGCTTGGGGGAGGTAGACCAGCCCAGAGAGCCACAAACACCACACACACACACACACACACACACACACACACACACACACACACAGGCAGAAATGGTTATCTTTGCATACTGATCAAGAGAAGTGGGCTCACACTAAAATACACCCACATACATATCCAGACACCACGTGCCCTGAGCTTCTGGACACCAACAGGGACACCACATACACAGGGTGCAGGGCTGTATTTTGGAAATAAGGAGGAAAAAAAACCTGCCAATGTTTCCACTGTGTGCTGCTTGTAAAAATTTTGTAGCCTGGAGAGACGCCCACAAGCCGTGTAGCTGTGTGCGGGCTGTCAAATAAAGTGGAGAGCACAAAAGCAAACAGCTCAGAGAACATGGGGGTGGAGAGGCCAGCACTCTGCTGACAGGGCTGGGGGTAGGGGTTGCACAGAGGGTGGGGTCCCCCGACGGCTGATACAGAGGCAGCTGGAGCTGCCAGCTGATGGGCCTACGGCTTTAGTTCCCTGAAAGAAAAAACTAAGCCTACCCTAACGGTGGCTTTGCTAAGATTCAAGAACATATTTAAAGCACACTGCCCGGCACATCCCAGCCACTCAGTACATGAAAGCTGTTGTGATTAAGCTCACGGGTAATAAATATGTGAATCATTCCATTGCCACCTTTGATGCTGCCCCTTTAAGAGCTGATTCATTACAGCACTGTTTGTCTCAAAACATTTTTATATAATATAGTACATATACATATATTATGCATTTGTAGTAACGGTAAGTGCAAAAACAAAAACTATCATTTGTTGAATATTCACTCAGTGCCAGGCACTGTCCTAAGCGCTTTACATGTATTATCTTATTTGACTTTCATAAGAGCCATATGAGGAGGTACTATGATTATACCCATTTTACAGATGAGGAAATAGAGGCACAGAGGACTTAAAGCAAGTTTACCCAAGTGGGAGTTTGAATATAAATGCAAATCCATTTAAGTTCTGAAAAACTCAGTGTGTGTGTGTGTGTGTGTGTGTGTGTGTGTGTGTGTGTGTCTACACGTTGTACATATTTACTGTGGAGGGAAGTCAGCCAGAACAGTCAAGTGGGCACTAGCAGCCCCAGCATCTCAGGCAATGACTACGAGTTGCCCGTTCTGAGCTTTGCTCGGTGGAGGGCACACAGCCATCTGGTGCCTCCACCATAGTCTCTCCTCTGGGCAGTATTCTGAGGATGAAGGAATGGTACAAGAGGTGGCCCAAAAGTCACAAAGGAGAGGACCATGTTTGATATTAAAAATGAAAATTTTATGCTGGGTGGAGGGGTCTTTAGGGAAAAGTTCCAGAAAACAGAGGGCACATAGGGATCGGGGTAAGTCCTGATCATAATCGTTAGTTACTGTGGCCTGGAGGGCTTAACTATTCCCTGCATAGAAGGTGCTGGGGGAAATTCCAGACAGAGGCTCTGAGGAGAACAGGAAAGCCACGGCTCCAGAGCAGGCACCTCCTCTCAGCATGACCTCTGCTGCCTGGCCATGGAGCTGGGCGCCCCTTGACCCCAGCATCCAGACACATACCTGCCATGCCAACAGGGTGTGTGTTTAAAAGAGACTGGGGTGCCAGGAGTAAACCCTAACGTAAACTATAGACTTTCGGTGATCATGTTACATCCGTGCAGGTTCCTTGATTGAGACAAAGGTACCACCTGTGCAGGATGTTGGCCGGGAAGGCTGTGGGGCCGGAGGAGATGGGCTTATATGGGAGCTTTGCACTTTGCCTTTATTTTGCTGTGAACATAAAAGTACTCTAAAAAATAATATATTAATTAGAGAGAGAGAGAGAGAGAGAGAGATGTGCGGAGCCAAAAGAAAGACACAAGCCACTCCAGGTCGGAGGGTTTCATCTGTGTTCTGAGCAGCCAAGGGGTTTCTGGAAGGTGCCTTATGGGCCACTAGGGGCTGGGGCTGGAGCAGAGAGGAAAAGAGCCAGCAGGATCCAGCACCCTGCTACATCCCCCAGGCATCTTGCCAGAGCTACCGTGCTTTTATTGCTTTATCAGTTTGGGTTCCGCATAAACTTCAACTGAAGAAGGCTGCGCAGCTGGTCCTGTTTTAAAAACGTCTATTTCAGGGGGTCAAACATAGGTGAGCCCACAACCCTCCCTCTCATCTGTACAACCCCAGAGTTTGCAAAGTCCTTTCACAAAAGGGCTCCCGAAGGCAGGTAGCTCAACTTCCAGGTGGGGGATGTAGAAATTGCCCAATAATTTGTTGCACAAATGACTCGTTTGACTGTTACAGCAAACCTAAGAGGGGAGCAAGGCAATTTTGGTTTTACTTGTCTTACTCGACTTTTATTGAGTTGCTTACAATGGGCCAGGCACCGTGTTAACTGCTGCAAACGAATTAACTCATTTCATCCTCATTACAAACCTTTGACGTAAGTGATATTATTACGTTCACTAACTTGATGAAGGTCACGTGGCTGGTGAACAGAAGAGATTCCAACTCTGGCAGTTTGGTTCTTATTCACCATGAAAAGTTGTTTCAGACTCAGAGAAACCTGGGCTGGGAGAGTTGTAGCAATTCCTGCAAGTTCTGGGAAGGCTCAGATCCCAAGAACAGCTCAGATGCCCTCCCACCTCATCAATGCTTTGTTACTGGGCAGGCTTCTGGACAGGGCATAGGATGGCTGGTTCCCCATCAACTAACAAACAATAGGACACTCCCAGCCTAGAGGCCAAGGGCAGCACTTCCTGGGAGATCCACCCATACCCAAGGCCTGTCTGATGTGGAGGAAACAGGAAGTCACATTCAGAATAATAATTTAAAAAGCAAGATTAAAAACACGATCTCTTCTCCTAAAGCCTCGCATTCCATCCATATCCTCAGCTCAGACACTGGGAGGAACGCAGACAGTCATAGAACTTTTCCAGCTGGATCCCTCTGATCCAGGAAGGGGCTGGCCTGATTCTGGAGGGAGACAAGACGGTGCTCAATGTTCAGGCACGTAGGCAGGCAGGTTCAGGCTCTTACCACTGCATTCATCCATCCATCCATCCACTTATCCATTCAACATCCATCCATCATCCATTCATTCATTCATCCATCCGTCCAACCATCGTTCAACCGTCTGTCCATCCCTCCACCCATCCATATTCCGGAACTACAAAGAATAAGTGCCCACATTCTGTTCTTCTTAAGCTAATTGACCTCTGGGCTTCCTCCCTAATATTGAAGGCCACTATGTGAGAACTGGATGTGGGCAGGCTGTGATGAAAAAGCTCTCCAAGCAATAACGCATTTTACCTGTGAGATATTTATGTTAAGTACATATTATAAAGCAATAAGAGATTTCTGAAACTTTGAAGGGGGTTCATTTTATAGAAAGCTCGGAGTCACAATGGTAGCCCACG
Source organism: Neophocaena asiaeorientalis asiaeorientalis (assembly GCF_003031525.2). Taxonomy (NCBI): domain Eukaryota; kingdom Metazoa; phylum Chordata; class Mammalia; order Artiodactyla; family Phocoenidae; genus Neophocaena; species Neophocaena asiaeorientalis. The sequence goes on along the minus strand of NW_020175186.1, from coordinate 1,536,610 downwards.
TCCAGGTAGCAGGTGTGAGCCCACTGGCCTCATTGCTCTGGATATAATCTGATTTTCCCTGTCTCTATTTTCCACTGTACTCTGATTTCCTCGACTACATATAGGTTCCCATTTTGTATTAGCTTATATATTTTAAGCTTCCTCAAATCCTTTTTGGAATAAAGTTGAATCGAGAAGGAAAAAAAATGACTGGATTGAACTAATGCAGATGGAACAAAGAGGGGGTTTATTTCAGGAACTGAGATGAGCACCACCCCCTATCCAAACCCCCAAACTGAGAGTCCAACGTTCTCTGTTACCCTCACCCATATCCCTGCGGATGTGACTGCTGTCTGTTGAAGGGTTGCCTCTTGTTGGCCAAGGGATGCGGCTCTTCAAGAAGAAACTCTCAGACCTGTTTTGGGGCGTCTGAGGGGGAGACCCCAGCTGTACTGTTCTCACTGTAAAGTAGGGGTACATCAGTTCCTGGCCTGCAGGACTGCTGGGAGGATGTGTGGTGAGAGCTCAGTAAGGGTTGTCTGCTATTGCTGATGGGTTTAAATTATCCATGATGTACACCGAGTTTAAATCTTTGCGCCAGAGCCCACGTGGACAGCCTGAGCTGTGCCCTCTCCCTTCCTCTCAGGCTTTGAGGGTAGCGGGAATAGGATCTTTGAGGACACAGAGGCTCACATGGCCAAGAAT
>NW_020175186.1:1435926-1533426 GCF_003031525.2 Neophocaena asiaeorientalis asiaeorientalis | reverse complement strand
CAATAAGCCTGCCGTATAGGGTCAAGTACAGCCAGACACACTGACACGCAGAGCTGGTCACCCTCCAGCTGCAACCTCTCGTGACAGCTGCCCTCACGCTGCTTAGAAAGGCAGAGCAGCCTCCGCTCACCAGGTGGGGCTGCCTTGCCCAGTGCTCTAGACGGCAAAGTGAGCAGAGCCGGTCCCCGTGCCTACAGATCATCTCGTCTCTGCTCTGGACCGAGAGGGCTCTCAGCGCCAAGGGCAGACAAGGGGGAGATCTTGGAAAGAAGCCAGGATTGGGGGGGATCACATCCACACCCGGGGGGCCTATCTGAGCAGAAGCTGACGGGCCAACTGTGCAGCTGGGGTCACCTACCGATAGTGGGAGTCCTCCACTGTGCCCTCACCAGATCCAAGGGACGCAGACCAAGAGAGGGCCTTAGCAGCGAGGAGGCAGAGCAGTGCCCAGCTGTGGCGAACCCCTGTGCCCTGCCCTGGCCTGGGACCTGGCCACGGGTGCGAACGAAGCGCCGTCATCTGGAGCAGCGTACCTCCGACGCGGTTACGTGTGCTCCGAATCGCTTGGGGTCTCGTTAAAATGCACATTCTGATTCAGTGGATCTGGAGTGGGGCTGAGATTCTGCATTCCTATCAAGACCTCAGGTAAGGCTGTGCTACCTGCCTACCTTTGGGATTGCAGTTAGCCTGAGAAAGCACAAAAAGAAACGATAATTCAGAGACAAGAATAGGGACTTGCCGGAGACCTTTCTCTCGACTTCCATGATGTCCTGGGTGCCTCTTCTCTCGGCAGAGGTGACTCAGTGTGCCCTCGCCTCCTCGTGGCCTTTGGGGTTCCGGCTATGTGCTTTTCTGGAGAATGAAGAGGGGCCCAAGGCAGGGCTTGGGGATTTGGATTTGACTAACATCCAGTGCCCGATTGGAGCAGCTGCAGGAGCACAGACGCAGTGTCGGGACAGAGCACAGCTTGGCTGAGGCAGCTGGAATGGTGCTGGTGGGAGGGCAGACGAGGCAGAGAAAGGGGGAAACCAGAGGTGCACAGGTGGGGTCCCAGAGGAGCGCTGGACACGGAGCCCTCATTGGCTGTGACACCGGCGGCAAGGTGACCCCTCTGAGCCTCAGTTTCCTCATCTATGGATAAGTACTATAACATTTTGGCTTCAGGATTGGGGTGAGGATTAAAGCAATGAATGGGAAAGCATCCGGCGGATTACCTGACCCATGACAGCATCCAGTATCCAAGACATTTTGAAATACAAAGCAAATAAGCAGGCTTAGCCCATGCAGGATCTTGACAGCCGAACAAAGGGGCTTGGCTGTGCTGTCAGGAAGCCCGTCACAAATTATCCCCAACTCTTGAATCGAACAAGGCCCGCCCTACAGATCTCTGCTGAACTGCCCCTGAGGACTTAAATGGAACTCAAACAGATAAAAATTATAGAATTTAAACTTAGTCCTGAATTCCAAGATGAGCAGCAGGGCCGCAGAGAGCTGCACGGGAACAGGGCATCCCGGGGAGGCTGCACAGCCTGGGCCCCGGGCCTTGAATCCCAAAGGCCTTCCAAATCTGAAATCTGATGAAGCTAAGAAAAGAGGTGACCCATTTTGTAGGGTCCTTGCTAGAGGCCCTTAGAAAAAGGCAGCCCCCGTCATGAATCCTTTCCAGGCAAACAAACGAAGCAAAGGAGGCAGCCCTGCGGCTGCTAACATGAGGGGGATGCGAGGCCAGCCGCCTGCCCTCCTCCCCCTCCTCCTCCCCACCCGCCCATCCTCCCTCACCCTGTTGGACAGGCCTTCTCAGCTATTCAGAGCTTAGGCCACTTTTCATTATTTTTTTTCTTTTTTAAAAATAATATTTAGAAATGGTTTGGGGCCCGGAAACTTAAACATTTCCACCGAGTCATTTTTTTCCTGCAGTGTATTTTTTGAAGTAGATAGAAACAAAGCCGGCATGTCACAAACAGAACACGAGGAAATGGTAAATACACTTAAGATCAGCATAGGGGAGTGCCCCTTCACCCTCCTGGCAAGAGCATCTTAGAGGGGGCTGGACTGGAGGATTAAGAGTATCTCCCACAGGCCAAAGGATCTAGATGGGTGTGGTGGACGAGGGGAGGCTGGGTGGAGGTAAGTCAGAATCTCCTCTGGGTGTTTTTTTCCTAAATAAATATCTCTTCCCCATCCACCTCCCCTCAACCTCTCAAAGAGCTGGTGGCAGTCCTTTGTAATTGTCAGGAACATGTCTGGGCTCAATCCCAGCTCAGCAGCTCACTACCTGGGGGACCCTGGGTGAGTTAATTAACTTCTCAGTACCTTAGTTTCTTCGCCTGTAAATGGGGTGACTATGGTTCCCATCTCATGGGGCAGCTATGAGTTCCAATGGAGTTAACACCCATGAGGTGTTTGGAACAGTGCTTGGCACAAAGCAAGGTTCAATAACTTAACGTTTCCCAAACCACCAATAACTAGCATGTCCCCAACCTCTCGACCCATCCCGGTTGTTTCATTGCTCCCCTCCCTGGGTAAATGACAGCCCCATCCCGCCGGTTGCTCGAGCCTAAACTTTGGAGTCAGTTTTTCGACTCTTTCTCTCTCCTACTCCACAGGCGATCCATCTGCAAATTGTATCAACCCTATATTTAAAACAGATTCAGAATCTGGTCGCTTTTCACCATCTCACCAATAACAGCCCACTTCAAGCTAGTGTCACCCTTCATCCTTACTATCACAGTACCCTCCTACTGCACTCTCCTCCTGGCCCCTAATCTCTCCTCCAGAGCAACCCTTTCAAAACATTTAAGTCCAACGATGTTTCTTGGCCTAAAATGCTCCCAAATCGCTCCATCTCACTCAGAGTAAAAGCCAAGTTTTTACCAGGGCCTCCAACCCACTTCCTCTCTGATGCTCTCACCTACTGCTTCCTCCCTCTTAGTCTCCTCCAGTCACACTCTCTTCCTTGCTGTTCCTTGAACCTGCCAAGAATGTTCCTGCCTCAGGACATTTGCACTTTCCATTCCCTCTGCCTAGGACACTGTTCCCTCAGAAACTTTATGGCTCCCTCCCTCACTTCCTTTGGGCTTCGGTCAAACGTCACCTCACCAGAGAGGTCATCCTTGAACCTCTTGTACAGAAACCTTCATCGCTCGCTGTACCCATTTCTCTGCCTTATTTTCCTTTTCCCCTTTTATTGCTAGTTAATATGATAAATCTTTGTTTCTTTGCTTCTTTTCCTTTCCTTCCTTTAGTTTTAAGACCCAATACAGCAGCCGCAGCTTAACTCCTTTTCTCCATTGCTATATTCCAAATCTCTCGAAACATGCCTGACACACAGTAGGTGCTTTATCACTATTTATTGAATGACTATCTCCCTCCCTCCATTCTTGCCTGCCTCTAATACAACTCCAGGCTGTAGCCAGGATGATCTGCCTACAACACATTTTATGATGCTCGTTCACTGCTCATGAACAACCAGTGGCCCACTTGCTGCCGACAGGGCAAAGCTACTATGACACACAGAAGGCCTTTTGTGGTCTGGTCCCACCTAACAGCAGGCCCCTCTGTTGCCATCAGCAAACCCTGCAGCAGTAATGTCATTGTTCCCTGAGCAATGATCATTAGCTTGTGCTCTTCCTTCAGCTCGATACACCCTCCTTCCCCTTCTCCATCTGTCAGACTCTCACTGTGGGGGGTTGAATGGTGGCCCCCAAGTGATATGTCCATTCAGAACCTGTGAACGTAACCTTTATTTAGAAAAAGGGTCTTTGCAGATGTAATTAAGCTAAGGATCTCAAGATGAGATCCTCATGGATTAGGGTGGGCCCTAAATCCAATGACAAGTCTCCTCACAAGGGAAGAACAGGGGAGAAGACACAGCGGAGACAGCAACATGAAGACAGAGGCAGAGACCGGAGTGATGCTGACACAAGCCAAGGGATGCCTGGAGCCACCGGAAGCTGGAAGGGGCAAGAACCAGAGGCCTTTCCAGAGCCTTTGGAGGGGGCACAACCCTGCCAACACTTTGACTTTGGACTTCCAGCCTCCAGAATGGTGAGGGAATAAATTTCTGTGGTTTTTAGCCATCAAGTTTATGGTAGTTTGAAATGGCAGCCACAGGAAATTAACACACTCCCCTTCAAAACCACCATAGAGATGCAGTCTTCGCTTCCCAGCACTGAGGGGGGCTGAGGTAGCCTTTTTGTACTAGATGCCCCTGCTTCCGTGGCCAAAGCTGATTGGAGCCGGGATGGACACCTTGCCCGGGCTGGGCTGGTAAGTGTCACAGGTACCAGGAACTATATGGTGAGGCCATGGGGCATGGGTAGGGGTGGTCCTCTAGGCTCAGAGTTGGGCCGTGTGGGGTCACGTGGGGAAAGGAAGCTGCGTGGAGAGGCGCAGGGCAGGCCCTGACAACAGAGGAGACCAGGGGTCCTGACGACTCCTCTGCTCCCATGGGGAAGGTCCTGCTCTTTGTTTCCAAAAGGTTCCTTGTATTCCTCTAAAATCCAGTCCCCCTCCCCTTCTCCTCCACCTGGCTCTTCCTAGAGGAGGCTGCTTTTCCTTGCAACCCAATCAACCCTAAGCTAAGAGTTCAGCTCTAGTGTCACCTACCATAAGAGCCTCCCTGACTGCACCACATGGAGAGAGATGACCCTAGTCTCTGGGCACTCTCAGCCCTGTGTCCCCACCAAGATTCACTGTCATCGTTAGGGATGTTTGCATGCCATTCTCCCCTCAGACTGAGCTCCTCCAGCCATGGACCAAGCTCGTTCTGTGTGTCCGGATTTCCCAATTAATCACCCAATGGGGTACAGTGTCTGGTACCACAATGGATAAATAGATGAATAAAGGACAGGTGCCACTCGGCTCTGCCCACAAGGAGCTTTCAGGCAGGTGGGGAGGCCCCTCTCACACCGCAGGAGCACACGATGAGGCAGACATCGGGGTCGGGGTGGGAGCAAGCTCTGAGCCCGGGGTGGGGGGAGGTCAGGGAGGGCTGGTGGGCGTGGCAACCCGAAGGAGAAATTGTAGAGGCTGTGCTTGGGCGACAGTGACATCCCGAGCAGGCCGAAGGCAGGCAGAGCAGGGAGCGCTTCCGAGGGGGCCTGTGGGCATCGGGAGAGGCAGCATTTGGGGTGTGTGATGGAGATAAGGCCAGACTTAAGCGGAAGTTCCAAGGTGGGAACTCTGATGGGAAGTGTCAGTGGGGCCCATCCTGGGGCCTTTGGTCACTCACCCACTTAGCTGACGTCCAACCAGGCACTGTGCCCACTGCCAGCTACTACAGCAATGACAGATAGCAGAATTCAAAGGCTAGACTGGAGCTCTTAAAAGAACACCACTGCATCTGCTGTTACAAGGACCCGGAAATAGTCAGCTCATAACCAAAGCATTTGTAGAGCGTTTTACAGTATATAAAGTGCTTTCTCACATGTTAATGATTACAAAGTCCTGTGGTATAGTAGGAAGAGAGTGACTGTGGCTGCAGAAAGCCTGAGTTAAGGTCTTGCATCCTCTGTGCAGCTCATGATAACCCCCGAGCTTTGATGTCCTCATCTGTAGAACGATGACCATGGCTAGTGTTGACTGAACACCCACTGCAGGCCAGCTACTGTTGTAGTGCTTTTATATGTATATGTATAATATTTTATATGTATAATATTAACTATTTTAAACTTCAAAACAACCCTATCAAATAGGTACTACTGTTACCCCCATTTTGCAGATGTGGAAACCGAGGCTCAAAGGAGCTAAGTAATTGGCCTGAGTCACACAGCTGCTCAGCAGAAGAGATGAGATTTGAACACAGTTATTCCGGCTCCAGAGTCCACGTTCCTAGCCGCAAGGCTATACTGCAGATCCCGACAGCGGGCCTACCTCCGAGGTTTCGGCAGACTCATAAGATTAATAGACATGTAATTGGTTAGAGGTTAGAGGTCAATATTGACCATTGTGATTCTTCTGTCTGACGCTCATGGTGCTTCAGCATTTGGTTGCTTTAGCAGATGCTGTTGACACTCTGACATCACTGTTGGCCGTGCCTAGAGATCACCCACAGACAGTGGCAGTGGCCCTCTGCATGGGGCCATTCTCTCTCTCTGAGAGATGCTTGGCCACCAAACACGGCAGGCCAGAGGTTCTGGGGTGCTCACACCCAGAAGCACCCCGCAACCAATGAGGTCTGTGAGTTGGTGGATAAATACGTCAGTGGGCCAATTCCAAGGTATGCCCCACACAGTCCCTCAGAGGGTCCCTAACAGGACTGAGCCCCAGCTTCCCACAACAGTCACCCACCCACGAGGCCCCTCTTATGGACCTCCTCCTCTCTTTGCCTCACTCCCCACCCTCATAATGCTGCCTGGAATCATCTCCCAAAGAAACTACGTGCATCGCATCGCAATCCTTCCCTCAGGGTCAGTTTGGGAGGGACCCAAACTAAGACGGGTGCAAGCTGGTTTGGAAAGAGAAGAAAAGAAGAGCTATTACCCATTGAGGTTTGAGGTTTTTCTGGACACATGTGACTAGCGGAAGAGCTGTGGAGGGAGGGGCACACACAAGCCCTCCCACGGAAGGGGAAAAATCCCAGGAAGTGGGGAAATAGACCAGGTACCCCTCATGCTGGCTGTCAAACAGGACAGCCTCCCCCGAGCCCAAATTTCACCTGACGCTCCAAAAAAGATTGGCCATCAAAGGATTTTTGGCAAGAGCCCCCGTGCCTCTGGAGTAGATTAAAGGGGCATTCCTTGCAACTCTGGGATGTGAGCACAGAATAAACACAAATAAGCTCCCCTTGTCTAAATAAACTGAGGTACAGTTTTATGAAGCCGTTTTCTTTTTCTCCTCACCCTCCCACACTCCTCTCCTCAAAGGCCACGCTTGTTTGCTTACTTACTTAATCCCAAACCCTTTGCACCTTCAAAGGGCCCCTTTGTGTCTGGGATGATATGGAGCGTTGCTGCCTCGTAGACCCGATTTTCCAAATGAACTTCCAAACACAGAAGAGCCCAGATGATTGACAATGAGGCAGCATCGTGGTTTGGGCCAACGGATGAAATGAACAGAAGGCAAGAAGGAAAACACGAGAAAGGATGAATTTTCAGCGGGTTCCTCCAGCCAAATAGTTTGTAATTTCATTGGAAAGGATCCTCATGAGGAAAGAGACCAAAAAACATGGTGGAAAAACAGCAAATTACTGGCCCAGCAGTGTGGCTTCTTTCTTTGACAAGTTGGTCATAAAGGAAGAGGGACAGGACGCATGGGAAAGGGCTGAGAGCTGGCCCGCATGGTGGGAAAGAGGGCTTTGTCACCTCAAAATGAGGGTGGCCCTTGGGCCAGGTCCAAAAGATTCTCCACCCACTTCATTCATCACTGAAGCTGCAGAAGCACTGAGAACAGAGGGCATCTGGCCGGAGCCACCGTGGAGGGTCCACACGGGGAGAAGCTTTCAGAGAACACAGTTGGAATGAAAAGCCAACCCAAGAATTTTTTAAAAAGAAAGCTGGCCGTGAAAGAACATATTATTCAGAGCCGATCAAAGAAAAATCAGGGAGGGTATTTGCATTGTGAGGTACCCAGTTCCCTAAAGGTTCAAGTCCTTCCAATAAGAGGCAGGATCACCTAGTGGTCAGAAGGCTGGCTGTGGAGCCAAACTGCTTGGGAGGGAATCCCCAGCTACACCACTGATGGGCTGGGTGACCTTGGCAAATTACATAAACTTTCTGAGCCTCAGTTTCCCCATCTGCAAATCAGGGCTGATGATAACAATTGTACTTACTTCAGGGAGTTGTCGGTGAGGATTAAATGAGAACATACATCTAAAGCACCTAGAAAAGTGTCTGGCAGATAATAAGTTACCAATACATGTTAGCTCTAATTACTACATGGCTTCCAAAGACAATAGCTCCTCGGCGCTACATTATTCTCACAGGTGCAACAGAATAAAAGTTAAAAAGGCAAAGCAGCATGAAAGCAGGTTCAGAGGAAAGAAGAATGCCCTGAAGCTAGGAGGCTGGAACAAAGCCGTGGATGGCCTTACCTGAGCGTATCCCCCAAGGAGCACAGACGACCGGTCGCTGTGCCTGCCTCCCGTGCTGGGGAACCCTGAGGTCCCTCGCATGCCCAAGTTCTCCTCAGTGCGGTAGGAAGGCCCCCTTAGACTGTGGATCAGAGGCGTGGCCGAGGCTGGGGCTCTGTCCTCGCAGGGGAAGTGGCACACCCCCTCCTCACCCTGTAAAGCAGCTCTGCCACCCGGCTGTGCCTGTCGCTGCCATGGTTAGCGGCTGGGACTGGGTCCCCGGGGCAGCGGAGGGGCATGTCGCAGGCACGGTTCACAGTGTGGTCTGTCTGTGCAGAGGGTGGCACTTCTCAGGCCCACCTGCCTTGAGAGCAGAGCCCCATCTCCATCATCTGCTCGGGATCAAGGTCTCAGCTTTCCTCCGCGGAGGTGTCTTCATGGGGGAGAACCGGCCATGGGCACGCCTCCACTCAGACAGACGCACGCACCCTGGCGAAACCCACCATTTGGTGCAAACGTTCCACACGCACCCCAGAAGCCCAACTTTTCCATTTAGACCCCTGCAGCTTGGGAATGAAGCTGGAATTACAGCAAAGACAAAGGGGCCGCTATCAGTAATTATTTCTGAAACAACAAGCAACTAATTGGGACTTACTGTTGTTATAAACCTATACGGCAGGCAGTAATTCAACTGCAGCTAATGGGAATTCCAGCACCAGCCTCTGCCCCCACTACACGACGACTCCCCTCGCCCCGGGCGGAGGGGTCTGCTGCTGGAAGAAACAAATGGTTTCTTCGCAGCCCTCCGAGAGACAGTAGTCATTCTGGAGACTTCTGCCCGGGGGACGTCAGTGTGGCCGAGCAGTGGGGTGAGACAAGGCACAAGTGAGAAGCCCAGGAGCACAGGAAGGCTTCTAGATCGGCTGCCATGCCCCCTCAGGATGGTGACATCATGCCTGTGGGAAATGGCTGCGGGATGCTGTCAAGTCAGTGGAAAAAGAGCTGAATCGCCTCTTTTATAAATAGATTTATTGAGAACCTTCTAACGCACCGGGAGCTCTCAGAGATTCATTTATACACATTATTTCCTTGACTCCTCCTAACAGCCTTAGGAAGGAAAGGAGGTGCCATTAGGAATGGAAGAGGGCAACCTGGCTCACAGAGAGGAAGTCACCTGTGGGAACTCACCTGGCCGCTGCACAGTGAAGCCAGGGTTGGAAACCGGGAGGAAGGGGAAACTTTGGGTGACATTCCTGCAGGCAGGCTGGTGATGTGGGAAGCAGGTGTGGAATCTGGGGACAGCTGGGTGTGGCTACTTACTAACTGCCTGGTGAGCTTGTCAAGTTACCAAAACATTCCATGCCTCAGTCTCTGCGTCTGTGGACTGGGGATGATCATGCCTATCTAGTGGGTCTGCTGTAAAGACCACACGCTGTAACACGTTGCATATAAAGCATTCGACGTAGTGCTTAGTGCATGGTAAATGCCCAGTAAATACCAGTTATTTAAAGATGCTGTCGAGATGCTCTCCAAGAAGCACCGAGGGTTGGAAGAAACTCATCGTCTGAGCACGGCAGAATTTTTGTGATAGTGGAAGCTGTGGAAGTTTCAGCAGAGTGTCTGTCTGCCTGTGTCCCTGGGGAAGGGGGCAAACCAACCCAGCGGGCTGGCTCCGCTCTGAGGCCACTGCCCTGGTGTCCAGGGCAGCGGGAAGCTGGCCAAGCTCCCAGACAGCCTGTCTCGGACCTGGAGCACAGAGCCGTTGCCTCACCAGCTTGTAATGAGCTGCGTCTCCATCCTGATTAGGGGAACAATCCTCACTCAGAGGGACTCAGGGGAAGGAAGTGACCGCGTCGTGGGGACAGGGCATAACCTCGTCTCCCAAGGAGGGGCTGGCTTCTGGGGAGCTGGTGACTTGGAGGTCACAGCCCAAGACGGTGCCCATCCCCCTGGAGGAGGCTAAGCAGACCCCACTGGGGCAGGTCTGGGTCAGAGCAGGCGACGAGCTGAGCCGCTCAGGCCTCCGTCTGCAAGCCTGGGAGGCAGCTGCTCATGGGCTCTGGTTTGCCAAGAGGGGCAGGCAAGGAAAGTAACATTCTCTGGGCACATTCTGGGCACCAGGCCGGATGCCAGCCCTATGACATCATCACTGTCATCAACATTGTCCTATTAACTCAAATGTTAGAGCACCATCTTTTCCAAAACTGTAGATTGCAGCCCGTTACTGGGTTATGAAAACAGTTTAGTGGGTGACAAATAGCATTTTCTAAATAACGTGATAAAAAAACCAGAAAATTTCAGGGAGCATTGCGCTGAGCGAGGATTAGTATCGTGCTGTGGAACTTTCATTTCCTGAACGTGTCTGCAAGTGTTTGGGAGCTGGGTTGTAACGGGGATGGAAATCGTGCTCTTTCTTAAAGTTGTTGTAGGGATTGAATGAGTTAATGTTTTAAGTGCTTAGTGCAACGTAGCGGAGGCTGCCAGCAGCCACCCAAGTCCCCCTGGAGATAGTTCAGGCCCCCTGTACGTGCCTTCCTGGATGTCTCTGTCTCTGTCTCTCTCTGGTCGTGGAAATATGCTTAGTTCAAGGTCAGGGCAGGTAAAAGCATGGCAGAATTAATGTCCCAGGATCAACCCTCAGCCTAGGAGGACTGGGGGATGGTGGATAAACACCGCATCCTCCTCCCCCTCACCAAACCAGTGCAACAATTCTGACGCATATCCCCCATGATCTCTCTGAGCCCCAGATGCCCACAGAACAACTCCCTTCCCCGTCTCCCTTCCTCTCTCTCTCTCCACTTCCTGGGATCCCCTCCCAAGTAAACTTCTTGCACCTATATCCTTGTCCTGGTGCCTCATCTTATTTTGCATGAACTCAACCTAAGATAAGCAGATTCTGGCAAAAAGTAAGTGCTTCATCACGTTCATCTAGAGACAGGATCTGTTCAAAGGCTTCACATGTATCATCTTACTTAATCTTCACCCCAGCCCTATAAGGTAGGAACTGTGATAGTCCCCATTTTCCAGGTAAGGAAACTGAGGCTTAGAAGAGTTAAGAACATTGTTCAAGGTCACATAGATAGAAAGGAGAGAGCTCCATTCTGAATCCATGTGTGTTACTAAAGCCCCGTTCGCACCCTCTGCTCTCCATTTAATCCACACAACCACCCCGCCAGTTAGCTACTGTCGTTACTCCCATTTTACAGATGTGGAGATGGAAAGTTCAGGGAGGTAAAGCATTCAATTCCCACACTATTCACTGCCAGCCTGGGACCCCTGGCCCTGTGCTTCCCATGACATCAGGCTGCCTCCCAGTGCCCTGGAAAGGGTAGGCATGGAGAAAAAAAAAATCCCCGCAGTGGAAACTGGCAGCTCTTCACCAAACCTGTGGTACAGGAGAGAGGTAAGATGTGGATGAAAGAAGGGACAATTCTAGCAGGCTTACGGGGATTTCCAGATGGAAGTGTGTTCCAACGGTTGTGCCTCAACTTCTCAGCCTGTTAAACGGGGCTGCTGAGCTGACGTTAAATCCCTCTGCTCACTGCTGGCTTCAACTCATCTTCCCATCCTTATCTCCAGCAGCCCCACCATTTCCACCCAAATCCCGTGAGTTGTGCGTGCCTAAGGTCTGAGCTCCATCTGCATGGCTCACGGTGATCACTCACTGCCCATCTGCTGCATGCCGGGCAGCGTGCTGACCACGGTGCCTCAGCTTCCTCATCTGGTATATTGGGATCATCTTAGTATCTTCTTCAGGGTTGTTATGAGGATTAACTGAGCTACTTGTGCAAAGCACATATCTGACCAAGGACTCTCAACTCCACATTAAAAAACCAAACAATCCAATTAGAAAATGAACAAGTGATGTGAAGAGCCATTTTCCCGAAGAGGATATTCAGTTGGCAAATAGGCATGTGAAAAGATGCTCAACGTCACTCACTCCTGGGGAAATGCAAGTAAGACCATGGTGAGATGCAACACCATACCTATTAGAAGAGCTAAGATTTAAGAAAAAATAGCGACAACACCAAATGCTGGCAAAGATGTGGAGAAATGGAATCACCCATACATTACTGATGGGAATGTAAAATGGTACAAGCCGCTCTGCAAAACAGTTGACTCTTTTTTAAAAAAATCAAACATACACTTACCATATTACCCAACAATTACACCCCTGGGCATTTATCTCAGAGAAATGAATTCTCAGATTCACATAAAAACTTATACATGAATGCTTGTAGCAGTTTTATTTGTAATAGCCCCGAACCAGAAACAACCCAGATGTCCTTCGATGGCTAGACCATGGTACATCCACACCATGGAATATTACTCAGCAACGACAAAGGAATGAACTACTGATGCATAAAACAACTCGGATGGATTATGCTGAGTGAAAAAAGTCAATCTTACGAGGTCACATACCTTGTCATTCCATTCAGATAACATTGTTGAAATGACAAAAGTATGCGGATGGAAAACACAGTAATGGTTGCCAGGAGTTAAGCATGGCAGAAGGGAGAAGCGTGGCTGGCAAAAAGTAAGCCACCCTTACTGGCTTACTGGTAGAAGGGAGAAGGGTGGCTCTATAGAGAACTAGCATAAGGCAGATTTTTGTGGAGATAGAGTAGATCTGTGTCTTGATTGTGGTGGTGGTTACACAAATCTACACAAGTGGACACAGAAGTGTACTCACACACCATCATGCCATTGTCAGTTTCCTGTTTTGATACTGTACTACAATCGTGTAAGATTTAACCACTGGAGAAAACTGGGTGCCCTCACAAAGGATCTCTCCACACTATTTTGCAATTTCTTGCAAATCTATAATTATTTCTAAAATTTAAAAAAAGCGTTTTAAATGAGCTTGTAAAGAGTTTAGATCAGTGCCTAAGTCAACACTTAATATTAGCTCTCATTATTATTATTTCATTTTCGTTATTACTTCATCTTATTTAATGTTCACAATAAACTTATGAAAAAAGGGTTTTTTACCTCCATTCTACAGACTGGAATACTAAGACTCAGACACATTAGGTAACTTGTCTAAATTTACATATCCATAAAGACCTAGGAATTGAAGTTCAAATCCATGGACTTCCCACATATATGCGAATCCCCAGTAAAATAAAAATCTTTGCCCTCACTGAGTTTATAACATAGTAACAGAAGTAAGAGATATTAACTTAAACCCAAGCAGAATACCATACATGCTGTATAAGTTCTATGGAAGGATGGGAGAAGAAAAAGTTAAAAATTCCAGCTGGGGAGATTTAGGAAGGCTTCCTGGAAGAGGTGGCATTTGGGATTGTTTTGAAGAATGAGTAGGAGCTCAGTAGGTATAAAAGGGGGTACTGGTGCAGGAAAGGACATTCCAGGTAGAGAGAACCTGATGGCTAAGGGGTGGGAGAGCTTGGAGAACAGTGACAAGCTCAAGGTGGCTGAAGCTGCTGGCATGTGATCAGAGGCAGAGGCAGAAGGAAGGAAAAGCAGAGGGCAGTCGGTGAGAATAGGGTGGGGATTGGGCTTGTTCTCCCAGCTTTTGCTCACTGTGGCCTGCAAATTGGAGTCTGCCATGGAAGCCTAAAGGCCAATGTCTAGAATGCATGTGCTGTGAAAACAGTGCACAACAAGGCACCAGGCTTCTATTTATGCTGAAAAAGCCGGGTAGAGCTCTGCAGTGGGTTCTGGGGTCCCAGGAAACAAGGAGACCTTCTGTTTCAGGACCTCAAGGTGACGTTTTCCAGGGTCCTCCCAAGACCAGCCCTAGTGGATCGTAAAGGCAAACCCCTGCCCCTTGCGGGCTTTGGAATTTTATCTTTCAATAATAAGTCATGAGCCCTATCACATCTGTACTTAGTAATCTTCCCACCCCATCAATGACCACTGTGCAGTCAGGATCCAGGTCTTTCTGGGTCATTGTTGAATGCAGCTTGGAGTTGACCACGTAGAGGTTTCATATTCAATTCCATTCGATCAATCCAATATCTATTTATTGGGTGCCAGCTAAAAAAAGACCCTGTGCTAGGATCGGAGGTGAAAGAACAAGACGCAGTCCCATAGTGGAGAAGAGACAACCACAGGACACCTCACACAAGGCAATGGCAGTGCCGACCATCTAGAGGCAAAGGGATGAGAAACTACCCTGGACTTTGATTGGTGGAGATGGTCACATCTGCATGACTTATCTTTAAAAAATATGTTCCTAAAGCCATTGTGGAAAACAATATGAAGGTTCCTCAAAAAATGGAAACTACCATGTGATCCAGCAATTCCACTCCTGGGTATATATCCAAAGAAAACAAAAACACTAATTCAGAAAGATACATGAACCTTAATGTTCACAGCAGCATTATTTACAATAGCCAAGATATGGAAGAAAACTAAGTGTCCATCAACAGATAAATGAAGAAGATGTGGTATATACATACAATGGAATACTGCTCAGCCACAAAAAGAATGAAATTTTGCCATTTGCAACAAATGGATGGACTTGGAAGGTATTATGCTAAGTGAAATAAGTCAGACAGAGGAAGACAAATACTGTATGATGTCACTTATCTAAAACATACAACAAACTAGCAACTATAACAAAAAAAGAAACAGACTCACAGATGTAGGGAACAGTGATTACCAGTGGGGAGAGGGAAGGGAGAAGGGGAAAGATAGGGGTAGGAGATAAGAGGTACAAATACTGTGTATAAAATAAATAAGCTACAAGGAAATATTGTACAACACAAGGAATATAGCCGGCATTTTGTAATGACTATAAATGGAGTATAACCTTCCAAAATTATGAATTACTATGTTGTACACCTGAATCTTATATAATATTGTAAATCAACTATACCTCAATAAAAAAATGTGGAGGTAAAGCCTCATTCTTAATGAGAAGGGCACTGTTGGTCATATTGTCCAGAAATTGTTAATGGGACTAAACTGAGACACAAGTTCTGCTTACATCACAGTAAATTTATTGAAATGGTGATAATGAGACTGTTGACCTTTTTGCTAAGGTCATGAGTGAAAACTGGATGTACCACAACTGCAATACGAGAAATGTGTTAAGGAATAATGCATTTTAGATCATTAGCCAAAATAGCAATGTACTTCCTGCAGTTCAACTGCTAGAGCCCCAAAGTGAATTATTTGAAAAACGAGATCCCAAAGATTCTAAGTGGGATACTTTTTGAAGTACGTCATCCTTATTCAAGTGGAGATAAAAGAAACCCAACTAAGAAAATTGTGACCAGGCTGACTGACAGAACAACTGTGGATGAAGTATGGGATCTTTTAAAAATGCCTATCTTTTTTTTTTTGCGGTACGCGGGCCTCTCACTGTTGTGGCCTCTCCCGTTGCGGAGCACAGGCTCCGGACGCGCAGGCTCAGCGGCCATGGCTCACGGGCCCAGCCGCTCCGCGGCATGTGGGATCCTCCCGGACCGGGGCCCGAACCCGTGTCCCCTGCATCGGCAGGCGGACTCTCAACCACTGCGCCACCAGCGAAGTCCAAAAAACGCCTATCTTGAAGATAAGTTTGACTCAAGTTTTGGAGGAACTAAGGTAACCTTGATAGGCAGTGGAATGAATCACAGTGTGTGAAATTCCTTAACCAAAAATTTATTGGCTTAAAAAAAATGCAGAGGTGGTACTTGATTGTCTGTGGGTCTTTGCAGTCAGGAGTTTTGTTCAAATAACTTCCTCACCTCTCCGTGTCCATTTTGGTTTGCCTTTCCCAGACTGTCCCTGAGGCCTGGAGCAGCTGATGATTTTGGAAAATGGATTTTGAGCTGTAAAGGATAGCTATTCCAGATGTATACTCAGGTTTCAGAAATAAGAATTAGATTTAAAAGAACAGCTGAGAGAAGAAATTAACACACTATTGTAAATCAACTCTACTTCAATAAAATTAAAAAAAGAAAAAAAAAAAAAGCAGCTGAGAGACCTCAGCAATCTTCTGGGACAATCGCTTTCAACCTGGTGTTTTTGGAGGCTAAGAGTTCTGCAGAGGTGCCCCGGGGGGATGGGGTGCTGGGAGACAGCCCTGTGGAAGGGGGATGCTGAGGGCCTGGTCCCGGGGTCTCCACCTGCATCAGGCAGAAGAGGTCAACGTAACCTTTCTTACACATTGCAGTTCCAAATACGCTGGAAAAAAACACTGTGTAAGGTTTAAAACCTCCAAAGCTAGTCCATCATGATCACCTCATCATATTTTACAGTAGCTGATTTTGAGTGTTTTGCGTGTGTCAGACACTGTTAAAGGGGCTTTATGTCCATTATCTCATTTAATCCTCATAGCGCCTTTAAGAGGTAGGTACCATTATTAGCCCCTTCACATAGGAGAAAACTTAGGCCCAGAGGTTAAGTAATTTGACCAAAGCACACATACCGTAAGAGATGGAGCCTGGCTTTGAACCCATGCAGTTGCCTCTTGAGCCTGCACAATTTTCCACCACGAGGTGCTGGAAGCTGAGGCCCAGGGAGAGGCAGGGACTTGCCCTAGACCTCACAGTGGGCTCAGGGCAGACCATTCCCCCTCAGGGCCTTCTTCCTCCTTCCTTCCCTCCCTCCCTCTCCATCCTGCAGTATACTTCCTAGAACCGACTCACAAGTGGCTTTAAATAGACCATCCCTTGGTTACCAAGCATCTGTGCTCTCATGAGGGGAGCCTCTGAAGGAGATGGAGCTGTGATAACAGATCTGCTTTGGAGCCCCCTGTTCTGAATGGTCCTGGGGCGCTCTCCTGGCCTGTGGCCTCACTTCCCACCCTCTGCTCTAGATGCAGTTGAAGACCTTGGGCACAGCATCCCAGGCCCTTCACAGTCTGCACTCTGTCTGTCTGCCCTGTCTCACCTCCGTTTGCTCCTCTACACATATCCTTGCTACTGCAGCTATGTCTACACCTTATTCTTTTGTCCATGCCGTTCCCTCTGCTGGGAATATCCTTCCTGCCTCGTTGGCCTGGCATTTTCCTCCTCACATGTGTCCTCTAGGGTCCTGACCTCCCCCACAAGGCAGAATCACTCACTCTTTCCCAGCACCCTCCCTGTCACAGCACACACCCCTGTGCTAGAACCATTGATTTCACTTCCCTGATTCAAAGACATGCAGGTAGTCCCATTTCCCCTTGACTAAAATCAGGGTAGTTCTTACAATCCGTGCTTCTGAGTCAGAGTCCTTCTTGCCTCCTGGAACCCTGTTATTGAATGGATAGTGTTTTGTAATTGATGTCGTCTTAGGATCCAGGAAATACAGGACTTGAGCTCTGGGTTGAGCTCACCTGGGTTGGAGGCCATGACCCAGGAGTCTCAGGACTGCCAGCAGCCAACACAGGGAGGCACAGAGGAGGGGCTGGGTGGTGGCAGTCATGGTGTTCATGGACTGGAAGGCCCCCTTTGTGCCCAGGTCATCATGGGAGGCCTGCGGGGCTGTAGGCTCCAGGGCACCCTGGAGGCCCAGGAGAGCCTCCTGCCGTTTTTACCCACTACCCGAGTTCACACAGCTACCTAATGGCCTATGCCCTGGAGAGAAATAAGGGCGAGAAGAGCAGACTTCATTTCCCCCTGTGTTAGTTTCCTGCCATAACAAAGTACTACCACTCACTGGGTGGCTTAAGCAACAGAAATTAATTTCCTCACAATTCTAGAAGCTAGAAGCCCAAGATCAAGGTGTCAGTAGTAGGGTTCGTTTCTTCTGAGGCCTCTCTCCATCTTCTCCCTGTGTTTTCACATGGTCTCTCCTCTGTGCGTGTATCTGTGACCTAATTTCCTCTTTTTATAAGGACGCCAGAGTCATATTAGATTAGGACCCTTTCACCAGCTTTACTGAGCACCTACTATATGTGTGGCACTGCTCTAAGAGCTAGGGATTCAGACAAAGATAGTGATATTGTCAGCCAGATGCCACATCCAAGGGCACCCTAGCTGTATTTAATTCTTTATGGACTCCATTTTAGTATTTTTCCCTTTCTGTAGCAAATATTGCTAACTGTCCCTAAAATTCATGCTTTTCCTTCTATGGTATATTCCTTCCATGTGGAGGAATTTCCCAGAAAGCAACAACAGTTCCCAGCTCCATTTATATCTAGGTGTGGCCAAGTGACCTCACTGATGAAATGTAAGAGGTGATGAGAGCCATTTCCAGGCTGAGACTTTTATGAAGCTGGTGAGCTTCTCCACATTCTTTTGTACCGTCCTTTGACCAGATGCAGGATGGTGAAGCCATAGGATGGAAGGAGCCTGGGTTCCTGAATAACTGGATGGAGGAGAGCCACCCGCCGACCAGAAATGTCAACCTCAGACTATTATGTGAACAAGAAGTATATTTCTATTGTGTTGAGCCTTTATACATTTGGGGGTCTTTTTGTTATAGAAGATTACATTACCCTAACTCACACAATTTTTATGTGAAGTCAGTCTCATTGCTGCACCGGTCCAGACACGTCTTTGTAGCTCTGTTACCTACTGTCAAAAGAGCTTTGGATGTAGGGACCCAAAGGAAATGTTTATCAGCCAAGAATCAGCCTTTCCTCTAAGCCAGATGCGCTTTTTAACTTAGATTGTGAGAGTTTTCTATGAGAAGGACTTAAAAACCCTGGTAAAACAAGCTTTCAAAATTTGAGAGAAAACTGTAAAGCTTCCCTGAGAAATTCCCAAGCACCATATTCCTTTACCTGGGAAGTCGATCTGGATACAGGACAATTTTTTAAGCAGCCAGAAACCCTTTACCTCGGTTCTAGTCACTGGGGCTGTGGCTCAGTGAGGGAGCAGGCAGAATAAGGACCACCTGGTAAAGAGAAATTAGCAAGTAATGGAATCCCAGCCCCCTGGTTGGGTCAACAGCATGAGTCAGAGTGCTACAGAAATAGAGAAATCTCATTCATAAATTTTTCCTCACCCCAGCTTAAGAGCTTTCAAAGTCATAAAGTCGACATAAAGCCAGAAGACCTACAATTGTCCAATTAGAGGTTTTATCCAGGAAAACACACATTTTCAAAGTCACTGGTTGGTCCCCGTGCCAGGAGTGTAGCTGAGCTGATTTGGCGTGCTGCGCCTCTGGGTTTTATGGAACTTTCCACTTCAGTGAGACAGGACAGAAGACTTCTCAGAGCCTTTTACCCCCAGGGTGTGGTCCACGAGGGGCCTAGAGACACCCAAAGCTACTCCTTCCTGTGACAGCTCAGGAGAAACGAGAATCTACTTAAGCCAGCTCATCTGGGAGGGGGTAGCAACTAAGCGCTTACTATCTACTATTTTTGAGGGTTCTAAGTACATAGCGCACATGATTACATTCAATCTTTATTACTCCCCTGCAAGGAAGGCTCTACTTTCCTCCATATTCCAGATGAGGAAAGTGAGGCCGATATCTGAATGCAGGTCCAGTGATTCTAAAATACTTCATCCTCTACATTCTGTTACCACTCATGATCCCAGGGCCCTTACTCTGTCTCTGTCAGGTGAACAGCATGACCAGTGAGGGGAACCAGCCCTGGACAGAGCTCCCAATATCTTCCAGGCACTGTGCTGGCGTTTTGTTTAGATTATCATGATAAATCCTCATAACGGTCCTGCAAAATAAGGATTGTTACACCCATTTTACAGCTGAGGCAACTGAGGCTCAGAGACGTACGGTACATACCTGCCCGAGGCCACGCAGTTAGAAAACGGTGGTGAGTCTGTCTGAGCGAAGTCCCTGCTCAGAAGCCTTATCCCAGACCCTGACCTCACCCCCCTATGCATCATAAGACTTTTATTCTGGGGAGGGATTTCTTTTTTGTCAAATTCCACCTCTACTTGTGCACATTTAATTGGTAACTTCTCTGACAGCCTTGGATGTTGAGCCTTCCACAGGCACATCTACTTTTAGGCCACTTACTAGCTGAGTAACCTTGAGGACGTCCCTAAACCTCTCAAAGGGGACACAGTTTCTGCTCTCATGGGACTTACCATCTAGACCAGGTGTTGATGAACTTTTCCAGTAAAGAGCCAGAGCTTAAATATGTTAGGCTTTGGGGTCCATCTAATCCCTGCATGGCAACTACTCAGTTCCGCCATCGCAGTGTGAAAGCAGCTGAAGATATAAACGGATGCATATGACCAGATTTGGCCCATGGGCCTAAGTGTGCAGACCTCCTGATCGAGATGGTCAAACGATTCCACAAGTGTTAGATTCTCATTGGGTAAGTGCTACAAAGGAGACGGACCACCCTTCCCTGAGAGTTTTTCCCCCCCGGAACTGGTCCCAAGGGGGTTGGCAGCTTGGACAAGGCCACTCCGTGAGTCAGAGCCAGGCTAGGACCAGGGTCCAGGTCTCCTGTTCTCCCCTCGGGGCTCCCCCCAGCACATGCTGCCTCCCTGGCCATCAGGGAACCTCCTCCAGGAACTGAGGCTGGTCCTGCAGCCCTGTTAGAGGCGCAGGGACAGCGGGCAGCCCTCAGAGAGCAGCCCGGGGCTTCTGCAAACGCCTGGCTTAAACTCTGCCTGGGGCCAAGAGGCTTCCCCTAGCAAATCACTGGCTCATTTCTCTCCAGCAGAGCCTGGCTCTCGCAACACCTTCTGGAAAGCCGTTAAGGCAGCTGCAGCAGCACGCGTGGCGTTAATTTATTAAAATCCCAGCTTGTAAAAGCCGAGCTTGCAGGCAGAGCTGGAGGAAGCAGAGGCACGCGGCACCGGACACGGCGTGAGCTGCTATTTTCTTCTCCCACAGCCACAAAAGGAAATGTTGGCGAGGTCCTGGGAGAAGGGGTGGTTGGCGGGGAGAGGACGCTGCTGGATTTGATAGCACGTATACGAGTCATTTGTCTTATTGTAAAAGAGATGTGTGTTTGGACGCCGAAAATACTCTGGATCCTTTCTTTCCTCCCCTCGCAGGCATGAAAAGCCGGGAGCAAAACAAAATGCTGCTGATTTTGAGGCTATTTTGGGTGCCTACCGCTGACTGTCTGCTTCCGAGCCCCTCGGCACACGGCACACACCGCCTTCTCAGAGAATGGTTTGATCAAATTGAAATGGGGACTGAACGAGCATCTTGCTGCTGCCGCCGCCCGCCATTAGAGCAGAAAGCGCTCCCCAAAGGCCGGGCCTGGCCCACGTCGCTGAATTCTCTCTCTCCCAGATGCCCACCCACTGCACACCTCCTGCCCGCGCCGTGCTCGCTGGCGCCTGAACTCGGCTGCCCACCCCGTGCCAGGAAGCTATTTACCAAAGGAAATAACTCCGATAAAGGGCTAAAATTAGCCAGCAATGATGGAAAACATTTTGTCGAGCGATCTGTTGACAAGAGGGGAAATAGAGCTGTGAAAAAGATAGGGGGTGAAGGACATGGAGGGACAAGGGGGCTGACTGTGACAGGTGGGGGAACCCAGAATTATCTGGGACAGAGCCCAGAGGCCAGGACGGCTGCATGGACGGCTAGGCCCAAGTGGCCAATCTTCCCTCTCACTCAGGGGCCCCCATCCTGCGCTATGGCACCTGGCCTCAAGGCAGTGAAGGAGGCAGAGCCAGCAAGTTTCTTCCCAGAGGATGGATATCTGAGGATGGGTATCAGAAGCGCAGCCCCATGAAGGAAGCAAGCAGAGGGCAGGGTGGAGGCTAACCAGAACTTGGCTTTTGGAGTTCAAGTCTCAGCTCCGCCAGTTACTAACCGTGACCTTGGACAAGCCACTTAACATCTCTGAGCCTCATGTGAATATCCTCACGTGATAACTAAGTATAAGGTTAGACCCACATCACAGGGTTGTGGTGATAATACATGCATACTATTTACCAAAGCAGCATTATTCAGGGCATTCAGCCTTCTGCAAACATGGATGGAGGGCATTCTGTGTGCCAGGTGCTGTCCTGGGAACTGGGGAATGCCTTGATGAGTTAGACAAAGCCCCGCTCTAAAATACTTTAATTCCATAGAGAACACCGCAGGGAAGGAAGAGCTCTCCTTAGAAATATAGAACCAGCACTGTTCGTCCTGAAGCAACTGAATTGAAAGGCCCCAGAATGCCTTTGCTGGGCCACAGAGACATTTATCCCACCCGATTGCATGTCTACCACTGGCTACATACTGGAGAGGAAGGGATTTGAGCTCAGTCTGCCTTCGGGAAATACACAGCCTGGTGGGGAAAACAAGTAGATAAACAGGTATCTGCCATTCAGCACGAAAAGGACCATAACAGAGTTAGGTTTAAGAGGGAACCATGAATGCTCCCTGGAGAGAGAGGGAACGACCTCATGAAGGAAGTGACAGAGGCGGGTCTTAAAGGATGTGTAGGAGCTGACCAGGCAGACAGGGAGGAGAGGAAGGCGTTCCCACAAGAAAGAACGAACAACATGACGTTTGTGAGAAAAATGTCCCTAGTTGGGAATGGCTGGTGTGAAAGATGCAGGGACTGGTGATACTCAACCCAGTTAATAATTGCTATGGCAGGGACCAAACAGTTAACATGTGCTGGTCATGGCGCTGGAGAACAGGGTTCCAGAGCCCCTCTGTGAGCCAGGCCCTTCCTGTTAGTTGCTGGACTACTGGAAGGCCAGGGGTGTGTGGCAGGGCCTGGACAGTTGGAGGATGTTAGGCGGGGGACACAGAGAGGGCTCGGGGCAGTGGACAGTCACCAACTGGTTTAGAGGTATGGTTATACCAGCATGTGCAGCTAAATGGTGGAAGGAGTGGAGGGAGAGGAACCCTGAGGATGGGGCAGGGTCTCCAGAGCCCACAGGGAAGTCGTGGGGCATCCCAAGAGGCAGAGATCTGGGACCCCGACCATGATGTTTGCCAAAACACCTCCATTTTTATTCTGTTTGCACGTGGCTCTCCCATCCAAGGCTTCGTCCGGGAGAAGAACTTTGATGTTAAAACAATGACTCAGGTAGCACAGGCTCTGTTCTTTGATGAGCAGACATCTGAATTTTGCCCTCTTCAGCTTTTGCATTTGCCACCACACTGTGGAAGGATGTATCTGAAAAGTTTCTGAAAGCCATCCTTTTCTCTTCATTCCCATGGCTGATATTCCGAAGCCTTTTCCCTCCCCTGAGGGAAAGAGACCTGGAAAGCATCCTGAAAACAGGGATAGGTCTGCTCCTTGTGAGTAGTCCCAGCAGCTCACGCAGGGCTGGACCTATCAGAGGGCTTGATAAGGATATGATGTTAGCACCCAGTGGATGGCCATTGGTCATCTCCAAGGGCAACATGAATGTTTCTCTCTGAGGCCTCAGATAAGGCCACTGAAACCACAGGATGAGGTGGAAGGAACATGCACTTGGAGAGCAGGACAGACCAGGAGTTTAATCCCAAGGCCACCCACCGCATCCTAGCTCTGTGCTGTTGGTTACGTGATTTACTGGCCTTGCCTCATTTTTTTTAAATCTGAAAAACGGAAATGAGAACAATAACCATCTGATGGGGTCATCATCAAGATAACTGAGATAACGTTTGTTTTATCACGTAAGTTTGGTTCTTGCATTATCAATACGAAGTGTTTAATTACAGCCAGGCACATAGTAGGTTCTCAATAAAAGCAAGTCCTTTCCCTCTCCTCTCTTTCTTTGAGGTTTCCAAGCACTAGAGTTTGCAAGTCTTTACAACAAGCTAAATATATACAAGTTAATCATATTCGTGTATTTGCATAAATTAATAAGCAGTAATTATATATTACAGCAATTTCTGAAAAGTATCCCAAAATAACTATCTCAATACACCAAAATGTTAACAATGTTTTTTTTCTGGGTAGTGGAATTGGGTGATTTGTATTTTCTCCCCAGATTTGCTACAATTAGTAGGCATTATTTTCTAAATAGGTGGGGAAAAAAAGCAACAGTGAATAAGAAGAAAGCTGTCCTCCCATACCCTGTGTGGGGAAGTCTGTTCACTGGCCTCAGATTCTGCTGACGGTCTCTGTGACTCCACGGACCTGGCGAGTCATCAAAAGGTTGAAGTAGCTTGAAAATAGAAGATGTTGCAGTAGAATGCGTCAAGGCTGCCCAGGCTCTGGCCACGTGGGTCTGATCCTTTTCTTCCTTACTCTGGGAGGCCAGATCAGAAAGGAGTGTGCTAACCTGGGGGGAGGGGAAACAGAGGGGAACCCGCTCCACAAATGACTGTGCTCACAGGGCGCTGACGGAGGCCTAGATCTGAGGGCTCACTGTGCCATGTGCCAGATGCAAGATCTTGGGCCAGCTTTTTACTCCCCTGAGCCTCAGCGTTCTCAGTACATATGTTTTAGTTGTCGCTTCCTCCGAGAAACCTTCCTGAACCGCCCCAGCCTCCATGGGGCACCCCTCTTTAGAGCCTGCACCCCAATCTGCTCAGCCCTCTGTTACAATGATCTCTTCATGGCCCGTCCCCTGTACGAGGCTTAGAGCAAGGAACACAGCTGCCCACAGCTGTTTCCCTTGGCCTCTCATGGAGCCTGGTACAGAGTGGACCCTCCATAAACATCTGCTGAATGAATGAATGAATGAATGAATTATGAGTGACAGGCAAGCCCATGCCAGGCCCTGGAGCTGTGGAGATGTAGCTGCCAGGACCCCCTGCCCTCAAGGAGCTCACACTGTGGCTGGAACTCAGACTCCCCAATAGAACGTACACTATGAACAAGGCCTTAAAAGGCTTAAGAGAAACTAGAAGAATAAGGAAAGAGAGGAGAATTCCCCCAGGGCCTCGTATAAGAGACGGAATTTGCAAAGAGCCTGGAAGAATGAGTGAAACGTCCCCCATGGGGCCAGGAGGTAAGGCAGCTGAAGGCAGCAGTTAGGCAGGAGAGTGCTCAGAGGGGGAGAGATGAGTGCAAGGCGGGGACCAAGTGTGGAGCACCTCCCATGGGAGACAAGCAGGTCTGGGTGGCATTCTGGCTGCGGCAGGGAGCCCAGACACGTTGAGGAGGAGAGCTGATGGGGTCCAACTTGCCTCTCTCTAGACTGGCAGGACCAGGCATCTCGCACCTCTACTAGATGCCAGCCTAGCCTAGCATTCTTTCACCTGCCCATCAGGAGGGCTCAGAAATAGGACCAGTTTGGAATCTGCCCAATCTAGTCTTCAGCAAACAAGCCCTCTAATTTAAACCAGCATCTGTGAAAAGGGCACCCAGGATCTTAAGGGTAGCCAACTGTTGAAGACAAAGCCTGCTTGCCTTGTCTGGGCTAGAGGAGAAGAGCTGTGGCTTCATTTTGGGGGCCCAGTGTTCCCGCTAAAAAGTGTGGGGGCACTAGTTAAGTTCAATCTCACCCCAGGGCTTTGCATGTGCTGTTCCTGCAGCCTGAAACCCCTTCTCCCAATGTTGAACATGGTTGGCCTATCCTGATACTTCAAGTCTTGGTTCAAATACTGCTTCCTTAATGATACTTTTCCTGGCTCCCCATTTCACATAGCATTACTACTCCCCTCCATCACCTCCCATTATATGATTATATTTTCAGCTTTCATAGGGCTTCTTTTCTTTCCTTAGATACGTGTTTATTTTCTTTCTCCCCACCTGACTCCAACCAGACTTAAGTTCCATGATAGCAGCGAGCTTGTCTCGCTCACAGCTCTGGTCACTGTGCCTAGCATAGTACCTGACACATAGTAGGTACTCAATAAAAATGAATTGGATAAAAGAAAGGAAGGGAGGGAGGAATGGGGCTTCTAACACAATAGCTCCAAAATGAAACCCCGCCCCCAGCCCTTCTGCTCTGGGAAGCTGGCTCATTAACCACGAGCCTTTGGAAAACATTCAGGGCAGGGCCTGGGGTGTTGCATCCGCAGGGACAACAGAGGCCTGGTACTTGAGGCTGAAGGAAGGGAAGGGGAAGAGGGAGGGGACTAACCTTTATTCAGCCCCTACTGTGTGCCAGGCCATGTCTACTGAAGGAAACCTCTCATTTTACAGATGAGGAGACTGTAGCCCACAATGAATAAATATAAAATAACATTTATTTTGTAGCCGGGGTCAGCATGTCACATATATTGTCTCATCCATCATCCCCCTGCAAAGGTTGGGAGGCAGGCATTGATTACTGCTGAGATTTTATAAGCAGGGGGATTCAGGGATGTTCAAGAAACTTACTCGATTTCACACAATTCAGTGGCAGAGCCAGGATTAAGAACCCAGGTCTTTCTAACTTTTGTCTGATACCTCCCTTTGACAGAAAACACCCTTCACAGGCATGATGGCTGTCTTGGCCTTGCCCCGCACCCTGCCCTCCTGGGGACAGAAGTGGAGGGAGCCCCGTTCCAGGCCACGGCTATGAGCAAATTTTTCAGACCATCCCTAGTGCATCCACCGGCAGCTCTGGACCCCTTAATTAGCCTGCCACCTCTGAGTGCCGAAAGCTGCTTGGGCCGCCTGACTCAGGGAACATGCCAAGAGCCGCCGGCGCACGCGGGCAGGTGAGGAAGGGTGGCCTCGGGCCCTCCGGAGCAGCCAGCTCAGAAAGCACCCAGGGAGGCCCGCTCCGCAGGCTGGGATGCAGGGCAGGGCGAAGGCTTCGCTCGCTGTCTAGGACGCGAGGGCTCGGTCATTAGGCTCTGTCACACCCATCAACTGTGTGACCCGTAAGTTTCTTCCTTTCTCTGAGCCCTAACTTTCCTATCCATAAGGCTATCGTGAAGAAGAAATGAAATGACATACGCCAAGCACTGCCCAGGGCTGTCCCGGAGGGAGAGTTCAGTAAAGGTTGGTTTTCTCTACTGAGCACGGCTGTCCTGGATGAATTCTAAATTCAAAACCAGCCTGCAAATTCTCCTTCCCACTTGCATACTCACATGTGCGACAAACACTCGTGGGGTCCGTGCTCCGTGCATGCCCTGGACACTGGAGAAAAGACAATGAACAAAATGGTCCAAACCCCTGGCCTCAAAGCCCTTACTTTCTAGTTGGGGGGCTGGGGAAGGAGAGGGGATGATCAACAAAATAAAGAAATAAATGTCAGATAATGTGCTAAGAAGGAAAAAGTAAAGCTGAGAATGCAGAAAGGAAGCGTAGGGAGACAGGGTCATTGGAATTCTGGAGAGGGTGCCCAGAGGTGGGCTCACTGAACAGCTGACTCCTGAGAAGAGAGTGAAGGAAGTGGTAAAGGCTGCCCTGTGGATACCTAGTCCGGGGGACAGCTTTCCAGGCAGAGCAAACAGGTCTCAAATGCCTCCCGAGCTAAAACGCCAAGGCAGAGTCCTCACTAGATTTCAAAGACAAAGCTTTTCCCAAACAAGAAGTCAATGAGAAAATTAGATTTTGTAAAAATGCAATTTGTGGCCAGTTTTCCAAAAGGAATGATGTGATCCACTGTCGGTTTGACGGTTTGCTCTTTCTGGGAACTTATCTTTGGCAAGCCTCAGCATGTTAATATAGGTTTCCCTAGGGGATGATGCTAATTAATGTCAGCAATAAGAATTATAATGACCGTCATTTCTTAGGCCCCTGCCGGGCACCAGGCGCAGCTCTGGGAGCTCTGGCGTGCACTGTTACTACTCCCAGTCTGCACATGAGTACACAGAGGCACAGAGAGTTTAAACCTTTAACCAAACTCACACAGCCTTTACGTGGACCAGCTGGGGTTCAAGTGCACGCAGCCTGGCTCCGGCATCTATGCTCTGACCATCACGCTAACTACCTCAAAACCTGCAGGTGGTTGTTGCTCTTAGCACGAAGGGATTGCCCTGGGCCATCCAAGCTTTCCCTCTCTTTCCTGTGAGCCATGCTGCTTCCTCCAAATGAACACTGCAGAGCTGCCCGTTTAATCTTCTGACACGGCTCATTTCTTTTGTCAAAGATAAAACATCTTAAAGAAAAAACATCTTGCAGACGGACTACTACAGCAAAGGGATGACTCAAAACTCCAGTCTCCATTGCAGAGCGGAGCGGTTGAGCAAGGAGGGAGGCAAGGGGCTCCACAACCTCAAGCCTCAGTTTCTCCGTCCGCAAAATAAGAACGGATGGAAGGGGCTTCCCTGGTGGCGCAGTGGTTGAGAGTCCGCCTGCCGATGCAGGGGACACGGGTTCGTGCCCCGGTCCGGGAGGATCCCACGTGCCGCGGAGCAGCTGGGCCCGTGAGCCATGGCCACTGAACCTGTGCGTCCGGAGCCTGTGCTCCGCAACGGGAGGGGCCACAGCAGTGAGAGTGAGAGGCCTGCGTACCGCAAAAAAAAAAAAGGGATGGAAGGCTCTAGGGTCTCTTCCAGTCCATGATCATAGGGTTCAGAGACATAGGCCCTGACCTAAGCCACAGAGCATTTTTAGGAGTTTACAACTGATACACAGAAGGCAGCAGCCTGGGTGAGCTGGCCATGTTGCTGGGCAGCGGGAGGAACAGCCACAGCACCAAGTCCGTGCTCTGGACCAAAGGAACATCTGCCCCATGTGATTGCCTCGTGTCTGCCAGTGTCACCCCTGTGGTCTCACCACCAGAGTGCTTGCCATAGGGTGACCCTAAGGCACTGAGTGCTCGAAGGGTCGGGAAGGGCCACACCTGTGACTGTCCCCCATCTTGTCCTTGTCCTCCATCTCTGCACTTCCTGTCTTATAGCTTCCTAACACATCTTATCACTTAGCCTTTGGGGAAAGCTGATGTCCTGGGGGAAGCGGACATATTAATGATGAGTGATGCTAAAGGCACCATTTACTGACTGCCTTCTCTGAATTATGTGGGGTTTTTTTGTTGTTTTTGTTTTTGTGGTACGCGGGCCTCTCACTGCTGTGGCCTCTCCCGTTGCGGAGCACAGGCTCCGGACGCGCAGGCCCAGCGGCCATGGCTCACGGGCCCAGCCGCTCCGCGGCATGTGGGATCTTCCTGAACCGGGGCACGAACCTACATCCCCTGCATCGGCAGGCGGACTCTCAACCACTGCGCCACCAGGCAAGCCCTGTTTTTTTTTTTTTTAAGAGGTAAAATTCACATAACAAAAAATTAACCATTTTAAAAGGTACAATTCAGTGACACTACATTCTCAGTATTGTACAACCATCACTTCTATCTAGTTCCAAAATAGCTTCATCACCCCAAAAGGAAACCTCGTACCCATTAAGGAGTCACTCCCATCCTCTCCTCCCCCAGCGCCCCCGCAACCACTAATCTGCTTCCCGTCTCTCATGGATTTGTCTATTCTGCATATTTAATATAAATGGCATCAAACAGTATACGATCTTTTGTATCTGGCTTCTTTCACTTAACATATTTTCGCGTTTCGTCCATGTAGCGTTTATCAGTACTTCACTCCTCCTTATGGCTGAATCATATTCCTTTGTATGGACAGAACACATTTTGTTTATCCATTCATCTATTGATGGACATTGGGTTGTTTCCACCTTTTGGTTATTGTGAATAGTGCCGTTATGAACATCCATGCACAAGTTTTTTTTGGAACACTTATTTTCGGTTCTTTTGGGTATACACCCAGCAGTGAAATTGCTGTATCAGATGGTAATTCTATGATTAACTTGTTGAGGAACTGTCAAACTGTTTCCCACAGCACTGCACAATTTTACCTTCCTACCAGCACGGCATGAGGGTTCCAATTTCTTCACATCCTTACCGACACTTGTGGTTTTCCATTTTTAAAATATAGCCATCCTAGTGTGTGTGAATGGCATCTCGTGGTTTCCTAATGATTAATGATCCTGAGCATCTTTTCATGTGTTTGTTGACTATTTGTAGATCTTCTCTGGAGAAATGTCTATTCGAGTCCTTTGCCCACTTTTTAATTGGGTTATTTATCTTCTCATTGTTGAGTTCTTTATGTATTCTGTTGAATTTCTTTATATATTTTTGTATATTAGACCCTTGTCAGACATAAGATCTGTAAGCATTTTTCCCATTCTACAGGGTTGTCATTTGACTACAAAAGTTTTAATTCTGATGAAGTCCAATTTACCTTTTTTTCTCTTCTCGCTTATGCTTTTGGTCTCATATCTAACAATCCACTGCCAAATCCAAGGTCATGAAGATTTACCCCTTTGTTTTATCCTAAAGAGTTTTGTGTGAAGTGTTTTTTTACATTTAATCTCTCTGACACTCTCAAAGGTAGATGCCGTCGTCATCAATACCCCATCCTAGAAATGAGGAAAACTGTGGGTCAGGATGTGTAAGTCACCAGCCCAAAGACACACAGCCAGATCAGAGCAGAGGCAAGGTATGAACCTGTGTCTTCAACCCTGGAGCCCAAGATCTATGTCATTCAGCGTCTGCACGTCTACCCTCCTGCTGTCCTTATTCCGCTGTCTTCAACAATATAGCTATTTCACAAACGAAATGCTGAAAGGGAAGGAACAAAGGGATGCAGATTTCCCCCTGATTTCTGAAGGCCCAGGTAAAAGCAGCCACCGGGTTGAATCCAAGGACCAAGTCATCTTTATATCTCAAAGTTTAGCTTTGAATAGATTTTGTGGCTGTGCTTCCGAACTTTCCTTTCTTATAAAGCAGCAAGTAGTGGGACAACCTCTTTGAACCACTGCATCTCATAACTCCGTCTCCCAGGGTGGTTAGGGGCCGTTCTCTCAACCCAGCTCATTCTCCATAAAAGAGGGGAGAGGTAGCCCTGTGCATCCTTGGGTAAAGTGAGCCTGACTCCTCGCCTTCAAGTTCACAGCAAACACCCACTTACTGAGGCCTAAGGTGAGCCAAGCTCTGTGCTTGGGGTCACAGAAAGAAGCGTTTCACTGGCTCACAGGCCCGTGGAGGAGGAAGACGGAAACAGCTGCCTCGGAGTGACACACAAGGGACCACGGGAGAGATGGGCATGGATATCTGGAATCAGATATGAGACTACCCATTTATTCATGAAAAAAATTCTTATGGATTTTTCCTATGTGCCCATCGTTCCTTTGGATCCTGAGGATAAAGCAGTGCTGCCTCACAGAGCTTCCATTCTAGCGTGCAAGACAGACACTAGCCAAGGAATCAAAGAAGAGGTTTATTGGGCTTGGGAAGGGATCAGCATTTGCAGAGCTGGGCCTCGCGAAGATGTGAACGCGTTGGGTGGGGCAGGGGCATCCAGTGTTTTTTCCAACGCCACCAAGCAGTTCTCCAGTTCTCAGCAGCCACTGCCTGTCCTACAACTTTAACTCAATCCTGACACTATCTACCTGGAGACAGCGTCAGATCCCAGAGGTTAAGGGCTCAGTCCCACAACACTGCCCCCGCTTCAGACGTCCATCGCAAGTCCAGGCTGTCACCTGTGCTTCGGACCGACTGGCTATAAATCGGAGGCCCCATGACTCCCTCCTCAGGTTCGATTAATTTACCAGAGCAGCTCACAGAACTCAGAGAAACATTTACTTATGTTTGCCAGTTTATCGTAAAGGACACAAATGAGCAGCTAGATGAAGAGGTATTTAGGGCGAGGTCCAGAAGCGTCCCAAGCATTGGAACTTCTGTCTCCGTGGAATGGGGGTGCACTCCCCCCAACCCCGCAGGTGAGTTCATTTACCAACCTAGAAGCTCATCCAGTGTCTTGTCGTTCAAGAGGTTTTTTCTTTAGAGCTTAATCTGCAGCCCCCTACTTCCCTTCCTCAGAGGTTGGTGGGGGGCCGAAAGTCCCAACCCTCTAGGTCTTTCTGGTGACCAGCCCCATCCTGAGGCTGTCTCCATTCCCCACTCATCAGCACAAACTCAGGTGTGGTCCAAAGGATCTCCTTATGAGTAATAAAAGACACTTCAATCACTCAGAAAAGTCCAAGGATTCTAGGAGCATTGGGCCAGGAACCAGGGACCAAGACCCGATGTATTTCTTACACCACAGAAGGGAGAGCGTCCCAGGCTAAGAGAAATGCACAGGCAAGGGCAGGGCGCTTTGCAGGTATTTGTTTGTTTGTTTGTTATTTAAAATGTTTTTCTTTGATTATAACTTTTAAAAGTACAGAAAAAGAAGAAAAACAACTCATAATTCCATCCCCGAGGGATAACCATTAACGTCGTGACCACGGAAAACCAGAAGCCATTTGACTTCTCCGAACTACGGAGCCCACAGATGCCTGGCTCAGCATCCGAAAGGCCTGTGTTACGTGGACCAGAGCCTTGCTTTCCCCCGAGCTGCCTGTCAAATAGAAGGCACAAGGGGACCCAAGCAGCACAGCTGAAATGAAAGTTAATGACTTTGGCTCAACTCCCTTCTGCTAATCAGATCCACTGAGATTGGAATTAAAGCCAGAGCTCCCCTTTGCATTCTGGGGTATGGCTGGAGTGGGGAGGCCACCTCGGGAAGACACCACATGCCACAGCACAGACTTGAGGCCTGAGACCTGGCTCTGCCCGCTGCACCCCTGACCTGGGGCAAGAGCTCACCGTCTCCGCTCCTCTGTCCCCTCATCAGGTGATGCAGGACCAGGGACCAGGCCTACCTGGGAGGTGTTTTCATAAGAAGTAAACAAGACCAAGTGTGTGAAGTGCTTAGCAGGATTTAACCTGTAGTTATGTTCAATAAAAGATGCTATACCATGGTCCGGAATTCTGGGTCAAGTTGCCACTTTAAAGACCCATCCCTGCAACTCAAACACCCAGGATTCACAAACACCATCGAGAACTGGGGCCGGGATGCACGCACTCTATCCAACTCTGCCTGCTCCGGATTCTCCTGAGTGCCCTGCCCTCCTCTACCCAACCCTGCACCTTCCCATCCATTCCACGCCCCATCTGGCCCCTGTCTGGAGCCTCTCTCCAGGGTCCTGGAACTGGAGAGCATTTCTGCGGACACTCCCCTTAGAGGGTGTCTTGGGCTGACCTGAGACCCCTGAGCCCAAGAGACAGAGCTGGTGGCCTTCTGGGCTACAGAGAAGTGGTGCGCCAAGGAAGGCAGTAGCCATGACAAGAGCTGGGGCGTGTGGAGGGCGTGCAGGCCAAGGGAGCTGAGATGGCCTCATTCACACTTTCACCCACTTCACGTTTATCGAGCACCTACTATGAGTCAGGTGCTGCCTCGGTGGCTGGTGTGGCAGCTGTGAAGAGGTCCCTGCACTCAGCAAGCTCATAGTCGGGGGGACAGAAAATGAAGTCAGAAGTTACACCACAGCGTGGTCAGTGCTAGACGAGGGGTGCCAGGAGCCCCGAACCAGGCATGAGGCGGAGGGCAGGGCATGTGCACAGGTGAGCGGGGTCACCAGCGACGGGAGACCCCTCGCAAGAGGGGACCTTTCAGCTGAGCGTGACTGTCAGTAGGGTCCCTGAAGACATTTTTAATTTTTTTTTTTTGAGAGGATAAATAAAGTGAAAAAAGAGTCCCAGGCAGCAGAAACAGCCACGCAAAGCTCTAAAGACAAAGAAGAATGTGTACATTGGAGGGACTGAGATCGATGGTCACAGTGAGGCGCCTGAGACATGGGCCCAGCGACGCAGGCAGGCCTGGTTCCTGAAGGATCTTCCAGCTACAGAGTGGCAGTGAGCCCATGACCGGGGAGGCAGGGGCCACAACTTACTAGTGCCTGACCTTGGGCAGGTAACACAACCTCTCTGAGAGGTGCTGGTGGGAAGAGAGAGAAGGGAAGGGATGTGAGAACACAATAGAAATAAATCTACACGATGACTTCGGAAAACTGTATACCTTGGTCCAAAACCACACGGAAAGCCCCAGGCTCGCTCTCTGGTGGGTGAGTCTTCCTTCCCCCAGGACCACCGTCTGGGACCCAGCCTGCCACCTCCCTCCACAGCCTCAGCTCCAGTCCTCCCCTGGCGGGTCACTGGCCCGCCTTTCTTCCTTTGACTGGGAGACGTCCACAGTCAAAAGTGAGAAGAACCAGTTGTGCCTGGTCATCCTGTCCCCAGCTGTGGCTGAATGTTCAAGAGAGGAAAAAAAGAAGTATCTATGAAGCTGTCAACGGGGACATTCTGGACTACGATGAAGACAGAAATATTTACTTTGCAGGGATAAATATTACAGAAACAACCTTCCATTGTCCGGTCTCTGGTCTGATGTAGATTTCCCTTGCCAGGACAGTGTTCTCGCTGCCTAGAGAGATGACTGCAGCAGAAAGTGTGGACCCCCAATAAAACAAATAAAGGCACCTCTGTGATACTTGGAAAATTTGCTCTCAGAGGTGAGTGTGAAAATGCTACCGAATGTAAAATGGTTGGCTGGTGGGAAGCAGCAGCAGAGCACAGGGATATTGGTGCTTTGCGATGACCTAGAGGGATGGGATAGGGAGGATGGGAGGGAGGTTCAAGAGGGAGGGGATATGGAGACGTGTGTATGCATACGGCTGATTTGCTCTGTTCTGCAACAGAAACTAACACGGTATTGTGAAGCAATTATACTCCAATAAAGATCTATTTGTAAAAAATGCATGGATTTGAATTGGACATATCTGGATTTGCTCCCAGAACCTTTCTGTGCTACTTGGGTGACCATGGACCAGTTACCGTGCCTCTCTGGGCCTCGGTTTCCTTGGATTCTAGACCTAGATGGAGCTTATATCTTCACGATGGGACTGTACGGATGGAATGAACCCAGGATATCGTCTGGGTTCTCAGCGAGTGTAGATTCCCTTTCTCCTGCTCTTCTTCCGTCTGCCACATGAACTTCCTACATGGCCAGCAGCTCTGAAATACCTGAGTCCTGAGGCAGTACCAAGACTAGGTCACTTGCGGCAAGCTGTCTGGGCTCCCTGTCTCCCAGGCCCAAGGGTGGCGTCCCCAATGACAGGAAGCGTCTCATGATTGAGCCAAATGGTCTTCACAGAATCGAGTTTACAGATAAACTTGAGGCTTGTGGTGGAATTCAGCCATGGTCCCCTCTTGATTCAGAGAGATCTATCAGGGCCAGAGTCCTTTTTTCCTTCCTGTGACAACTGTAAATGAAAATGACCACCTTGGTGAGCCCTTAGATGGGGATACAGCCTGGTGTCCTGCAGTATTTCTGGAAGTAGCATCCATGGACCACCAACATCAGAATTCCCTGCGAGTTGGAGCAAGCCCAGCGCTCCAGGAGAAAAAACATGAAGCCACAAGTTCTTTTCCTCCAGCTGCCATTAGACATCCGGCCACAGCTGGCATCTCATTGGTGGATGGAGAGACAGCCGGGAGGAAAACTGAAATGTCTTCACATTTGTATCGTGTATACTGCACTATAGCACCTCTGAAAGGCACAACTCATCAAGTCCACACAAAGGCATAAGTGTTTGCACACAGACATGGTTTATTTTAATGGTGGGTTCAAATCAGTGAGTGGCCTCAGGCAGTCATTTTACTGGCATTAATTTCTGTGATAAAAAGGAGGGCTGTCAATTTCTCACCGTAGTGAAAATAAATGCAATGTGAGCCCTTGCCAGATAGCTGCAAAAGGGGTGTGCAGGGGAGTGGGCTTCTCCAGCAAAGAGATGTTCTGACTTGTGTGCTTCTAGGAGCAGAGTTTAGCAGGGAATTGGTACTTTCAAGGCTAGGAATTTCAAGCAGATCTAAAATTGGGAATATGATTGAGTCACTATTGTAGTTCTTACCAAAGTATTCTTGGATTCAGAGGGAAGAGGGGACTTTTAATTGTGGGATAAATGGGAACTTTAATAATTTGTAAGATTGGGGAAATAGAAGGGTAGTCTATAGGGTTTTGAGGCAGTGTGGAGCGGAGGGAAAAGCAAGGGTTTTAGGGTCAGACACTGGGGTTTACAGATATGGTTGATGTAGGACTGACCATATGTGATATGACTGCCATTACGCCCGGCAATGTCCTAGGCTCTCAGTTGGTGGTCCATGGCACTGTTATCTTTGCTCACCAGCTGTGTGGCTCTGGGAAAGTCACCTTACCTCTCTGAGCCTCAGATTCACCTCTGTAGAATGCTCACGAGCTACAGAAGAGCACAGAGCAGGTGCTCAAGCAATGGTGATCGGCTTCCTCAGCCCTCGACTCACAGGGGATGGCAGCAAGGGCACTAGCTCTTAGCTCCGGATCAGAGGGCAGGTCTGTACCCCTTACCCACCACCCTGACTCCGAGGGTAAGAAAGCTGGCTAAGTAGGGCGAGCCTCCTCACACAGTTCTTGCTACTTCAGATGGAAAAAGCGCACGAGGCCCAGATCCTGGCCCTGCCAAGAGTCTCCTTAGAAAGGTACCGCAGGCGGTGCACTGCTGAGGGGCTGCCGGGGCCAGACTGGGTGGTGAAAATAAAATCAACAGCTAAGGAGGCACTTTTCTGAGGCCTCAGGGGAGAGACTCAGCATCAAGCCCGCTCAGGCCCTCGCTTTTCGAGCAACGAGAGAAAAAGCAGTACCCTGTCTTGTGACCATCCCCAGACATTCCTCTCCACAGTGGGAGGAAGATTTGAGAACAAATGCTGATCCCAGCCTCAACCCATTCTCAGCAGAGACAGCCCCCATCCTCAAGGGTCCCAGCAGGCTGTGCTCTGAAATGTGTGCATGTCGCCCCCTGCAGGTGGCCACTGTCCCTGCACCCACCAAGACCCCAGCCACAGTGGGTGAGCCAGACTTCTTACACCAGCACATCCCGGCTGGGAGGAGTGGGGCAGGGAAGAGTCGGGACCTGCTCCCAGGACCCCTAGGGCCCCAAATGGCCTCCATGTGGACAGGTGAAAACAGAGACTGTCTCTAAAGAATGATATCAGAGTAGCTGCTAATATTTATTAAGCCCTTGACAGCTGCCAAGTACTTTACCTGCTCTACCTCCCTAAACTCTCGATAACCCTGTGAGGGAATTATTATTATTGGTCTCCCCATGTTACAGAGGAGAAACCCAAAGCTCAGGCGTGCTGAGGTCATACATTTGGTAACTGGCAGAGCTGGGGTTCAAATCCAGGGAAGCCTGACTCCAGGGCCCGTGTTCCACTGTAGTCGTGGTTCTCCAGTGTCAGGGTACGTGCCAATCACCCAGGGTGAAAATGCGGGTTCTAGGGCCCTGTTTCCGTAGGCCTGGATTCAGTGGGCCTTGCGTAAAGCCCAGGAATTTGCATTTTAACAAGCAAATTGGTGAATTCTGAGAAGGACTCTAGGCTGCATCCCCCTCTAAGGGCTCAAATACCAACCAAGGAGGTCATTTTAATTTATGGTTGTTACAGGCAGAAAAATGGTCTGTAAAGTTCCCTCTGTGTCAAGAGGGGACTGTGACGAAATTCTACCTTCGCCTCTGGTTATCTGTAGAATCTACCCAGAATCCTGGCCCCCAGCTCAGCGCTCCACCAGGAGAGCTGCCTGCGAGGGGAGAGCCTGGGGAAGTGATAGAGAGCTGGGTGGGCCCTGCCCTGTCATTTAGGAGTTCTTGGAAAAGTCCCTTCTCCTGATCTTGGTTTATCCATCTAAGCAATGAAAAGATTTGAGATCTTCTCTAAGTTTTGAAAATTCTATGTGCTCATACTCCAAACCTTTTTATGGCTTTTGGCTTCCTGCCAGTTCTCCAAGCAGTCAATCGTAACTGTCCAACGTCTCCGATGAGTCAAGAAGTTACGTTAATTAGGGCTTTCCTGTTAACACTGTTAATACCTTCCCCAGGTAGGTAAGACATAGCAGATTCTACTCCAAGTTTTAAGGGTGATGCTATTTCAGGACCCAGGGCAAACTCATAGGATTAGATAGATGGCCAGAGAATAGACGGAAGGTCGGTGATTCCTTGACATCCCACCATCCCACCGTATGGTTGGCTCTGAGTCACAACTTGATTATGAAGCAGCTCTGTCTTGTTGGCTCTGAGTAAAGCAAATCGATAGCTCAAAAGACGAACAGCCTGGGCTCCAACCCCAGAACCATTGCTATGGTGCTGGTTGAATCCCTACCAGCTCTGGGCCTCCTTTCCCCTCTTTGTAAATGAGGTATTGGACTTTGC
This sequence comes from Neophocaena asiaeorientalis asiaeorientalis, assembly GCF_003031525.2. Lineage (NCBI taxonomy): Eukaryota > Metazoa > Chordata > Mammalia > Artiodactyla > Phocoenidae > Neophocaena > Neophocaena asiaeorientalis. Next base: position 1,495,708 of record NW_020175186.1, on the reverse strand, counting down.
TTTACACAGTCCCCTCCTTCCTGGACTCTGATTTATTAGATCATCCAGCTCTGGGCAGACCTAATCCCTAGCCAAATATCTTAGAATTCTATCCTGTTGCTGATATAGTGCCCAAACCCCACCCAAGCTCCAGGGCCACCAAAACTTGAAACTGAAAAAGAAAAAATAATTCAGTAAGGGTCAAAGAGGTTAAGTGAAGACCCAGCCCACGTCTTAAAGAGGGTGGCTATTGTAAAGGTTTTGTCTTGCTTTAGAAGATACCTCGACCCCAGAGATGCCCCAAAAGCTTGTGGGGAGGCCCCAGGGATCACTTTGATTATCAACAGGCCTTGCCACCTTCCAAGAGGGGATCTGACCCCAAAGGGTTGGGGGCTGGGCATAACTTGGTCAGAGTCATGATAAGTCTCCCCACTAGAAGGCGCTGTATTTCCTATAAAGGCATGTGAAAATAAAGACAATACAGATAATGCTTGGCACATAGTGTGAGCTCCATAAATATCAGTTGTTGTGGTGGTTTTTGTTATTTTTACTAGTTAACCTCTATAAGGATATCTGTAAAATGGGTATATTACCACTGTCAGGGAAATGGTTGGAAGATTAAATGAAATGAAGTACGAAGGCATGAAGCTATCACTTTTGGAGGCTTGATGCCTGCATCTCTGGATTGGGTGGCCCCCGGACCCAGGGTGAGGGCAGGAGAGAAGGGAAGACTGGAATGGAGACATGTCCCAGATCTCAGCCCTCATCCGCAGGATCTTCATCCTCCCCCGAGGGACAGCAGCCTAGGGCAGGGGACAAGCCTCTCGAGTTAGGCAGGGCTCAGTGCCAAGCATGACTGAACCAGACTTGCAGGCTGTGAGATCCTGACCGAGTCACTTACCCTCTCTAAGACACAAGGGAGTTCACAGAAGTTGCAGGGCAGAGGTCCCACTTAAGGAACTTAGTGCCCAAGAGGGATAAGAAGCAGAAACCTTACGAAGGGCTTTAGCTATCCACAGACTATGGGATTTGGGGTTCACAGCAACTTAACTGAGATCTCAGAGACTCCCCCAACATATATGTAAATTAAACAGGTTGATGAAGATGATTAAGTAACTTACAGATGCCTGGTGATAGTAGGTGCTCACAAAATGTTCCTGATTTTAACTTTTCCCTCCACTGAAGGGGAGAAACTCATTCAAGATATTAGAACTCAGAAAGGCAAAGGCCAGCCTCAAATGGCCTTTGCTGCCAGCCTTGGACTTCAAAAGCTCACATGTGTTATATGCCAAATTCTAGGTCCAGACAATTTTCTGGTTTTCCCTAAATAACAGATAGGCCCCAGCACTGTCCTCCCTCCCTGGCCTCCCACCCGACTCCTCCATCACTGATTGTCTCTAAGGAAAGTTTAGCTTGGGTAGGACCAGTGACACCCAGACGTGCGTCTCACTGACAGCTGACCACACCGAGCCGTCATAGGAATAAAATTAGTTGTAATCTTGGTGAAAATCAACACTTAAAGGGAGAAAACCACACATTCTGTATTTTATCATCTCAGAAATTCCTCTTTCTAACTGTAGAGACCCAAGCAGAATGGAAGGCTAAATTTCAGAATTGGAAGGAATGGTTGAGATCATCAGCCCGATAATTTACCAGGTGCATTCAGTAGAACACCAGTCTTTGTGGAAAACAGGGGTCTGTGGTCAGAGAAGTTTGGAAATACTACCCACATATGCTCTCCTTCCCTTAGAAATTCACTGTGCAGGTGGCATTTAAAAGGCACTGAGCAGTCCTGCAGAAACAGACTCAATTTTGTTTAAGCCAGCTCCCCAAACTATTTACTTTGGACCCTTCCTCGCAATGCACTTTTTAAAAAACCATAATACCTATTAACATAACATTTCTTCTATCCAGTCTACTTTATTCTTTTCCAGTACTCTTTTCTGGCTCCTGAAGGCATCTGAGTTTGCAACCCATTCTTTAGTCCAGATATCCAGAAAGATAAAGTGACTTATCCAAGGCCATACAGTGAACTATTCTTGATAATCATAAAAACCAATATTTGCATAGCACCTCAGAGATTTCTATATGCTGACATTCTTTCAAAGTATCTCATTTTATCCTCAGAATACAATAACAGCTGATGATGTTGGTGAGGGCATATTGATGACCTCTGTGGAGCTTCGCAGCGAGATCTCTGTACTATGTACTTATACTTCTCATTGTGACACTGAAGATGCTTCTGAGGCTCAGAGAACCCGATTCATATGCCTGAGATGACACAGCTGGCAAATAGCAGGGCCAAGGTTTGAACCCAGAAAGTTTGACTTCAAAGCCCACGCTCCTGGTCTCTCCCAGCCAAGGAGAGGTTGTTTTCCTGCAGCAGGAAGCAGATGTCTGCATAGCTGATAATCTGGGAATCTCAGAGTTTTCTAAAGCTTGTGATTAGATGTCCAATGTCTCAGGAAGCACATCCTTCTTCTTTTGGGGGAGGGCGGAGGAGGTGGTGGAGAATAACCAAAGGAGGCCGAACCATCAAAAAGTGGGGGCTACTTTACCACTGACTCTGAGCAAAGCAATAAAAAACAGCTTCAACAAAGAGCTAATTAGGAAGCCATAACTGGGAAAACCACCAAATGCAATCTTGATGAGGATGAAATGTAATAAAAGCACAGCTTCTGGTCCCTGCAGCTAGAGCTGATCGGGCATGTGAGGGGAATGGCTAATGGAGAGGTAATTGAAGAACTGGAGACTCCAGGTAGTACGGGTAGGGTCGGAGGGCTCTCTGTCCGTCTGCCCTCCAAAGGGCTGACGGACTTCCGGCACAGGGTGGTCTACTGAGAGGGGGCTCTGGAGACTCACCAGAGGGGACAGCACAAACCCCAGACTGGCCCTGGGAAAGGGAGAGGGCCAGAGGTTTCAAAAGAAAGCAGCTTCCTGCCACCAGAGTCATCTTTCATAGAAACAGGTTCTTGGGAGTTTCCTTAGTGATCAGACAAGAGTGGTTTAACATTCACGTCAATGGCTGCTTCCCAAAGACCTGGAAATCGCTACTGCTTGTTGGTTACGCACTATATAACCCCTCCTGTCAGCCACCCGTAGCCACCCTAGTTTACCACTAGTGTCAAAGGAGGTAAACATGAATCTGGATTCTACCAGCAGGAGACAAATTCTGAAAGAATGATATTCAAATTAGTATCTCAAAATAATTCGTGCTCCTATATTCTTCATTTGTTATAAGACGCTTTCTGGGTGGGGCATTTCCTTATTTAGTCTGCAAAATAATTCTATGTGGTGGTTGTCTTTATTATATCCATCGGAAATCACACGAGGAAAGAAAGGCTCAGAGAGTTTAAATGACTTGGCCAAGGACACACAGCTTATAATGATGATGTGATAAGTGAATGTGCTCTGGATTCAAAAAGGTTTCGGTTTAAATACCAGCTCTAACCTTACCAGCTGTGTGATCTTGGGACAATCTCTGTAGTGTCTCAGCTTCGGTCTGGTCAGCTGTGATAGTATTTACCATTTACAGAGGGTTTCCTCTGTTCTACCCCTGATGGATTGTTTGCAAACATGGCCACCAATAATTCCTCCCATCACTGGAGTAAGTCATTACTCCCATCAAGAAGTAGAGCTTCAGGCTTCCCTGGTGGCGCAGTGGTTGAGAGTCCGCCTGCCGATGCAGGGGACACGGGTTCGGGCCCCGGTCCAGGAAGATCTCACATGCTGCGGAGCGGCTAAGCCCGTGAGCTATGGCCGCTGAGCCTGCGCGTCCACAGCCTGTGCTCTGCAACGGGAGAGGCCACAACAGTGAGAGGCCCGTGTACCGCAAAAAAAAAAAAAAAAGTAGAGCTTCTTTCTTTTCTTCTTGAGGCTGATCTGGCCTAGTAACGTGCTTTGACTCATAGAATGTGGTGGAAGTAACGCTGAGCCAGCTCCTAGCCTAGGCCTAAGAGGCTGGTAGCTTTGATACTTATTCTCTTATAGCCCTGAGTCACCATGTAAAAACACCCTGACTACCTGATGGAGAGGGAGGCCCAGCCAGGCCCCAGCTGAGCTACCATACATTTGAAGAAGACTTCTTGGTCATCCAGCCTCATCTGAACTGCGCCAGCCAACATCCCATGGAGAAGAAAATTGTTCCCCATAGGGCCCTGCCTTGACCGCAGAGTCATAAGCACATACCTCGTTGCTGTTTGGGGTGGTTTGTTTTGCAGCAATAGATGATTGAAACAGTACCTAACTTGTATTAATTCATTCAGTCTTTCTATCAACCCCATGGAGAAACTGAGGCACAGAAAGCTTAAATAACTCGCCCAAAGTCACACACCCAATAAATGGCAGAGCTGGATTTAAGCACAAGCAAGCCGGCTCCAGAGCCCACATCCGTCGGCACCACATTATGCTGTCCCTTTGTAGAAGGACATGCCTTTCAGAGTCATTAAAGGGACTGTCCCTCCCCAGCGCGGTCCCACAGGAGCATCCACTCCTCCAAGAAGAAACTCCCGGTGAGTCATTTGTAGTGAGGTGGGTGGACCTAGAGTCTGTCATACAGAGTGAAGTAAGTCAGAAAGAGAAAAACAAATACCGTCTGCTAACACATATATATGGAATCTAAAAAAAAATGGCTCTCACGAACCTAGGGGCACGATAGGAATAAAGACGCAGACGTAGAGAATGGACTTGAGGACACGGGGAGGGGGAAGGGGAAGCTGCGACGACGTGAGAGAGCGGCATGGACATATATACAGTACCAAATGTAAGATAGATAGCTAGTGGGAAGCAGCTGCATAGCACAGGGAGATCAGCTCGGTGCTTTGTGACCACCTAGAGGGGTGGGATAGGGAGGGTGGGAGGGAGACGCAAGAGGGAGGGGATATGGGGATGTATGTATGCATATAGCTGACTCACTTTGTTATACAGCAGAAACTAACACAACACTGTAAAGCAATTATACTCCAATACAGATGTTAAAAAATAATAAAATCAATAAATCTGAAAAAAAAGAAGAAACTCCCAGTGGGCTCGTCGGACGTTAACCAGACCCAGAGCCCCTCTGTAATCCTGATTCGATGCTACCCTCCAGTGTCCACTGGTTATCCAAACCTTCTCCTATTTGCTGGTGACACACCCCCAGGCTGCAGACACCACCCCACGCTTCCCAACTGGAACGGAAGCCTCTTCTGTTCTGTTTGAGTCCCAGTTTAGCCAGGCCTTTCCATGGTCACTGCTCAGAGGAAAGCATCCCACCTGAAGCTCAAGTTGAGGTGCCTCCAGACCCCCAGAGGAGAACTGATAGAACATCTGGGGAAAGAGGATGTCCCTCCTCAAGCCATCAGCAGACATGAAACTCCCAGCTTTCTCTTTCTGAGCCCAGGGTACCATCAATTTCCCAAGAATTGCACAGATAGCATTTAATCAGAGGCAGCTGTACTTCAGCAAGAGAAATGTACACATTGAGATTACTTCACAACAGCTACAATAAACAGAACATGCAAACACAACATTCAACTCACTCATCATTAGACTGGAACAGGTTGAGGCTGGGCTCTTGGAAAGACAGACCTAGGTTTGAATTCTGGCTCCATCATTAACTGGTTGTGTGACCTTGCACAAGTCTCCTAACCTCTCTCAGTTTCAATGTCTTCATTTGCAAAATGGCTACAATAACAGCACCTCTCCCACAGAATTAACCTGAGGATTAAATGATATGATATTTAGGAGTACAAGTAATCAAAAAAGTCTGAATCATATTTACTTTCTCCGTTTGCTTATTTAATTTTAAAGTTCCCTGATTATTGTATACGTTGTAGAAGTAATGCATGTCTACTATATAAAATTTGGAAAGGAAGGAAGGGAGGGAGGGAGGGAGGGAGGGAGGAAGGGAGGGAGGAAGGAAGGAAGGAAGGAAGGAAGGAAGGAAGAAAGAAAGAAAGAAAGAGAGAAAGAGAGAAAGAGAGAAAGAAAGGAAGGAAGACTCTGATGCTAGCATTTTAAATCAGGGTCCATGAAACCCCTAGAGGACCTGTAAGAAGTTCATAGCATGCCTGAACTTGAATAGGAAAAATGACATACTGATTTCATCAGGTTTTAACTAAAATGCAGCGCTTCCATCCATTATGCATATAGGCATGAAATCACAGAAGTCTTAGCTGCAGTACAAGCAACTTTGTCACCAAGAGGAATCTCAGACGTTGCTATATCACGTTTTAGTTTTTGCAGGTATCTTGAAATACTGTTTGCATTCATCACCCCTCCACAGGTATAGTAGTTATTTGACCTCCTGCTAGGTAATCCTTGTTATTTAAAGGTATTTAAGAAAAAGCAGGGCTTCCCTGGTGGCGCAGTGGTTAAGAATCCACCTGCCAATGGAGGGGACACGGGTTCGAGCCCTGGTCTGGGAAGATCCCACATGCTGCGGAGCAACTAAGCCTGTGCGCCACAACTACTGAGCCTGCGCTCTAGAGCCCGTGAGCCACAACTACTGAAGCCCGTGTGCCACAACTACTGAAGCCTGCACGCCTAGAGCCTGTGCTCTGCAACGAGAAGCCACCACAATGAGAAGCCTGTGTCCCGCAACAAAGAGTAGCCCCCGCTCACTGCAACTAGAGAAAGCCCGCATGCAGCAGCGAAGACCCAATGCAGCCAAAAATTAAATAAATGAATAAATAAATTTATTTAAAAAAAGAAAAAGCATATACACTACTATGTTGCAAATTTGTTTTAAATTTTGATACCTGTGTTTCAATATCATTGGTTTCCTTTGAAGTTCTATGTTTTATATTTCATGCATTAATAACATGCTGAGAAGGGGCTCACAGGCTCACCAAACAGACAAGAAGGATTTTTGTTGTACAGAAAGGGTTAAGATCTGCCCGCTGTGGTGTCTCCACCCAAGCCCATGACTAGTTCAAATCCTACCCCCCACACCCCCATCGTTAACTGTTTATGTATTTCCTACTGCTGCGATCAGGTTGTATAATATAATTTTGTAGTCTGCGTTGTTAACTAACCATAAGCATGTTTTCGTGCTGCTTCTTGCACACATAATTTTTAATGGTGGCATAACAGTCCATTTTGCTGACACACCACAATTCACTGTTCCCCTATGGTTTGCCATTTAGAAATGGTTTGAATCTGTCACTTTTATAAATGACATGGGGATGAACATCTTCCTGCATAAAGGATCTTCCATGTTTTAGATTATTTCCTTAGGCGAGATTCCCAGCAGTGGCAGAGTGAATGTTTTCAAAGCTCTAACACCCTCCCTGGTTCCTGGGGAGCTGAATGCACTGACATTCAGGATGGAGGAAGAAAGAAGGCTTTGAAAGGGAGGCTGAGCCAGAAAGACAAATGGGAGGACAGGGCCGCCATGGACAGGTGTGCAGGCTGAGTCCTGCTCAAGGATACCCAACCCAGGTGATAAGCGTGGGCTGGATTCTAGTCCGTTTCTGCTACCAAGCAATGCACTCTGGCTGGGGCCGGCAGCCCACAGGAAGGCACGTTCTCCTAAAGGCACCACGGGGACAGAAGCCGGCCTGCTGAGGAACCCACCACTGCCCCCTAGTGGCGGCATCTCCTTGGGATTTCTAGCATATAAAAACCACACCGTCAGAGAATGCTAGAAAGGAGGGACCACATTTTCAACCTGGAATTCCTAGATCTCTAGGATCTGGGAAGGCAAAAATGTAGGATTATAAGTAAGTTTTACTTCCAAAACATATAAAAATTAACATGTGCCCTCAATAAGGCCTTAAATGTACAACTTCTACAGGTTGAAGGTCATTGCTGTCATTTGCTCCTTGGGAGTACAGAGTTACTGTAGTAGCTGCTGTGGTGCGCCCCCCAGGACAGAGGTCCTCCTTCCCCGGCTCTGGGAGCGTCAGTTGCTGTTCATGGCTCAGTCCTTCCTCGGGAACCACCCTGACCTTAGGGAACTACCTCGTCCAGGTGGTGGCCCCTGACTGATGGATGTCGGGGTGCTCAGGCCTGGCCCCTCATCCCGTGGAGACAACTCTGCAACTCATCCCAGCTCCAGCGCTGCCCATAGATGGGCTGAGGCCTTTGCTGTGAATGCACGGAGGTCGGACCTCTCCATCTGCCCACTCCAGCTTCCTTCCTTCCCTCCCTCCCACCCTCCCTCCCTCCCAGAAGGCTTGCCAGGGCACTGCCAACTTCCCACACATCCATCTTACCTCAGAATCCATTTCTCAGGGAACCCAATCTGAGACAGTTAGCTATCTTTGTTTCATAGAAAATGTGAGAAGAAATAAATTATTACAACATACATTGGTGGATTAAAATTTTTTCAAAACATGGTGTCCATGAGGTAGGAAACCATTTTTAAAAAGATCTTTGCGGGGGTTCCCTGGTGGCGTAGTGGTTGAGAGTCCGCCTGCCGATGCAGGGGACACGGGTTCGGGCCCCGGTCCGGGAAGATCTCACATGCCGCGGAGCGGCTGGGCCCGTGAGCCATGGCCGCTGAGCCTGCGCGTCCGGAGCCTGTGCTCCGCAACGGGAGAGGCCACAACAGTGAGAGGCCCGCGTATCGGAAAAAAAAAAAAAAAGCTTTAAAAAGACCTTTGCGGCATCTAATCTTGATCCTCACCTACCCCCCTCGTTTTATGGATCGAAAAACAACCCCAGAGGACAAGTGACTTGAAAGTCACACCGCCTGTAAACATCAGAGCTAGAATTCAAAGCCATACTAGTAGCGTTTCCAACCCTCAAGGCTGCCTCTCACTAGCTTTGGGTTCAAGGTAACTCATTAGCTAGACAAAAGTTAATTCCATTAGTCAGAGAAGCAGGGCCCTGAAACCTAGTGTCTCCCCAAGAGTTAGTCATCTTCCTGCCCTCACTCTCGCATCCAGAGAGAAACCCTAATCCATGAGGTGGTCCTAGTGTGGGTACTGGCATCACGCAGTCAATCCGGGCTCTGCTGCTTGCTAGCTGTGTGTCTTTAGGACAGTTAATTTACTTCTCTGAGCTACACTTTCTTCATCTGTAAAATTAAAGTTCTACTAATTTCTCAGAGTTGTTTTGTGACAAAGAGAAAAACCTCTATGTAGATTTTTTAGCCCTTCCAGGCCCTTAGAAGACTCTAACCCAGCCTTAGTTCCCCCAGGCCAATTTTATCCTGCATTACCTCCTGGGCTTAGAGCATAGTATTTCTAAAAAGATAGAACTCTCACTTATTTTCAGGGTGAAATTAAATCAAATGCTCTGTCCCATTCTGTCATTGCCAGGCGGACATAAGTCAGCCTCACCTTACTGGGTGCAAGGTCCTTTGAGCCTGCAGCTTGAGAACCTGTGCGGCCCAGGCAGTGACTTAGCCCTGATCTGCCAGCAGAGGGCAGCACCACTCTGCCAAAAACCCAGGAGGATTTGCCATCCAAGCGGCCTCCTCCGTCTTATTGCTTCACTGGCTCCTGCAGAGAGCCTGGTCCTGCCTCTGAACCTCTCTTTCCCTGGAGCCCAGTGGCTGTGGCATGTCTCCCCGGAAATGGAATGACCAGACCTTCAGGTCTGCAGCAACCAGGGCTGGATTCAATTTGCAATTCCAAAGCATATTTGAATGGGCTCTTCTGTTACATGCATCCATTTGTTACAAACAATACAGCCTGGAGGTGGAGATTCAAACCAGACCAAGGAAACCAGCAGCCTCAGCTCACTGTTTCCTAGGCCTTTGACAATCTGGTGGCCAACGCCTTCGCTCAGTCACCCTGAGGGGGGCGGGGGAGAAGAGACAGACAGAAATACAGACTACGTGCGTGTGCGCAGGCTTTGTCTGCATTTGTGTATCCTGATGCTCCGAGGGCCCTGAGCCCTGTGTGGAGGCCCCAGGAGGGAGGATGGATGAAGCAGGGGTGGGAGCCCACACGTTCCTCCTCCTCCCACAAGGAATTTGGACAAAGCCTGGAGCAGAGCCCTCACATTCCCCTGGGAGCTGAGATTCCTGCTCAAGACAGTGGCATTAACAAAGCTGGGGGAGGGCAGTATGTTGATTTCCTGTATCTCAGATTCTGGAGACAGAGCAAAGGTTTTGGGGACTTTCTAGCTGAGGGGCCTCCTGGGCTGGAGGCAGGACGATGTACTGAAAAAGGGTGCCCCTGTCAAGGGTCTGTCCAAGCAGGGCTCTCCCAAGGGACAGGGACAGCCCACCCCCCCCCTCACCAAGCAACATTTTCCTGTACAGATGTGTCCACAGAGAACACATCACACAGCCATGCTGAGGGCAGAGGCAGGGCTGCCAGAATCTGCCTTCTTTTTCACTCCATTGATGCAATGGACAAGAAGAAGGATTTCTGCTTACGCATTAATTTCACCGTCTTGAGTGGATCGCTCTCTCTCTCTTTCTCTCTCTCTCTCTCTCTCACACACACACACACACACACACACACACACACACACAATGCAATGTCAATGCTAGCGAGTAAGCAAATATTTCCACAGAGAGAACTGCTGCCCAGGAAACAGCTCCTCAGAGAAAGCTACTTTAAGGCAGAAAATCCTCCCAGCGCGCTGGCCAGTGAAAGTGATTCGGCTCTTTCAGTCTGCAGCGCTGAAATAATCTTTTTTTTTTCCACTTTCTCTCCAAAATGCCTGTCGTATCCGCAAGACCGAATAATTGACGGTTCTACTTGTCCTTCAAGCCACCAAGTGGTTCCACTTAATGTTGTTCCACAGCCTTGGGACAAACAGAGCCTCGTCTTGTGTTCTTTGACCCAAATGGGATCTGGCCGGGGAGATTCCACCCTACTGGGAAGGGGGTGGGAGGGAGCTGGTGTGAGGTTGGAGCCCAGGGCCCAACAAGACCCCCCAGCTGTGAGGATGCTGCCCTGGGGCTTCTGGGAACTGACCCAGAGAAGCACAAGAGGGGCAAAGTGAGGGGGCTGAACACCCAGTGACTGTAAACTGCAAGTTCCCCACAGACACATCACACACACAGCTCCCCTCTCCTGGCTCTATCTGTCAATGGATTCCCAGTTACCCCAGCTCTCACCCCTCCCAGCCCCAGGCCTGGCAAAGAGGCAAAGGATGGGTGATAAGTGCTTCCTCCCCACCCTCCCCCCACGGCAACCTGCCCCAGACAGGCTCCCAAACTGACAGTCTCGCTGCCCCCTCCAGGGGCCAGGGCCACCCCAGGCTCAGCCCTGGGCCCCATCAATAATTCACAGCCTCCCCTCTGCTCCTCAGACAAAGGAAAGGGGAGAGTGCAGGTCTCAGAAGCCCCAGGAACCCAGGGCTGCTAAAGCCCTCACCAAAGGAGCAGCAAGGAGGGTGAGGTGGGGAGAGAGGAAGGGGAAGGAGGAGAGGAGAGCAAGGGGCAGGCAGGGAGCAGGGAAAAGAAGAAGGTGCCGTGAGCAAAGGAAGCAGAATGAATCTGATCTGGAATAGCAATTCTAGAAGCCACGCATGCTTCATGCATGAAATGCACTATTCCGACAGAACTAAGGAACTTTTTTTTTTTTTTCCACTGCTATTTTACTCCAGAAATGAGAGGAAGCAGGACGCGGCTGGGTTTCACAGACTATTTCTTCACAGTTTCTTATTCTGTTTTGACAAGACATCTGCTTAAGCTACTATTCTGAACCTCGCGGTGTGGAGCCTCCGTCAGCTTTGCCAAGTCCAATGTTCTGCAACATAACAGGGGAAGCTGACAGCACATGCACCTGGCGGGCGGGGAGGGGGCGGTGGATGGAGGGGCGTGCAGGGGGCCAAGGGAGAGGAGCACTTGGCGGGGTCACCACTCAGCCAGGAGCACACGCTGGGCCCCTCGGGTAAGTCGCTTGACCTCTCTGAGGCTCAGCCTGGCCTCTGACCCCCTCCTCAAGGAACAGAACACATGGTCCTTATCCTTGGGGTATCTACAGTCTGGAACTTGATCCCAATGACACAACAGTCTGCTAACCTGCACGCATTCTTGTATAAGTTGCAGAAAGAAAGTGACAGGAGTAGGCTGGTATCAGTCCCCGAGAGAAGCCATAGGGCCATGTGGAAAGGGATGGGCTTGATCATCATTTATTAGGTAAATATTTACCGAGCGCCTGTTCTGTGCCAGGCCCTGAAGCCATAGCAGGGACCACAGAGACCCAGTCCCTGCCCTTGTGAAGCTCATGGTCTGTTGAGTTCCAATCTCCACTCCAGTTCACGTGCACCTGCCCTCGGGCAAGTCACCTGACCCCTATGGGTCTCGGTTTCCTCATCTCTAAGTAGAAATTGTTAATCCAAACTCATGGGATTATTGGGAGCATTTAGGGATGCTTTAGGTACGACGGTTCTAGCACAGTACCTGCATTCAGTAAGTGCTTAATAAATGTGCATACCCTTTCTCTTTCCTCATTAGCAGATAGGGGCATTGAGGGGCTCTGGAAAGAAACTCGGAGTTTCTCAGCCAGCGATTTTCTTTATCAAATGAGCGTCAGGAATAGCTTTACTCTTTTTTTTTTTTGCAGTACGCGGGCCTCTCACTATTGTGGCCTCTCCCGTTGCGGAGCACAGGCTCCGGACGCGCAGGCTCAGCGGCCATGGTTCACGGGCCCAGCCGCTCCGCGGCATGCGGGATCTTCCCGGACCGGGGCATGAACCGTGTCCCCTGCATCAGCAGGCGGACTCTCAAACACTGCACCACCAGGGAAGCCCAGCTTTACTCTTATCTTCCTTCAGATACTGTCCTGTCAAATTCCCCTTCCACACCCCTAGGTAGTATCTCAAGCAGGTCCCAGGGCTTTTCTGGTTGCCTTCGGGTATTGGAACAACCTTATTTTCAGGTAGTCACTCGCCCGGTGCAATCTAAGTCAAAACTCGGCTCTCTTTTCCAACTCCACACGTGTCCTCTCTCCCTGGCTGCAGTGTGAGCGCTGGGGCCACGGAGCAGCAGAAGGGGGAGGCGGGGGGCTACTATTCTGCTTTCCTTGCTCCGTCCCCCTCCACTTGCTCTCCTGTTTCTGGCCCCTGTGGAGCTGGGGGAGGAGGATGGGAGGCTACGGGGAAAGGGCAGAGACTCTGACACGACTAATGTTACTGTCATCTGGCTATAATACCCTTGGTGGGCAGATGACCTAATGCTCATGCGGGCAGTTTGGGTTCTTGGGTGATGCCCCCTGGGGCCTCCACATTGTATCTTTCATGGCTCGGAGGTGGGACCCTGTGGGGGACCTCTCCCTCCTCCTCAGTGCCTGCCCTCTGGCACAGCACTCCCATGTAATCTGCTGCTGGAGTCCCCTCTTCCTGGCAGGCAGCCCTCCCAGGTGGGGTCCTTTTAAAATGGCTCAGCCTGGTTACCATTTGCTGTCACCTGCCATGCTACTGGCAGAAAGGTCACGCTCTCTCACAGTACCTGCCCTCCTTGCTCTGCAGTCAGGGGCCTCTCTTCCAGCCAGGGCCTCTGTTCATCAGGTCAACCCCCACGCTCTTGGGGACACTTGTCCTTCAACCCCAAGAGACAGCATGGGGTGGAGAAGAGGGTGCCCCTCTCCTGTGAGTTTCCGAAAGGACTAACAAGCATCCAGCTGGGAATAAGATCCCAGTCTCCCTTCTCGAAGGCAGCCTTGATCTCTCTGAGTGTTTCAGAAGGATCTGCCTTCCTACCCACCCCCAGACTTCCTTTATTCACTCTGGAAGTAGGAGCCTGGGACTGGTCTTCGTCACCTCTTAGCCAGTTCAATGAGGATGACCCAGCCCCTACCTTGAGAAAGTGTGGACACCCAGCCTCACCTTGGGAGCCTCAGCCAAACCCCAAGACAATAAGAAATGTCCCTTTTAATATCCCGTCACACTCAGAGAGAGGAGAATGACTTTTGGTCCCAAAGCCTGAGACATTCACTTGCTTAGGGACCCAGGTGACCTCCGAGGCCCTTCTTGCTCAGGGAAGCAGTCATTTGAAAGAGACGTAGTCTCATCTTTCTTGTCTGTAACCCTGGCTCAGACAAAAAGGAGGGCATGCAGGAAGTCAGTGACCTCTGCTTAATACAAATTACCTCACCTCTGAGCAGCTCATATGTTTATAAACACTCACCTTTAGAATGTTTTGAAATTTTCTATTGCTCGTGGTTGGCAAGATATTGGTGAAGGGCACACTCTTTGGTTACAAAGGCAAGCTGTAGACCTAGACAATATAGGCTCATGAACCCCGACTCTTCCACTATCACTGTGCTCCTGGGTAAATGCCATTTCTCTGCCTCAGTTACTCCATCTGTAAAATGGAGACAAGAACAGGTCCTCCCTCCGAGAGCACAGGAGGCCATGTCACTAGTATCAGCCCTGGTACAGAGTACGTGTTGCAGCATGTGTGCCGTTGGGAGTGAACGGTGATAACTGAACCCCACCCCCATCATCTGATTCCCTTTGATCACTTACGTCTTTGCTGTTTCAGGATTTCACTTTATTATTATGCCCTTTCCTTAACGTTTCTTTCCTTTCTGTTCATGTGTGAACTGCTCTTTGGAGATACCCATTACCGACAGCCATGAAATTGTCAGTAAGAGACGCCATGACTGACCTCACCTGTGAACAGTGATACCCAAGGAGGAACAACGGTGACCACGGAGTCAGGCCCCCTGAGTCTGATTCCAAGCCCATTCCTCACTAGCTGGGTGATTTGCAGCAGGTGATTCAACCTCTCAACCTGGACTTCCCCATTTCTAAATCAGGGAGGATGCTCTCATATACTTCACCTTAATCCACTCTTCCAACATTTCTTGTGGGTCACTAACTTGCAGACATTGAAATGTTACTATCCAGACGGCAGTTGCTTTGTTTTAATTAGCAGGGAACTGGAGCCCAGAAACATCTCCAGAAGCCAGCCCATTCCCTGTAGTGAAAGCGAGTTCTCAGACCTTTTATTATTATCACTATTATCATCACACAATTATCATTAGCCTTACTGTGACTACTCAAAGCAAGGATGGGCAAGTCTTAAAGCAAAAGAGAGTATGGGGTAGGAGTCTCCATCTCCTCCAGCTCTCAGCTCCGACTTGTTCTTTAGTAAATGGCCCCAAGGAACGGGAAGATGAAAGGCAAACTTGAGAGGCCAAAAGAAGAGGTAGAGAAGATGACAGCTGTAGCTGGATGCCAGCAGCCTCCCCTCAACGCCTGATAATCCAGTGTACAGAACAAGAACACACTTCGTGGACCTGTGACCAGGGAAGGACTGGAAAAAGTGGTGGTGGGAGAATAAAAAAATCAGCTTCCAGCGTCTGCAATTAGAGAAACCAGAGAGAAGCTACTTTAGTGTCAGCAGTTTCATGGTAAACTACTGCTTTGATCTGGCATTACATTTGGGGGTGGGGGGAGAGGAACTCAAGTATTTCCAGCATCTTTCAGGCTCTCCATCTGCTGGGGCTGCTTCTGGCCCTCGCTCGGCTCTGCAGATGGCCTCCAGCCCAGGCGACCTTAATTAACGACAGCTCTCCAGCTTGGAGAGCTGGCCTCCAAAGTTACTATAGGATCATTAACCTCTGGGCAGCCGTGGGGCCTGTGTGCGGGGCTGGGGAGGCTCCAGCTGGAAATGGGTGTGCAAGGACCCCCCCATGTCCATGTCAGGGGCCCTCATGGTCTCATGTGCACCCACCCCCGATTCTTCACCTATCATTCAGAAGGGAAGTACACAGGCTACAGGTGAGCTCCCAGAATCCAGGTGTTGACTATGGCCTAAACTTCAACTGATCTTCTCCCAGATCTGATCTAAAAATGAATCACGGGTTATATGGATGGGGAGGTGTCTGCACCTGGGGGTTAGAAAGTGCTACGTCTTAGGGATATAGCTTCCCGTCTCAAGGAGAGAAATAGAGAAAAAAAAAAAGAGTCTAAAATGATTACATTTACTTTAGAGGAACTTTAAAGAGAGAGAGAACTACCTCAAAACCTGGGAAATAAAATCTTTTCGACAGTCCCTAAGGCAATTTAAATGAGAAAAAACACCTCCCAAAGGGCCGCTGGAGTTTGAACCACAGAGATTACCATAGTAACGAGCCCCTCCTTCTGTATACAACCCCTCCCCCCCCATTCTCCATGAACTCACCCCACCCTGCAGGTGGCTCTGGAGAGGCTGGGATTCTGAGAAGAGGCAGTCCAGCCGGCTCCAGTGCCCAGCTTCCAGGCTGTTTTCCTACCTGCCCCCAGCGGCTCAGTCTTTGCCATCCAGGCCGCACACCCGGGGCGTCCAGCATGGCCACCACCGGGCTTCCTTTAGTCACGGCAGCCAGACCCCCAGCGGTCAGTTGCGCCCTCGACATGGCCTTAGTTACAAAACAGCCAGGCTTGAGGGAGGAGGACGTCTCCGAGCTGGGGGTTCAGCCTCCCCTGTCATCTGCTCTTCAGAGACCAGTCAGGCCTCGCGAGAGACTCCCAGTCAAGACCAAACAGGGATGGGATTTCTCTTCAGGAAAACATCTACTTGTCTTCAATGCCTGTTTGAACACAGTTTGGTGTGGTCTCCTGGAGAATGAGTTTCCCTGGTTCTAAAACAGAGCCCCATGGAATTCTAAGGTTCCCTGGAAGCACCCGGTGGAAACTTCCTGGAGGGGAGGGGGAAGGGAGATCCCAACCCACTTGGAGCCGCTCTGCCTTCCGTTGTAGCACAGGTTTCTATGCTATGACTGCTTGACATTTTATCTGAAGACAAACAACAGAAGAGTTCCTCTACTTAACAAGAGTGCAAGTGACTAGATTATTTCCCCAAATGTTTAGTACCCACAAGAAAAAAAAAAAGAGAGGGAGAGAGACGCCACTGCTTACTTCTCTGACCTATTCATGCCAAGCTAAATTGTCTGGCGAGCAACCAACTCCCAGCAGCTCAATGCCAGCCTCTCAGGGAGGCTCCAGGTGGGAGCTCCACTTCAAAGGGGGCACCCCTAGCCAGGACCGTCTTCCTCTGACCATCTGCATGCTGGTGTTGCAGCTGTCCGCCAGGAAGGAACTCTGTCCCTGAAGGCCACATCCAGCACCAATGTCAGTCTTTAAACCAGAGAGGGTCCAAGGGAGACAGATGGAGGTGAGCACGCATGCAGTGGATAATTCAACTGGCTGCCACGTCCAAACCGCCTCCCTGGAGGCAGGGTTGAGACACACATCTGCCCCCTCATGAAATCTCACAGAGCCAGTCAGGTCTGGGTAGCGGCTTGGCCCTCCGGGAGCTCCCAATAATAAATGCCCACCTTGGCGAGGAGGGCTCTGGGCGGCAGTAGGAACACAAGGAATGAATGAGTAGGTGGATGAGGACCACGGGGCTCAGAGCAGCTTCATGGGGGGAAAGGGTCTCTGAACATGGCAACGGCTCCGAATGGGCTTTACTGCCTCCTGGGCTGAAAGCAGGGTGGAGAAGGGGAGCACCTAGCATTTGTTACCATCTAACCACGTGCCTGCCGGGTGCTCTGCACATAAGCACCCAAGTCATCCTTACAACATCTCGATGAGGGTGTTAGGGTTCCCATCCTCATGCCTTTGTTTGAAGTCGCTTGCAAGGATTGGGCTGAGGGAGAGTTGGAAGACTTGCCTGTGGTCTTACAGCTACCAGGTAGCAGAACCAGGCTCGGTCCAGCTCTGCCTGGCTCCCAAGCCAGGGCTCATTCTATGCTCCCGAATCCCTCCCTCTGACTGCCCAAGCTTTCTTCTCGCTGGCCCCAGGAGAATAAGATGGCCAGGTAAGCAGCCAGGGGGGTGACAAACTGGGAGGAGGCTGCACAGTAAACCCCATTTCCCCCCCGAAGTGGATTTTCTCCCCAACTGCAAGCCACCAAAGTAGACCAGTGTCCCAGAGCGAAACCCAGCCCACCCAGCCCCTGCCTGGCTTCAATTTCTCATGTGTGGAATGTGGACTCCAGGGAGACAGAACCCGGCTCAGGCCTTGGTGGCTGCTCAGAACACTGGGTTTCAGACTCCGCCTGACCAGAGCCCGGGAACCAGTGAGCCAGCGGCGGATGAGGGATTTGAACTTGGCCTTTACAGTGACCTCCGTCTACTTGTCATCCCTGAAACCTGTGGCTGGCTCATAGCATGGATCTCATTCTGCTCACATTACAGACTCAAGGCAGAAAGAACTCAGGAGTTAGAATCAGAGGGTCTGGGTCCAAGTCCATCACCTCCTCACGCCGCTTAAATCACTTGGTGTAAACGGCATCCAGCTCTGCCCATGTCACTGCTTCCTTGAAGAAGTACTAATCCATGCAGTCATGCATTCATTCAGTAGTCAAACATTTATTGAACACTTACTATGTGCCAGGCACAATATTAAGCCCTACACACCTATAAGATGCTCCAGAAATATTATTTAAATGGATGCATACCGTGCAAATCATCCTGCTGTACTAAGGAGATTCACAAGCTTTGGTCTAGAGGACAAAAGAAGGCAGTTTACGTTGGAACAATACTTTTTCTAAAGCTAAAAAGTACACTTGTGACCATTATAACACTTGGCAGATTAGCCACCATGAGCCTGGAAATACAAGAGGAAGACGGAGGTGACGAGTAGCATTTGGTATCACTGAGAGGTCGGCCTCAGAGTTGGCTAAGTGAGAGAGGAGAGGGCAGGAAATAGAAAGAGAAATAATGTTTGAAAACCTACTATGAGTATGTCTGTAACCTGAACCACTCTAGAGTGGGGAGGCAGGTATTTTTACTCCCTTTTTAGAGACAAGGAAAGCCAGGCTCAGCTCAGTTAACCGACTTGTATAAGATCACACAGTCAAAAATGGCAAGACACCTGACTCCAGAGTCCCTGGATTTTAACTCCTACACCAGGCTGAACGTTTCTCGAGGGGGAGTACAAGCTGGAGAGACTGTATCAGTGGGATTAGGCGGGATTTGCTGTGAGGATAAAAGCAAAGTACCACATGTAGGGGTGTGCAAGTGAACGTGACAATAAATGACACTTCACTGACAGCAGCAATGACTGCTGTTAGGTTGGCTGGCAACACGCGTCATCAACAGCTCAAGCCACGGTTCCTGGAACTTCAGAGATACGTTTAGAGTTTAGAGAGTATCGCTACTTCCAGGAGGAAGCTCCCACTTCCAAAAGAAACAGATTGATGACCATACAAGGTAGCCATTCTTATCTCTGGTCATAGACAAGGAAACTGAGCCTCGGGGGAGTTTATTCAATTTGCTTTAAATCACTCAAAGAGGAAATGGCAGAGCAGGGATTTGAGCCCAGGTCTTTTTGACTTTGAAATTTACATTGCTTTCCATGACCCTCTTCTGAAGGTGACTGAGGATGAATGAAGGCTTTCTCTAATCACTGGTTCTCAAACTTAAGTGATGAGAGCAGCTACCCAGAAAGCTTATTAAAGCTATTGGGGAGGACAGAGAGATGGGATCACCCATCATCAGAGGGGCTGGTCCTCTAGGAGCCAGGGGCAGGATTAGAGGTAAGCAGGAGACCAAGGAAGAGCTGGGGGTTTGAGTCAGGCTGACCTCCTGACTCTACTACTCCTAGCTCGAGAGCTTGGACAAACTCCTGAATTTTCTGAGTCTCGGTTTCCTCACCTGTAGAATGGCAGCACTATGGCTTTTGATGGACAGTGTTCCTGGGGCAGAAAGACCTTGATTAGAGTCACAGCTCTGCTGGTGGCCTTGGCTGAATCCCTTGGGTCCTTATCTCTAAAATGGGCATACTAAGAACCACTTCACAGCCTGTTACAATGAAATGAGATGGTATCTACGGAACCCTTGGCCAAGAGCCTGGCTCCTAGTAAACACTCCATGAACAAAAGCTATTCTTATTCAAGGCAGAGAGCAAAGGGCTCTGGAGTGACCCTTCCAGAATTTACCAGCTTCATCACTTACTGCCTGTGGGACCCTGAACAAGTTCCTTAATCCTCTGTGACTTGTTTCACTCACTCTGCAAAATAGGGGTAATAAGATATTACCTTAGAGGGTTAGGATGAAGATTAAATAAGACAGGCATGTAAAATGCCTAGCCTAGAGTCTGGCAGGTGGTGATGGTCCTTTAAAGGGTACCCATTGTTGCCTCCCTATGGGGTCAAACTCACTGAGAGTTGGCCAACAGCAGATAGGTCTACACAGGGAGGGAGGGAGCTCCCTTGTCTGTGGCAGTGCCGAGCCAGAGGCGAAAGGACCATCTGTCCAGGGTAGGTGGAAGGGATTCCCACAAGAGGTCAGTGGTAGGCCCTGCTGACCTCTAAGACCCCGCCTGTCACTCCCATGCTGTGACTCACTCTGAGTTAATAAGACACTGACCCATCAGACCAACAAATCAGACGTGGAGAAATCACTTCCTGGCTTAGTTTTAAAAAACCAAAGCCCTTTTCCAGCCAAAGGCAATTACAGACTGATCCACAGTAAGGCAGAAGCATATTTCGATTGAAAAATGGCATCTTCCTAGCTGTTGCCATATGGAGCCAGGACACCAGGTGGCTCAGGGCTGAGACCAATCACAGGGTCCAATTGGAACTAAATAAAATGACCCCCTGGAGGAAATGGCTCCAGCGAGGCCCACAAATCCCCATGACATGTCATTTTGGCATGTCCCACATCAGCCTGGGCCTCATGCTCTGCCTGACGCCTGAGGCTCTGTCCCTTCCCTCCAGTGGGACAAAGAGATGAGGGGCCTCAGCTGTGAGTACATCCAAGTGTACAGGAGGAGCCCCTGGCACAGCCGAAGAGTCCTGGCCTCAGCCCGCTGCTGTAGAGAACCCCAGGGACAACCAGATTCACAGGGGACTCTGCCAGGGGCTGCCAGTCCCCAGAGATGGACCCCAAGCTTTCATCTAGAGTCACACTCTTGCCCTACTGTATTTCAGCTCCATCCCAGGGCAGTATAGTCTCAATACTGCTACTGCATCTTTCCTTCCCCAGATTCTGGAGCAATTTGTCTTTTTCCCCTGCTGTGGGAAAGCAGGTCACATTTTTGGTATAAAAGGTGGGATAGCAGATGCTGGACGATGGATCTCTGTGGTGCTGCCACGGCCCTATAATAGGTAACAACAAGGGCATACTGTTCAGCACAGGGAACTCTACTCAGTACTCTGTAACGGCCTATGTGGGGAAAGAATCTACAACAGAGTGGATATATGTATAACTGATTCACTTTGCTGTACACCTGAAACTAACACATTGTAAATCAACTGTACTCCAACAAAAATTTTTAAAAAAGAAAAGAGAGAACTTGGCTATGATTCCCTTGTCAGGCCCTGAAATCCAAAGCGGCAGTCAACAGCTCTGCCTCCACCGCTGGCCTAAGGGGCTGAGTGCAAGAGGCAGTCACGTTTCTAACTTCCTCTAGAAGCTCCTTCCTCTAATCACATTTCCCCTTCCCCCATCATCATCATACAGTTTAGCATTTAGCAAAGTGTGATCTGTGTTGTGCAAAAAATGATAAATACTTGGGAAATACTGAGTTAAACAAGTTAAATTTGTTTCCTGTGGGACTTTCCAGAACTTTTAATAAACTAAATTGCATTGGGAATCTCCAAGAAAGGGACTGGGGTGTGGAGAGCAGGGACACTGTAGAGCATTTCCCAAGCTCTGTCTCAGAGGATCTTGAAGGAAACATACTTTGGGAAACACAGGCATCACTTGGAGCACGGGATTTGGAGCCTGATAGAGCTCGGGTTGGGGACTGAATCCAGGTTCTGCAATTTACTAGATGTGTGACTTCCTTGAGGCTCTTTTTGCTTTATTTAATGGGAATGATTATATTTACCCTGCAGAGTTGCCAAGAGGATCTGTAGCTAAATGTACAAATGTGCATAAAATGCTTAGAGTCAGGGAAATAATAAGTGCTCAATAAATGGTTACAGTTCTGATTTTTGATGCTGTTACAATTTCATGGCGAAGAGTGAAACAGACAAGGGTCCTTGGGCTTGTCTTTAGAAGGAAGGAGAAGCAGATAGGAGAGATGCTGGGAAGGCCTCCTGCAACCAGTGTGGGTGGGGACCTTGGGAGATGCCCCAGGGACAGGTTGCCTCTGAAGGTGGGGGATGGCAGCCACTGAGGGAGGTGAGACAGGCTGAGTCCTCTGGCTCTGTAGCCTAACAAAGAAAGGGCTTTGGGAGCCCCAGCCGGGCCCTTCCTGGATAGTGGCTGGGAACAGCCTATCGTGTTTACCCCCTCAGTTGCTAGGAACAATTGTCCGTCTCAGACAGCCTATTGTCTCTAGTAAAGCAGGCACATAACTCCCTTTGGCGCTGATGGGATTATGGGCTCCTATCGGGAGAGAAACAGAGCCCAGGCTTGGATAAGGGATGGGGGAGCAGTGGGTCCCCCTTGGCGACCTATCTCAAGGCAGCCATTCGTTTGGTTATCAGCTGGACACAGTGAGGCTTCTTTCAAGAGAACTATTCAACCCTGAGCATTTGTAGCCTGGCTGCTTCTTGATAACTTTTCAGGGAGTAGACTGATTGCATCAAATTTGGGACGCAATCAAAGGGCTTCAAAATGCCCATGACATTAGATCTTGAATCAAAATGGCAGCTGATCATGGCTTTCCAAATGGCTGTGTTGTCTCAGTTGTCTTCAATCTTTTTACTCCCATCCCCCAAAAAGAAGGTCGGAAAAGCACTGGCCCCTTGTTAAACTGATCATCTAGAAGTTGTCATCATGAGTGCATATATTTACTCTGTGTTAATGAGCAGAAAATAGCATACAATTTATAAGTTTAAATAAAATTAGGATGAGGTATAATTGGAATAAATATCTCATGATGTGACTAAAAGATAATGAATGGAATAAAGCACATCAAGTCGGAAAGAGATCACATATAAATTTTACACATGGGTTTCACCAATATAGCTTGAGAAAAACGGTAGCTCTGAAAAACGTTCTTAGCACTTTGAGAAGATTAGCATCACCAATCTATGCTGTTTTGTTTGTTCCTGATTCAGAGCCTCCCAACACAAGCCCAAAGACCTTATTTCCAGTGCCAACCTTAGCCTGTAACAGGAAGATGCACAATATGGGAAAAGATAGGACACCCTGTGTGTTTAAGGTACCTTAGTTAATCATTAGAAGTGGCTTACTTCAAACTAATATTTCAATTTATCCCTTTGTTTGACATTCGGATGGTTTGAAATCCCAGGGCAAGTCATCCTAGTAAGATTTGAGATAAGGGAGAGGTCTCCTTCTTGTCAAATGGGAGAAGAGCCTCTCTGAACTTTTATTGGGTAGATCTTCTTGGTCAGATCAATACTGGAAAACTGTTGAAAAACAAGTTGAGTATCTGGAAATTGATTTATTTCAAACTATTCATGCATACACACCCCTGGGGAAATCTTCAGGTACTCCCAGTTTGAAGATCATTGCTCTAATTGATTTAATGAGATTCAGTTCACAGAATTTGGAGAAACCTGGGACTTTGCAGAGTAAAACTACCTGGGCATCACAGAGCCATTTAAAGATTGCAGGGAGAGGAAGGGATAGAAAATGATACAGGGCTCTTGCCCTACAATTTTGATTCATACACTTAGCAAACAGTAATTAGGCAGCTACTACACGCTAGGCACGGTTCTAGATGTTGGGAATTTTGTGTCAAATGAGACAAAGTCCCTGATTTTGTGGCCCTTAATTTCTAGTGAAAAGAAAAACATTTTAAAGATAATGTCAATATCTTGGTTGTTATATTGCCCTAGAGTTTTGAAAGATATTACCACTGGGGGAAAGTGGATGAAGGGTACACGGGATCCCCCCATATTATTTCTTACAGCAGCATGTGAATCTACAATTATCCTAAAATAAAAAGGTTAATTTCAAAAAGATACATAAATAAATGAAACACAAACTTACAGAGACCATGACATGAAAGCACAAACAAATGAGTTATAATCTGAAAATAAAACAGAGGAATGTACGAGAATATGAACAGAGAACTTCCAGATTTGATTGGTCAGGGAAGGCCTCTCAGAAGAGATGGTGGTTCAGCTGAAGGATGATGAGAGCCTTTGGGGCCAGGCTGCTCCAGAGATGTCACAGCTTGGCCAGGCTATTGGACCTCACCAATGTCAATGATATTTAAAGACATGGGAACGAAAAAGCAAACTGAGAGACTCTACTGGTCTGAGTTGCTTTCCGTGTGGCATTTTCTCACCGAACCTAAAGCACAGGTGTTGCAAAAGGTGCAGTGAGGGAAGGGACCCGAGGCTGGGTTCTGGCCCCTCCTTCGCTCAGCAGACTTATAGCCACGGCAAGTTGCTCCTTCCTCTAGAACTCAGGTGCCTTCCCTGCCAAACATGATCTCCAGACCAACTGCTCCACATATACTTCCTTTGTCAATCCTCACAACACCCTATGAGGCAGGTTCATCTTATGGATATAGAAACTGAAGCTTAGAAAGATTAAATAACTCTGAGGTCACACAGAAAGTGGCAGAGCCAGAATTTGAACCCAGGTCTGTTTGACTTAAAAAAAAAAAAGCACGTGGGGCTTCCTTGGTGGCGCAGTGGTTGAGAGTCCGCCTGCCGATGCAGGGGACGCGGGTTCGTGCCCTGGTCCCGGAGGATCCCGCATGCCGCGGAGCGGCTGGGCCCGTGAGCCATGGCCGCTGAGCCTGCGTGTCCGGAGCCTGTGCTCCACAACGGGAGAGGCCACAACAGTGAGAGGCCCGCGTACCGCAAAAAAAAAAAAAAAAAAGCACGTGGACTAGATCTGATATACCCGTGGGCTTGTGTCCAGAACTAGGGAAAGTCACTCAGAAAATGGATAGTAAAGGTGACGATATCCAGAATGCACTGGGACTTCTGTGCTTCCACTGCAGGGGGCACGGGTTCAATCCCTGGTCAGAATGCATTAAGGAGAGGAGGAAAAGACAAAGTCTACTTGCTGGCTGTTGACCAAAGGCCAATTCTAAAGCCCCATCACTGAAATAGTAAAGAAAAACCAGCTGTCAGCCACAATGGTATAACTAATAAAATGTAATAAGCCGGAGGGGTACCGTGCTATGAAAAGAAAGGGGACTTGGGAGACTTGGCTTTGACTGCTGGGTCATATGGTAATTCTATTTTTAATTTCTGGAGGAACCTCCATGCTGTTCCCCATAGTGGCTGTATCAGTTTACATTCTCACCAAGAGCGTACAAGGCTTCCAATTTCTCCACGTCCTCGCCAGCACTTGTTATCCCTTGTCTTTTTGATGATGGCCATTCTGACAGGTGTGAGGTGCTATCTCATTGTGGTTTTCATTTGCATTTCCCTGATGATTAGTGAGGTTGAGCCTCTGAATTTCTTCTTCAACCCATATTAGAAGTTACTAGACTCACAGGGACCCCTTTTACAATCTCCTTCCCACTATGGACCTCACAATTTGAAAGCCATCGTCTCCTAAACGAGTCAATTTTTTGAAAGATAATTAATGAATGTCTCTTTTTTATTAATCAAAGTGATATATGATTGCCTATCTAAACCCCCGCTCTCCAGGAAATAACTAGCTTCCATGCTGGCCAATTATGATTCTTGCCAAAAGCAAAGATGTTTGTGTCCGAGTTCACCTCCCTATGGTCTGACTAGGATGAGGTAGAAGATACACGGTGGACTTCTGGGAATGCTAATAATGGCTCCCAATCTCCATTATAATTATCCTGAGGCCCAAGATCTGAGAATATGGGACCTTAGCTCCTAGAACTCCAGGTCAGGGGCAGGGCTAGGGACTCCATCTGGATTCTGCCACTAATTGAATGTAAGATTTGGGCCAAGTCATCACTTAACATCTCTGTACCTATTTATTAGGAATAACATTGACATTGGAAGGCTCGTGAGGATTAGTAGAAGATGCTGAGCAACTATCAAATATCCATTTTGTTTCCCAAACTTTAATGGGTATCGTACATCCTGGGAATCTTATAAAAACGCAGGTTCTGATTCTTATGTGTGAGTTGGGGTCTGAGATTCTGCATTTATAACTTGAACCCAAGTGAGCTGATGCCACAGGTCCGTGGACCACACTTTGAGTAGCAAGGGTCTAACACACCCTCCAGATAGGGTGCCAAACAAAAGGGCAGTGGGGTTCAGGCTGGGAGACCTTAGTTGTAAGCCAGGATAGTGCAGTCAACAGAGAGAGGTCTTTGAAGTTGGACAGACCGTGACTTAATACCAACTGCGTCTCTTGCTAGCGGGTAGATTTACGGAAGGTGCTTAATTTCACCGACTTGCTTTTCTCTTCCAGAGATGGGAGACACAACTGCCTATACCTCATTAGATGGTCTGGGATATTAACAGGCACCAGGCACACAAAGCACCTCACACAGGACTTAGCACATAAGAGCTGCCCAATAAATGTTAGTCCCTATTGATTCCCTAACCTTTAATGACCTGAATTTGTGACTGTAATCAAGTTACTTAATCTTTCTGAGCCTGGGGTTGAAGCCTGTGGGCTAGCCCATCAGCTTTTCCGCTTCTGTTCTCCTAGTTATGGTACTGGGTCCTAATATATGCGTGGCCGCCTCTCAGGTTTATCTGCCTAAGTCTAGGGGCTTCCTCAAAAGGTCTGCCCCTAAGGGGTCCCATAATCTTGACCTCAGGAGGCACATATGTTGTGTGCTTGCCTGGGGCTCAGTTGGACAGCAAGAAGATGGACCCCTATGTTACTGGGAGTTCATTGAGAATTCTAATTCTCAACCCCCCAAATCAGGCCTGGTTGGCTCCACTCCACCCAAAATGTCAATAGAGAGTGGAGTTTGGCTCAGGAATGATGACGCTCTGTGATCAAAGGAGGCAGATAAAACTGTTGATATGTAATTTATTAATAAAGGATAAAGAGAATGTTAATTAGGGCAGAGCTTGCGAGAAGGCAAATTCCCAAAGTAAAACTTTAGAGAATGCTCAAATGATTACTATTTTAATTAAAAGTGTATCACCCGTTATTAATGGCAAGCCACCCTTCCCACCGCAAGGGCTGTCTGAAATGCAGGGCTGGCTGCCTCTTCCAGGGGCGCTGTGAGCTGCTGAGTGAACCCAGGTCAGGCTGAGCTGTAGTCCCCCCCAGGTCCACATCGAGGTCTCGATTACTGTCAGGCTTGGGGGCTCTTCCTCCAGCCCCTGCACCCTTACTTTGAGGAGCAAAGTATGGCCACGTTTCCTACCACAGCAGATGCTCTAGATCCTAGGAACCACGCCCCCTCCTCTGCCTCCCTTTTCATTCTAGCAACCTCCAAACTGCCCCCCCTGATTCCTGTCTCATCTGCTTTCCCCAGGGTCACTGCCAAGCCACCCTCTACACTACTGCCTGAGTGATCTTGCTAAAATGCTAATCTATCACATCCCTTGTTTGTCTCAGAAATCTCCAATGGCTCCTTGTTAACCACACCAACAGGAATGGTGATGATTTATTGAGTACTTACTATGTGCCAGGCATTGGGCTGAGCACACAATCACATTCCCAGCAACCCAAAGGGAAAATGTTAACCTCATTTCAAAAATGAGAAAATTGAGGTTAAGAGACATGAAATTGCTGGGCCAAACCATTGAGAAGTATCAGAGTAAGGGTTTGAACAAAGATCTGAGACTACTAACTTCTAAGCCTACGGTCTTAACCATTAGCCCACACTGCCTCGATGGCTGTTTTTTGCTAGAGGATAAGGCTGAAGTTTCCTCACATGGGATTCAAGGCCTGTCAGAGTTGGCCTCATTTATTCCACCACCATCATCGCCAGCTGCTTCAGATACCGCCCTGGTATTCCTGCAGCGCCAAGCTTTGTGCCATGCTCCTTCCCTGTCCTCTGGGCTTATCCATGATCCCCTAGATCTCCATGCCTCTAGAGATGCTGTGCACCCTCCGTTTCCTCTAACCACCTCTCTGGAGATCCTTCCTCACTTGCTCCCTTTCTCTGCTCCCATACTTCCCTGGCCTCACCTCCTCCATTGGTCTCCCTCTACAAGGCAGCAAGTTCCCAGGAGACAGGGACTGCGCTATTCACCTTGGCATCTGCAGCCCCAGCACAGCACCTGGCACAGAGTACGTGTCCACCAAAGTCATTCAACCAACCGTTAGCCACGCACTGCAGTCGGCACTGTGGCTACAGCAGGGAACAGGCTAGAACAGTTCTCTGCCCTCGGGGAGCTTACAGTCTAATGGGGAAGGAAAGCAAGAAACAAATAGGCAGATAAATGAACAAGATGATTTCAGAGGGTGGAAGATGCTCTGCAGGAACTGAAGCAGAGAGATGCAAGAAGGAGTGACTGGAATGGTAATCAAGATGGTGCCATGTGAACAGTGATCTGAATGTTGAGAAGGAGACACAGGCAGGGGAACGGCACATGTAAATGTCCCAAGGTGGGAACACATTTGGGTGTGTCTGAGGATACGTAGAAGGTGCCCAGCACAGATAGAGAGTAGTGAGAGAAAGAGCTTGTCCCAGAAAAGGTTTCAGTATGAGATGGTTCCAGGGGGAAAATTAGTGAAAGGCAGGGGGAACCTGGTAACAATAGGGTCCAGCTTTCACCCAGCCCTGAAGTCAGATGCCACGGGGAGAAGAATTTTCAGGAAGGGCCCAGGGCATTCATGGAAGTGGTCCGCTGATGACCTTCTTAGGAGGATAAGGGAATTATTTACACCAATGGTTCTGAACCCTGGGGAAGGGGGTGGGTACAGTTTTGCTCCTCAAGAAACATTTGCAACGTCTGGAGATATTTTTAGTTGTCTATTTGGGGGGATGGTACTAGCATTAATGGGTAGCAGACAGGGATGCTGATATACATCCTACAATGCAAAGGACAGTCCCCCATCACAAAGATTCATTTGAACCAATATGCCAATATTGCTGAGGTTATGAAACTCTTGTCTACACTATAATCCTGTTGAAATGCTGACGGCAACTGACTCTGGTCAGCTCCACGATTAGGCCTTGGCCAAGAGCCAGCTTTGTCCCATCACTCAAACCCACCCAAATCCACCTCTTCCCTCCCACCTCATGCTCAGGAAACTTTCTCATGATACCAGAGAAGATAGAATGGCCTTCGCCAGCCCCTCCCCAGCCACAGGAAACCCATTCAGCACCATTCTGTGTGGTACCACCGTTGACTTATAAAAATGTGGTCTAAGAGAACACTGGACCCCGAGTCCCCAGGGTTGGGTGTGAGTTACCCTCTACACACATCAGTTGCCTCCCTTCCTAGTGGCCTTTCCAGGAGCCACTCCGTCTCCATGAGAGCACTGGAGATGCTGAGACAAATTACATTTCCCGTTTATGTGGGGCAACACCCTGAACGTCCCTTGTCATATTATGGGGAGGGGTTGCCCTTGGGCTCTGGCGATGATGCTACTAAGTTTCATGCGAGAACCACACGTCAATCCCAGCAGGGAGGCAGGGGGCTTGGTGGAATCCAAAGCCCTTGGCCTTAAACACCCTGCTTTTCAGCCTGGCTCCACCGCTATGAGTGGCCTGCGCCTTGAGGTCTCAGTTGCCTCATCTACAAAATGGGAATAATAACACGTACCCTGAATGGTTGTTTATATTGATTAATGATTACATAAATCTCCTAGTAGAAGCTCAAAGTACTGCAGCCAGTATTATTTTTATCATAATGCCTGAGCCAGAAGAGGGCTTCAAGTTCATCCTGTCCAACCTCTTCATTTTATAGATGCAGAAACTGAGGCCCAGAAAAAGAAGAGATTGACCTGTTTTCTGGGTCTTGAAGGGAGTAGAGCAGACATTATATGCCCATATAACCGATGAGGAAACTGAGTTCAGGTTTGAACCCAGGTGAGCCCAAAGGTTCGGCCCTTGTGGATGCCGTGTAGCCAGTGCCAGGTGATGTGGCTGCAGTGCCAGCTGGCCACCCCTGAACTCTGCATCCTCAGACTGAAGCCCCACAGGGAGGCACCAGCATGGCATCTGCCTCTGAAGAAGAACTTTAACTGTCTGACCCTGCATTTGGCTGGAACTGGGCCGTGAGCGTCCTAGCTTTGCCATCTGAGAGCACAGTCCTTGTATTTCTTTTTTCTTTCTCTCTCTCCTCTATCCCTCCCATGGTGATTTCAACTCTCACCACCTTTAATATCACCTATATACCGGCAACTCCCAAACTGACTATATCCCATTGATTTTAAAGCACACATTTTAATATCTCTAAAAGTTGGGTTGTGTCCTAGTTTAATTGGCAGTGCTCTCTCTTACTAGTACATAAAATAACGGTGGTCTTACAGTCAATGACATCTTACATCTGATGAAATATGGTACATTTTTAGCACAGAATACCCCCTTGAGTTCCAGCCTCATAAATCACAATGGCTTTTCAACATCTCCCCTTGGATGGGGAATAAACATCTCAAACGCAAATAATAAAATAGAAATTCTGATCTTCCCATCTTCCCCATCTCAGCAACTGGCTATTTCATCCCTCCAGCTGTTCAGGCGGAAATCTTGGAATCACCCTTGACTCCTTGATTTCTTTCCCAATCGACATCCATGCTATCAACAAATCTTACTGATTCACTTCAAAGTGAATCCAACCACCTCCCACCGATCCACTACCACCATCCCGATCCAAGCCATCCTTGTCTCTTCCCTGGATTTTTGCCATCACCTCTTAACTGCTCCCCCTGCTGCTCTGCCCACCTACAGTCTCCACTCAGTGCGGCAGCCAGAAGGGGCCTGGGGTTCACACAGACCCTCCTGTCTTTAATAACTTGTAGCCAAAATGACACGTATTTCTTTCTTCCTACATTTATTGTCTGTTTCTTCCACCAGAATGTGAGCCCCACGAAGGCAAGGACTTTGTCTCTCCATTTAGTGCTAATCCCTACCTTCTAGAAGAGTGCCTGGCATAGAACAGGTGCTCCTAAATACTTCCTGAATGAACTGTGTCCCACAGGACGATGCTTTCGAGGGAAAGCTGGGTTCAAATTCTGAAGCTACCGCTTCATGCACACGGGCCTTGGGAGGTTCATTTAAACTCTCTAGTCTGTTTCTCATCTGCTTAATGGCAATAATAATACCCCCCTTTCAGGGTTGTTGCGAGGGTTAAAAGAGTTAACGTGCTGAAAGCTCCCGCACGGCGCCTGACACATAGCAGGAGCTGGTTGTTGCCACGTATTACTATTGTCCTTCCAACCTCAGGACTTGGCCACGGAGCTCCGGGGCTTGTCACCAAACCATGGCGCATTTTAGTGAATGGGAGGTAGGCTCAGGGCAGAAGCACAGAGGTGCGTGTGCACTGCGGGTGGGGCAGACCGGGAGGTAAGTCCTGGCGATGTCGTGCGTCAGCAGTGTGACCTCGGGCAAGCCAGCTAACCCCTCTGAGCTCCAGTATTCTCATGCGTGAAGAAGAGATCATGATGACATCTATTTCCATGATTCTTAAGAGCATTTCTAGTGTAAGCAAATATTAACTCAGGTTATTATGATCTGACCCAGCTCCTCTCCCAAACTCGGAGCTCAGTCCCCGGCTCCTGACATCTGGGGAGCTGCACTGAGCTTCACCTCAGCCTGCCTTCCTGCAGCTACACACAGCGGAAGGAGCCTGCAATTGCTTTCCTGAAGCTGCTGTGACCTCCTGAGAAGCAACTACACGGCGCCCAGCCACACACAGAGGCAGTCCCACCCCTGCCTCCTTGCTGGGGACTGGGATGTTAATGTCAGGCTCTGGTCCTGCCTGGGACGCCCCCTGTCATTGCCAGTGGTGACCTGGCGAGGGGATTTGGGACCCTCCTGCTGCCACCAGCGTGCTTTGCACGGACTGCTGATTTCCACTGGGGAAGGGTGATGGGGAGCCTTTGAGTTTTCAGTTCTAAATATTTCCCATGACCTTCCAGCAACCTCCACGCCCTCAGTGAAGAAGGGAAGTGGTACAAAGCAGATTCCTTTCTCCCTCCTCTAAAGAAACACTGCTGTTCCACTTTAACTTATCTTCCTAACTGGAACTCCATTAATTCAGAAGTCAGAGCACTCATTCATAGCAAGATGCCTGCGATCACCTCACCTGATCACTGAGAGATTTGAAGAGGTTATGTACAGTGTGAGAGGCCCAGGACAATGGACGGCTGTGTCCCACCCACACCCCCCAACCCAGGATCCCATTCCACTACCCTGGGGAAGCCCCTGTACCTCTGTATGGGAGCTCTGGTGGTAAGTAAGGCAGAAAAGTTCCTGCACCCTTGGGGCTTACGTTGTAGAAGGGTGAGATGGACCACAGAGGAGGACGCAAAGATAGAAGCCAAGTAACTTCCATTAAGGGAAGAGTACAGAAGAAAAAGAAAAAGGAAAAATGTTAGAGATTTTTGGGGGGTGCGTCTTTGCTGCCACTTTAGTTGGGGTGATGTGGAGGTTCTCTTCGAGGAGGTGACATTTCCATATCCTTCACTCAAGTACACACTCCCGTGTGGTCAGGGAGCAGTGTGTACCCCACACAAACCTAGCACCCAGCAAGAACTCGGTAATCATGCATGTGTGTTAAATGTTGACGTCAGTAAACGCGGTGACATGTAGCTGTTTGCATATGTGCTTGCTTCCTTACCTTGTGACTGATTCAGCAACTTGAGCCCCCGCTTTCCAATCTCTAATTCAAGGAACAGGCTACACTGGAGTTTCCATGGGTCTCCAACAAAATAAGAAAAGTAAGGATGGGCTTCCCTGGTGGCGCAGTGGTTGAGAATCTGTCTGCCAATGCAGGGGACATGGGTTCGAGCCCTGGTCTGGGAAGATCCCACGTGCCACGGAGCAACTAGGCCCATGAGCCACAACTACTGAGCCTGCACGTCTGGAGCTTGTGCTCGGCAACAAGAGAGGCCGCGATAGTGAGAAGCCCGCCCACCGCGATGAAAAGTGGCCCCCGCTCGCCGCAACTAGAGAAAGCCCTCGCACAGAAACGAAGACCCAACACAGCCAAAAATAAATAAATAAAATTAAAAAAAAAAAAAAGAAAGAAAGAAAAGTAAGGACAATATTGGGAGTTTTCATATAAAAATCTAAGTGTATGGGCTTCCCTGGTGGTGCAGTGGTTGAGAGTCCCCGCCTGCCGATGCAGGGGACACGGGCTCACGCCCCGGTCCGGGAAGATCCCACATGCTGCGGAGCGGCTGGGCCCGTGAGCCATGGCCGCTGAGCCTGCGCGTCCGGAGCCTGTGCTCCACAACGGGAGAGGCCGCAGCAGTGAGAGGCCCACGTGCCAAAAAATAAAATAAAATAAAATAAAAGTGTATTTAGTTCAAAGGGCTGCCATTTATTCCAAGATCAGTTTCCTTCTTAATTAGTATGTGTGTGTGTGCTAAAATGTCCTTTCTTTATGAAATGGTGGTCTAGGAGATGTTCATTTTTTAGGTTTCTTTTTTCTTCAATATCCTTACTTGGCAAATAAGTTTCTTGTCATTCTTAAAACATATTTTTGGTCTGTAAACTCCAAAGACCAGGGAACCACTGTTTTCATAGCCTTTCTCTTTGGCAGCCTAAAGGTTCCAGGGAATAGGCTTCATTGTGGAAGGGAGATGGCAAATTCCTCCCAAGTGCCTCTTTACACTGGCCAGATTCATCCCTGGTTTGGGGGTGGGATGACGGGGTTTCAGGTGCCTGGAAGTCAGACTGTGCCTGTGAGAAATAACAGTCATCCGCAGTCTCAGAAGAGGATAAAAAAAAAAGATGTGATCCTGTGCACTGCCCACTCAGCAGCGCCCCTCAAACTGCAAAACACTCACTACTGTTGCAAAAGGCCAGGGAGGGGGGATGCAGGGACCAGGAGGTCATGAGAAGAGGCCCCCACGGCTGATGCAAAAGGGCTTCCTGAAACCACCTCCTTTTTTGGTCGTGGCTGTTTTCTTGTCCCCCTTTACGTCCCCCTGGCCTTCCCCAGGATTAGAAAGGTGCAGTCGGGGTGGGGGAGAGGCACTGAGTGTATAATGTTTCCCTGAAGCAAAATTATTCCTCTCCGTGCCTGCCACCATATCACAGAGCAGTGAAGGTGGTTTGTCGTAACAGGGCTCCTGGGGAACTGCACCCCGCCCCTCAAGCCCCTACCATTTGTTAAGAGAAACAACTGCAAGCCTGATTCCCAGGATTGGGGGAGGGAGGAGGGAGTTCTCTCCCTGTGACTTGGCTGCTCTGCATCCTCAACCCCTCTGAGGAGACTCAGGAAGCCTGTGGGATTCCCATTGTAGGAGTTCCGGTGGGAGATGGGCTCCACCAATCAGGAGGGACCACCCCAGACTGCGAATCAGGAGCCTGGGAAAGAGTACATTTCAGCCACGACCTCAGACAGACAAAGAGATATTAGATACTCTGCACAGCGCAGGGAGAGACCAAGATGAGGACGTTCACGGTCGGTGTCTGATAAATTCGAGAGAGTGAGCTTGAATTTGGAGAGAGCTGCTGCGGGGAGGGAGGGCACCCACCCTAGAGGGCCTAGAGAAAGTGGTCAATGCGCTGGAGAGCTTGACGTATGTGCACTGGAGGCTCACCAGGCTACTGCCTGATATGGACCTGAGAAAGTTAAAGCCAAGGGAGTGTGGCTGTCAGCAGAGGGGCGGGGAGACAGAAAGAGAGAGAGAGAGGCAGTTGCGTGGAGAAAAAACCCACCTCTCCCTCCCCAGCAGTGGCTAAGGGGCCATGAACCTCAGGGACTTCTATAGGAATGTTAGCCATAGGGGACAAGTTGGGACCAACAAGAGTTTCTGCTGCCTTATTCCTAGGGTTTGTGGGTTCCGAAATGACATTTTTCAGATGTGGACCCCCTCTGAAGAGAGAGCTGGTGCAGGGGAGTGATGGGACTTCAGCAGAAGGAAAACTTCAGGTTTCCTAGGGGGCCACCAAGCCAGTGGTGAACTCAGGCTTGATTGCAATCAGCAGGTGAGCCAGACCCCGCCTCCCTGCCCTGCCATAACTAGGTCTCTGAGGAAGTGTGAAAGAGGTCTGCTGCCGAATCGGCTTTCAGTGTCTGCCCCCAAGTCCAGAGCTGGCCGTGACAGCACACCAGTTTAGTAAAACCTTTCCTTTTCTACTGTCCCCCCTCCTTGTCCTTGCCCAACCCTGGAGCTGCAGTCAGTAAACTGAGGGCAAAGGAAGAACAGAGAAAGAGAGAAAAGCACAGTCCTACCCACTCTCCAAGACGAGGCTGGCCCTGAAGCTGGCCCTGGAAGGGGACATGGAGAAGATTTACCTCTAAATCAAAGGCAGAGTTGGACCTAACACACAGGACTGGGTATTCTCATTACAGAACCAAGACTGTGCTTTGTGACTTCAAGTGACAGAAAATATTACTAATAGTGAGTACAAGAGTCATCGGACCTCTTTGAGTTTTCATTTGGGGACAGGAGAAAAACTTCAGTGAGAGACAAAAATGAAGCTATTCTGTTCCTCCCAAGACTTGTGCTTGACGAAAGTACGCAGGGAATCAGGAAGCAGGAGGAGCAGCAGAGGCAGCACAGGCCACGGGCCGGGTCCAGGGATGGCTGTGGCCAGGCTGTCAGAGGGATGCAGAGGTACAAGCTGATGCAGTGGCGGCGACCACGGCGTCCTCAGCAGCCTGGCTTTGAGGCTCAGCTTTGTCGGGTACCAGTGGGTCCTGGCCACCCCCTGGCTTCCATCTTGCCGGCCTGTTCCTAAGCCTTGGCCTCCAACCTTCTTAGCAAGTCTACAGACTACCTCAAATCCTCTCAAGGAGTTCATTTCCTTAATGCAACGGAAAGTGCTTTCTGTTTCTTGTAATCAGAAACACTGACTAATACGTCCTCTTTTGCCCAGTCTTTTAAAGTAGTCATTAAAGCCTGTCTCAAGTTTTCCCTAG
Organism: Neophocaena asiaeorientalis asiaeorientalis; assembly: GCF_003031525.2. Classification (NCBI taxonomy): domain Eukaryota; kingdom Metazoa; phylum Chordata; class Mammalia; order Artiodactyla; family Phocoenidae; genus Neophocaena; species Neophocaena asiaeorientalis. Next base: position 1,460,072 of record NW_020175186.1, on the reverse strand, counting down.
CATCCCAGGCATCTTCCTTGCTTGTTTCCAGCTAGAGACTCAGAATCTCATCTTTATCCAGATTGGAACATCTGGCCAGATGACTCTGCCCTGGATCCCATCTCTGGCCCTTCCAGTCTTGGTGACCATGTTACACAATGATTATGAGGAAGAGCATCTGAAGTCATACCTGTCTCTTTCACATGTTGTCTAAGAGACCTTGGGAGAACAACTTTTCCTTATCTGTAAAATGGGTACAATATAATCCTTTTAAGGATAATGTCAGAATTAGAAGGGATTATCACATTTGAAGTACAGAGCATCTTACCGGGTACACAGTAATACTCAATGCATGTCAGCTAGTACCAGTACTAGTAGTGGTGGTAATACTTGGAGTAGTGCAGAAATAGTAATAATAGTACTAGTAGTTGTTGTAGAGGCTGGACTCTCTGGACTGTCAGGTGAAAGAGGAATACATTTTTGTTTTGTTTAAACCACTGGCTTTAGGGTCTCTTCGTTACACAAAGTAACAAAGGCTTATTTTGAGTCCTAATGGAACATATTAAATGAATATTTTGAATTTTAAAAACATAAAAAAGTTCCATTTATACTAAGGTAAGAATTATGTCCAAAATATATGCCTGTGCAAATTCTGGAAGGAAAAATGATTATGATATGGTGATGGAGTTATACAAGAAACATTTTTCCCATTGAAATTTCCTCTTGTTATCTGTATGTTTCAATAAAAAACTATCTTGCCAGAGGAAAAGAAGAAAACACCCCTGAGATTGAATATATTTTGATCATATTTCTGTATCATAAGAGGGGACTGTATCTCTGAACCCTCCTTCAGCTGTAGGTCCTGGAGAGAATTAAAAAATAAAAGAGACAAAGACAGGAAGGATAGGTCTGCCTCAGTGAGAGTGTGGGAGTAGTGGGCACTCTTAGCACAGCGCTGAGAGAGAGAAGGGACGCTTCTTCCAGGCAGCATTTCACAACGTCCACCTGAACCTCGGCGCCCCCCAACAGGGAGGTGGGGAACATTCTCAGGTGGGACCAGTCCATGGGGCACCAAGACCTGGGCCTTCACTCTAAGACATCTAAGGCCCAGGGTATCCTATCTCCTGTCTCCCCTGGTGACCAGCTGCCCAGTAGCCTAAAGACTGGTTTTCTGGACCAAGGCTCCTCCTCATAGCAGCCTTAGCAGTCATCAAACACCTGGCATTTCACGCCAATGAGATCTCCTAAAACACGGAGGGCGGGAAGGTTGTCTCCAGAGACTTTGTCCACAATGTAAGGAAAGGTAGGATGGGGGCAGGCTATTACACGATGCGTGTTTCTCCTACCAGTATTAGTGGGAACTAGGCTATGCCCCCAGTTCCAGCCCCCCATCCAACCCCATCCAAGAGAAAGGCCCACCTTGCAAGGTCTCCCACCACGGGGACTTCTCAACCTCAGCTAACATTCTTCTCCAGTGTGGCTCAATGTCAGCACCTCTCCAAACGAGATGTGTGGTTTCCGCATGGCTGGTAACAGATCACAGGCCTCACTTGCTCAGCCTGCGCCCTCTCTTCTGTTTCACTCGGCCCGATTGCTGGCAGGCCGTGAAGGAAGCATAGCCCGTTCCACTTAAAGAATTTCTGCTAGAGTGGTTTGGGGTTGGCACTCGGCAGAGCCTGAACATTTCTAATGATCTGAGACATGCCATAGGGAAGAGATTCCAGCTGGGAGACGAGCTCGCTGTGCGTCCTCAGACAAATCAGTGCACCTCTCTGGGCGTCAGTTTCACTCTGTCAGTGATGGGGGTTGGACAAGAAGATCCTTTCTAGCTCTGATACACTCTAGTTCTGGAAAGCCACTCTGGTTTAAGATGCTGCACTCTGGCTTGAATTTATGACCCAGATAGCCATTTAAATGCCAATTCGATGTTTCTTTTTTGGAGAAATGACTATCATTCCCAGGGTAATAACCAATGAGCCAATTCAAACCAAGGATAACAGGAAGAAAAAGAAAATGTCTCTCCAAACTTGCTTAAATATAATTTACACAATACTGGTCTAACACAAGGCTAAACTCTGAACTCTGTGTGTCTGTTAGCACAGGCCAATGGGCCTGGACACTGCAATTTTAAATAATAATTGTAGAAAGCCTAGACGCTTCTAAGGTATTAATGGGAAGGGACACCATCTCCTGGAGAAGTCGCTGAAGTTAGTGGCTTAAGAAAATTTGAGGGTGGTGTGCTGGGGTGCCCCAGTAGGGAACTCAGATCTTAAAATGAACAATTCCAGGATTAGAGTGGAGGCAGGACACCTTTCCTGACCTTTCCAAGGGCTGGTTCTAAGGCGTGGCCCGTTTAGGCCTAGCCCTCACCACGCCGGCACTGACATCAGCTCAGTGGCTCCACAGCAGGCAGCCCTGGGAGCTCTGACTTGCTAGATCAATGAAAACATCAACCTTGCCAGACGTGTCTGCCCCACTCCAAGCCCGCTGTGGAGCCAGGGGTTCAGGCTCGCTGCCGGACCATCTGCCATTAGGCACTGCTGTTAATTGCTGTGCTAATGAACAAGGTTTGGATTGGAGGCACGAAATGCACAGGCAGATTTAGACACAGTTCCCAGATACTGGGTCCTGCCTCCTAACAGCCTGGCACAGTCTCCAGGACGCAAAGGTAAATGTGGTCGAGTCACATCATGGGCACAGACGGTGCATAACCCAGTGGGAAGATACTCCAAACAGCAAGTGCTGGGAATTTTTCAAGCAGGCGCTCATTCGTCCATTCATCCATCTGTCCACTCAACAACCACTGGCTTTATGGTGGACACTGTGTCAAATGCCAGGGCTTTAGGGATGACAGTGACTCAGTCCCTGCTGCCAGGGGATGACAGCCTAGCAGGGGAGATAGACAGCTGGACAAATACAGCAAATGCATCATGGCAAGAGCTGGGAGAGAGGTCAGGTTAGGGGCTGGGGGAACACAGAGGAGGGGTATCTAACCAGCCTGGAGTATCAGGGAAGACTTCCCTGGAGGAGGAGAGAACGCCTGAGCCACATGTTAAAGGAGGAGCAGAAATAACCCAAGGAAAGAATGGAGGACGGCCTTGCAGACAGAGCGACTAGGAGGTAAGAGAATGGAGATGTCTGAGGAAGTGCAGGGAGCTGGTAGAGCACAGGTGTGTAATGGGGGAAGGGGAAGGCACTGGGGGGACAGAGTGAGGATGCTGCAGAGGGACATGGGGGCAGAAGATGAAGAGCCCTGAAGTGCAATTACTCTGCAAACCTTGACTAGGCTCTTGCACTGTTACAAGGGGTAGGACTAGGTCAATGTGAACCCCTGCCCTCATGGGACATGAGCAAGGAACATAGGTGGTGGCTTAGAGTGGTTTGGAAGAAGAAGAAATGGTAACAGACTGAGTCAGAGAAGGTCTCGCTGTTGAGGAAGTCAGAGCTGGGCCTCCAGTTTCAAGAAGAACTTGGTCAGCTAAGCCAGCGTTAGGAGCCAGGTACTTTGCACATGTTGACTCATCAAATCAGTGAGGCTGCGCTGTCCTCCCATTTTCCAGGTGAGGAGACCGAGGCCCGGGGAGCTTAAATAGTTTGGGGTCTGGGAAGTGGTATGGCCAGGATTCCGACCCCTGGTGTGCCTGACTCTGAAGACTGTGTCCTATCCATGCCACTTCCCAACGTCTTCCTGGAAGAAGGAACAGCACAAGCGAGGAAAGGAGAAGATAAATGGAAGGCACATGGAGGACCAGTCAGGAGAAGAGAGTTTGCGTGAAGGAGGAGACTGGGGCCCTGGGTATATGGATGGTCTCACAGAGCAACCCAGGCTTGAGCTTCGGAGTCCAACAACTCACCTTCTCTTGGCCTCAGTTTCCTAACTGGAAAACGGGGACCTCACATCTACGTCCTGTGGCTGTCATCGGAATTCAGTGAGGTAATGCAAGTGCTTAGGACACAGCCTCCAGCCTCGTGTGTCCTCAAACATGGATGATTGATTATTTTAATCAATGGTCATCATTATTCCCAATAATCATAATAACTGTTAGTAAGACCCCTGAAGTAGGTTGGGGCCAGTATGTGGGGAACTTTGAGCACCAGCTCGGAAAGTGGTTTTGATCTTGTCGATATTGAGGAATCGCAGAGGAAGGTTTTAAGCGCAGATGAAATGATGGCTTAGAGCCTTTTCTCCTCTCCTAGAGAATAACACAGCAGCTCCCTTCTTCAGAAGTTTCATGATTTTTCTTCTACACAGGAAAACTGCATCACAGTGAAGAAAGACCCTTTCAACACCTGCAAATGCTGGCCTTGAGGTGCCAGTGGGGGTCCGAGTGACTGTCAGAAGCCTGGGCATACGCCACAAGGAGCCTGAGAAGGGGCTTGTGGGTGCCTGCTGGGGCCCAGGGGCCTCAGACACCCCTGGCTGGTGAGGAAGGGAAGAAGGGCAGAGTCACCACTGCTGGCCCCTTACTGCTGACTCCGTGAGCCTCTTGAAGGTGTGAGGCAGCATCCCCTCAGCCATTTATCACCAAATCAGAAGCCTCTGGAGGCCATGCTCCTGTAGCCCTAGAAACAGGCCCTCTCTGGACCACTCCTCTCTTTATTAAGAAGGATGAGTTGGTGGGTCCCCCCATCTTCAGTGATGGGAGTGGAGATGGCTGAGGGAGGCGAGGCCTTTGTGAGGGGCCCGCTGTGGCTTCACTTCCAGCCTGCCCCCCCGCCCTCTTGCTGTTCTGCCGAAGGAGGCTCTGTGGAGGCTTCCGAGCTGTGCAGCCACCCCCGAGGAAGGGGAGAAAGATCTGGCATCTCCCCAGGCACCCACACATCTTTGAGTGATTCTACTCCCTCGTGACCTGTGAAGCGGACCTTATCTTCACTTTACAAGTAGAGACATGCGGCCCAAAGAGGGCAAATGACTTGTCCAAGCCATGCAGTTAGTAGGTGGCCAGGCTGGATCCAAACCCCCCATCTGTCTGATCTGCAAAACCTCAGTTTTAACCCCTACTGCATTCTGCCTCTCAGAGCAGAGGGTGAGAGAGATAAGAATTGGCTAGAGCTCTTCGGGAAAGGGACTAAATGATAGTGGCCAAAGGAAAAGGAAGGATCCAGCTGACCCCTGGCTCTAAGCCAGGCAGAGAGACAGTCCTGGGTAGCATCTCCCCGAGTGACCTTGGGTAAGTTCCTTAGCTTCCCTGATTCCTCCATCCTCATCTGGAGAATGGCTCAGGGCAGGAGGGACCTACTTGCAGGATGATTGTAAAGATCAGAGATGTGGGGCTTATCTGGTGGCGCAGTGGCTGAGAGTCCGCCTGCCGATGCAGCAGACACGGGTTCGTGCCCCGGTCCGGGAAGATCCCACATGCCGCGGAGCGGCTGGGCCCGTGAGCCATGGCCGCTGAGCCTGCGCGTCCGGAGCCTGTGCTCCGCAACGGGAGAGGCCACAGCAGTGAGAGGCCCGCGTACCGCAAAAAAAAAAAAAAAAAAGATCAGAGATGTGATATTTAAGCCCATGGCCTTCCATAAATGCTCACTGATGGCAGTTCTGATTCATACAGATAGAATGGGGGCTCCTCAAGTATCCCCACTAACATGTAAGATAAGCTAAGAACAGAACTGTGAGCTGGACAGGCATGAGATTCTTCCTTCTCCCTGACAACTGCTCTTGGAAGCGATCCTTTATTGCTAAGCGCTTACGTACACTAGCTAATTTCATCTTCCTCACAACCTGGAGAGGTATTACCCTCCCGTGTTACAGGTGAGGACGCTGAGACTCCACGACGTGTTGCCAGGTCAGCCAGGTCCTGCTTGTTAGGACCCAGAGCCCTGCTCCCTGCTGCTCTGGCTCCCTGTCCCTCCCCACAGCAGCCCAGGACCTGGGCACTGGCCTCTGGAACCACGGTCTCCAGAAGGTTCCGGAAGGAAATCTTGTCCCTAGCCTCAGCCCTCACATCCTCCTCTCAGGAATTCAGCAGCTGCACATGACCCAGCCACTTCTTTTAGCCGAGTGGCTACCGCTGATCACCCAATGTGAATGATCCAAGCTGAGGACTTCACTAGGACACGGGGAGAAGCAGGGTTCAGCTTGGAGCTGTAGGTCCCAGGCCCACCACCCCTCCCTGCCTCATCACCAACTGGGTGTAGGACTTCTCACTGTTGTGGCCTCTCCCGTTGCGGAGCACAGGCTCCGGACGCGCAGGCTCAGCGGCCATGGCTCACGGGCCCAGCCGCTCCGCGGCATGTGGGATCCTACCGGACCGGGGAACGAACCCGTGTCCCCTGCATCGGCAGGCGGACTCTCAACCACTGCGCCACCAGGGAAGCCCCCAGACTCAGTTTTGCAGGGTCCAAATGAACCAGTGGGTGGTCACATGGACCCGTTGAAGGGATTTCTAGGCTGGCCTTCCATTCCCCTCCATCAAAGCACTGCTGCAGCTCACAATGAGGGCCGGGGGAGCTGTAAAATCCCCATTTGTCACAGTTAGCAGATGAGTAATGAAGTGGCAGTGGCAGCCGGCAGCAGCCTCTGCTCTCCCAAGGCCACCTCTTTGCTCCTGTGAGTGCCACACAAGGGCAGAGCACCTGGTACCCAGAGATACCTGGAGACACACCACTGGCTTCTCCCGCTCTCCCTCCCTGAAACCCAGACTGTCTTTGATGTTACTGAGCAGCTCGTGTTCTCTGCAAGAGGCCTGCGCTTAGAATCTCCAAAAGCAGGGTGAAGCAAGGGAGGGGGACCCCAAAGGAGCAGAAAGGAAGAAGGAGAGACGAGGAAAAAAACAGCAGCATCTGCAAGGACCCCGGGGCAGGAAGGAACTATGATGGGAAAGAAAAGCAGGCTGAGCAGCTACAGAATGAGGTGCGTGGATCGAGAAAGGGCTGGACGGGGCGGGCAGAGACACTCAGGTGCGGGTCCCCACAAGCCATGGGGGAGATTTTGCCATAGGCTTGGCATCTCGTGGCTCCTACCCTTCTGGACTGTCAAGTCCTTTGATGCTTCCCTAGGTTTCAGTAGCAATTTTGCTTCCTCTGCAGATGGTTGTACTTGCCTGAAAATGGGCTGGTGCCAGCTTCTGGGCCATAGTCTGGTAAAACGCCCATGCATGGTTGTTTCTGGGTGCATCACATGGAAGAGGATTAGAGGCAGCCATATCCTTTCGGTGGTCCCTGAGGTCAGGGGCTGCCTGAGCATGAAGGAGACCCCAACTCCTAGCACCCTTCCAGAAACCCTCTGCCTCTTCTGGTCCAGCCAAGAAAGGACTTCAAGGCCCTCAGACCAAAGAGAAGAGTTGAAAAGTCTCAGCCAGAGAGAAAGTGCTCTTCCCTCAAAATGCTTCTGTCCTGCTCAGTTCATCAAACCTGCTTTATGTAGCACAAAATGAACACAACCCTCATTAGCACGTTTGTGCTACAGCTGAATTATCAAAAGCACACGCTGCCTCCAGCCTCTGCATCCCCAGAGGAGGCACAGCGTCTCCCTGAGAGGCCCGGCCAGCACATGTGGGATCATCACTTGACCTGTGCTCATGAAGTTTGCCTCATTTTCTCCAAGGAGCTATTTGCTGAAGGATATTCTCCTCCAGGTCTGATCCTCAGCGAACTCCCATGACCTGGCTGGGTCTGGTGAATTGAGATGGGAGGGGTAATATGGTGTGTGGATGTGCTGGGCTGCCTCACAAGCTAAGACAGGTGCAGCCAGGGAAAGCCTCACTGAACACCAGCCCAGGAAGGGGGTCCTTCTCGCATTTCTTCATTCATTCAACAGTTACGCATGGAGTGCCCACTGTCTGTGAACTGGTGGGAGACAGCAGCGTACCATGCATGTTGGTGGGGACTCTAGAGCTACATGGTCAGGGTTCAAATGCTGGTTCTACCACCTAGTGATAATAAAATTACTTTTAGTCACTGATCCTAATTGGTTTTGTCACCTGTGAAGGATGCTGGGCTACCAGGGTGGGGGCCACAGAACCATGGCTGAGAGCCACTCTTTTAGCTGCCTCTGCAGCTGTTTGGTATGTCATCTGAATAAGTTCGGTCAAGAGCCTCATCCACCTCTGTGGGCTTGACCTGGAATTCTGGAACGATCCCCAGTCCTTTGGTGCTCAATCACCTCCTCTTTGCAGGGTGAAAGGTAACTCAGCCATTTATGGGCAGGCAAGACAGAGGTGAGTTTGGAGTGCATGATACTGAACTAACTGCTAGGCATTGATGGGCAATTTATGGGCACTGTTTTACTCCATGCTCTCAAAAATTCTGCAGGCAGGTATCATTATTCTCATTTAACAGATGAAGACACTAAGACTTGAAGAGATTTGGTGATTTGCCCAAGGACATGTGAGTGCTCAAGACCAGAACCAGAAAGCTTTGAATCAGAGCAGAGATTCCACAGAAAACCCCCCCCCCGGGCCAGGGCACACTCACAAGCGCTAGGGTGGCTGTGAGATGCGGCTCTGCGGTGACCACATAACATCCACGGGCAGCAGGGAAAGCGGACTGTGGCGGCCAAAGGAAGGGAATGAGCTGTGAGTCCTTCTGTCATTTTCTCACCAATCCACTCATTCTCTTCTGCAAAAACTCACTTGAAATTTCACCTTTTAAACAGTGCTGATAACGTCACCTATCACCGCATCTCTCTTCTTTGTTCACTGAAATTCCCAGCATTTACCCACTAAACCCCACTGTTGACAGGTATACTTGGGGCACTGTGCAGATGACCTGGGTCTGTTGCCCACCCTCTCTGAGCCTCACATCCTCACCTGGGTGAAAACGCCAGGCCAGCGGGGAGCCGTTTGGCTTTTCCTCAGTCCCCATTTCTCCTGCCCTCTCCTTTCAGAGGTCACTGACCAACAGCCAGAGGGACCAAAATGGAGCCAGCCAAGACTACAAGTGGACTCCACCATCATCTCATGTCCCCTCTGCCCCCATGATGTCAGCCAAAGGAAACAAAACAGTGGTCGTAGACGAGCTCATTTTGCTTTCCACATGGGGGTGAGCTGTGGTGGAGAAGGATTAACCCAGGTGTGCAAATTAGCACAAGGCTACATAGGCTGCAAAGAAATCAGCCGCAAAAGAGTTCCCAGCCGGGCCTCTTGTATCCACAACTGAGGACAGCTGGTGTGGTTTTCCGCCCAAGGTGTTACTGGTAAGGGTAGCAATTCTGGACTCTGGGGAGTTGTTAGTGAAGGCAGAAGTTTGTTTGGTATTGTGGGGGTCAAACTGTGACACTACATCATTGGCTAAGGAGAAAGAGGGGAACGTGTCACCTTTTCCCGGCAACAAAAAGAAGAAAGGTCCCCATTGTGGTGGCAGCTATTCTGAGTTCTGCAGCTCCCTTCGAGATCTCATATGGTCTCAATTCTTTAAATCTATGGATCACACATGGATAACATCCTACTTTATATCTCCAGCCAGGACATCTTCCCTGAATTCCATACTCATATATCCAACGGCCTGTTTGACAGCTCCACTTGGATGTCTGATAGAAACTCCAACTTCATGTTTTAAAAACAAACTTCTGCTCTTCCTCTCCAAACTCGCTCCATGGGAAGCCTTCCCGTCTCAGTCAAGGGCAAATCCATGCTTCTAGTTGCTCGGGCTGAAACCCTTGGAGTCATCCTTGCTGCCTTTCTTTTCCCCACATGCCTCATCCGCTCAATCAGCGAATCCTGCTGGCTCTACCTTCAAAACATATCCCAGTCTGACCAGTCCTGGCCACTCCCTTGCCTCCAGCATCGCTCCCTGAAATTACGGCAATAGTCCCTTAACACACAGTGTATTTGTACCGAGGGGAAACTAGAAATTAATGTCCAACAATATAAGCTTTATAGAATAATTTTTAAGATTTCCATACTCTGGGCCATCAAATGGCTATTTAAGGCCATGCTGAAGAACAATCAAGAAGTTGCCTGGGAAAACCGTACTTGAAATTATAAGGTGAAAAAAAAAAAGAATACACGTAAACTGGAAAGTTATGTTCAAAAATGTTCTCTGGTTTCTAAAATTATAGGAATTTTAAGTTTCTTTTTCTATGTTTATACTTTCTAAAAATTTTTTTAAAGAATGAAGTTTCATTATTAGGAAAAATTGCTACCTAAAAAAATAAAATGATGGGAAAAGAAGACAGAAGCAGAGACAATGTGTGGTTGTTGAAGAGGAGGGAGAGGCTGCTGTTTCCCTGTCTGCAGAGAAAGTGTGAGCTCTCTGTCCTGTGAGTCCCCATTTCCCAGATAAAGAAAGAGAGGCCCAGAGATGCAGGGTGACTTGCTAGAATAACAATGCCTGCTTTCATTTATTCCCAGGTGCCAGACACTGTGCAATGTGCTTTATAAAATGAATATTCTTCATACTACCTGTCTCAGGTTAGTCATCCCCCCTGCCCTGCTCCACCCCATTCTACAGCTGAGGAAACTGAGGCTTACAGGAGTTAGAGAACTTGTCAGAAAGACATGACTGGTCACCTTCAAAGCTGGTGTTCAAATCCCAAAGTCCATACTATTAACTACTATTGTGTGTGTTTTTGTAACTTTACAAAGTCATAGGTTAACTTAGGAGTGGAGAACCGAGGTTTCCCAGCTTCCTCAGTCCCCTTGCCCCATTGAAAATGGAAGGTGACAGCAGAATGAAACAGCTCAGAGGCCCCCTAATACTTCTCAGCCCAGGGCACAGCCTGGGCCTGCCTGGGCCAGGGCTACCTCCTCTGGTTGGATTCATGAGTCCAAATTTCCCCTCATAAAAAAAAGCAGCTGCTGCGGGCAGGCTTTCAGAGAGCCTGGGGCTGCCGCCAGGGGAAGGCCAGCCAACCTGGGAGGTGGGAGTTCCCCCCAGGGCAGCCTGACCTCCTACCCAGAATCCTCTCCTGTGTGATTCCCTCCCAGGCAATAAAGCCATAGACATCTAGGGAGCATCTCCTAGGGTTAAATGTCAAACACACACGGATAAAAGGGCTGGTGAGCTGATCTCTCTGAGATGAGAAGGGGAACTCTGGTCCTATCAGCAGCTTCTGGGGCGTGGGGGAGGGAGTCATGTGCCTGAGGGACTCCTGTGGCCTGACAGGTAGGCCTGGGCTGCGGAGGTGACAAATAGTTTCACCTACAATGTCTGTAAAAATAAGATCAGAAAGACAGCAATGTTACAGTGTTGTTCAAAGGATCTGATGAGAGTATAAGTTAAACCCTGGGAGAATTGAACTGTTCTAGTTCTGAGGACAACAGTGCCAACCCCCGGCTTGCAACTGGGCAAATGAAGATTTTCCTGTGATAGGCACCCTACACGACAAACACAATACGGACTGGAGCAGAGCGATGCAAAGGCATCTTGAGGAGACAGAATGGCCCTCAGGCCTTTGGCCCTGGATGTTAACCTTGGCACAGGTACTAGCATTTTTAAAGGAAAAAAATAGGTTTTAAAGGAAAAATACAGGAAAGCAAAGTTCTCACGTCTTTCAAGTCAATCTAAGAATTAACTTTCTCCTTCTTATCCATGGCAGGTTATAGTCCCCTTTTTGTGGCATCACCCAAACCAGCGTAAACAGTCCATGTACTCTGGTATTGCAAAAATGCCCTTCACTTGTTGATCTGATCCCAATCTGGTGCACACCTGTGAAAGGATGCGTGTGGGACATCGGGATTGAGGCACGCTGTTGGGAAAGCATCTCCAGGACTGATGAGAAGGGGACCAAGGTATTTCCAATCTTTTTTCCTACAAGGCTTAAAACAGAAAAGTAGTTCTGCCTAACTCTGAGTTATCTAGAAAGGCAAACTAGCCACTTGGCCCCTTTCTAACGAATCACGCTTTCACTCTAACAGCCTAAAATACAATGTGAATGCATGACAGTGCCCTTGTGAGTTTTAGCCTCCCTCGGGGGACAGGACTCCCTCTTTTTCCTCCTTTCCCCTTCCCTCTACGCAGCCACTTGCCAGCTGGCACCTCCGTACCACTTCCCACCGTCTCCCACCTTCTGCAGACCTGTCTCCCAGAGAACCCGTCCCAGCCTCTGTGCTCAGTGGCCGCTCCAGAAAGGAAGCTGCCAGTTCTGGGTTTCATTTACAGCTAATGAAAGAGGCTGTTTTCCCTGGAGACAAAGTCAGAGGAGTCTTCAAACTGCCATCACCCCCCTCCCTGTGGCCCGCAGCTCTCAGTGTTGTCCAGACACCCCACCACCATTCCACCCCTCAGGAAGGGCACCTAAGGGTCCCAACAGAACCTACTGAAGTGAGAGCTCACCGGCGAACAGGGGGGTTTCCTGATGGGAAGGGAAACAGAGTCTGTCTATTTCCCTTGGAGTCTGTCCGGGCAGAGCAATGTCAAGGACTGGGCTGGGGTACAAAAGGCTTTAGGCAGGAACCCCAGAGGACTGTGTGCAGCATCCTGGCCATCAGACTGCAGAATGCATTGTTACTGGCTACATCTATTCCTATTTGGCAAATGTAGTTTTTGGATAGGACGATGTTTTTCAGTCTGGGCTCAATATGCCGAATGTCCTGGGTCAGAGGGAAAGGCTGGTGTCCACGCCAGATGGCAGGGCCTGAGGCTCGGGGAGCCTGCAGAGCTCGCCAGGGCCCCAGCAGTGGCCCAGGCCCAGTAGAGTCATCACCGGGGCACCGAGGCCTGGGTGACGAGGGCAGTGTTCTCTTATTCTGGCCCTTCCCTCCAGCCTCACCTCCCAGGCCTGAACAGAGGGTAATGGAGACAGGCAGAGAGACAGCAATTATTGTCTGGCCCAGAAAGGCTGCATGAAAAAACTCCCACTTTCTAGCCTGGCGTTTCTCACGCACCCACCCGCCTCCCAGCTCCATGCCTCCAGATGTCTTCCCCACTTTTTTTTTTTCAAAATAATAGCAGCTCTATTGATGGATTATTCTCATACAATTCATCTGTTTGGAGTATACAACCTGATGGTTTTTAGTCTATTCACAGAGCTGTGCAACCATCACCACAATCAGTGTTCACCCTACTCCCCCCAAATAACACATACCCACTTCTGTGAGGATGCAGTCCCTATACCCTCTTCTGGTCACATCGCCCTCAGCTTACCCATTGCTTTTTCAGTTCTCCTAGTAGCTCTGGGAGAACTTGTGCACTTCAGAAGAGACCATGAATTTAAAAAAGGAGAAACGGGGCTTCTCTGGTGGCGCAGTGGTTGAGAGTCCACCTGCCGATGCAGGGGACACGGGTTCGTGCCCCGGTCTGGGAAGATCCCACATGCCGCGGAGCGGCTAAGCCCGTGAGCCATGGCCGCTGGGCCTGCGCGTCCGGAGCCTGTGCTCCGCAACGGGAGAGGCCACAACAGTGAGAGACCCGCATACCGCAAAAAAAAAAAGAAAAAAGGGGGGGGAGAAATAGTACAGCCTCATCAAGAAATCTGACCTGTGATACAGAAAATGATCAAGGAGAATCTAATGAAGAGTGAGACTTCTGTCAATGAAGCTTAGGAGGAACAGGAATTGTTAACCTCTCTACAAACTGACTGACCTGATTAAAAAAAAAAAAGAGCTGAAACATCTCAAGAAGAATTGTTTACACATAAAAAATGCATCTATTAGCAATCACTGCCCTTTCTTTTCATTCTTCCCCAAACCTAGGCAACCACGAATCTACTTTCTGTCTCTGTATTTGCCTACTCTGGACATTTCATATAAATGGGATCATACCATACTTACCTCTTAAGCCCCGCTGCAGCCCAGTTTAAGCCTCCTGGGGCTTGTGTCTACTGGGGACCATGGCACCAGGCTGGGCTACCTGTGCTGATGGATGAAGCAGCAGGTCCGAAACGTTCATGCATGCCTGCCTTTTCTCCGTGAGTCCCCAAGTCTCCTGGCTGTGCTCTATGATGACAACCATGGACTGACAAGACCCCGCAGACATGGAGCCAGGAAATATGGGTGCAAAGACAGGCTTTGCCATTTGCCGGCTCCGGCACTGACACGTCACTTAAACCTCCTGGACCCGTTTCTCAGCCGCAAACCAAGATTAATAAATAAGTCTACCTCCCAGCCTTGCGGTGAGGGTCACACAAGAGGCGGGTGAATGCACACAGCATACATCATAAAGCCATATGCAAATAAATACGGTGTCATCCCAGCTCTTCTTTGAGTTTATAAACAAAAGTGAAGAGCTGGTCTTCTTACTGTGATAACTCTATGTCCTCCCCTCCCCACCTTTATTCCTCTGTGTTCTATTCTCTCTGTGCCTGTGACACAGACGCCAAGGATAACTCAAGGGATGCTGCCCCTAGAAGCCAGTAAAAGAAGAGCTGACCACTTCCCAGGGCTCTCTGGTGAGCAAACAAAATGATCAGTCCTTGCTGGGCAGGCTGCAACACACAGAGTGCATGGGCATGGACCAAAAGCCTGGACTTTGGATTGGGACGGTCCTAGCCTTCAGGGCTGGCTTGGTCATCTCACCTCTGGCAGCCCAATTAACCTCCTCTCCTGTTTTGTGCAACTGTCACCACAATCCATGTTCACCCTATTCCCCCTCCCAAATAACCCACACCCGCTTCTGTGAGGACACACTGCCTGGACCTCCTCCTGGTCACATCACCCTCAGCGTAACCACTGCTTTATCCATTGTTCTAGTAGCTCTGAGAACGTCCGTATACTTCAGAAGAGAACATGAATTAAAAAGAGAAGAAATAGTACAGCGTCATCAGTCAGTTTGGTGCTCTGAGGCCAGACTCCACCCCCTCTCTGTGCCTCAACTGAACATAGATACAAAAATAGTACCAAACTCATAGTATATATAACTGTGAAGGTCAATGAGTTCATATACATAGTGTGTTTAAAACAGTGCCTGGCACAGAGAGCTATGGAAGGATTTGTTACTATTACATCCTGAGATGGTTTTCCTCATTCCCTCACATATCAACAATGGCTCCGGGGTATCTTCCCCTCATTTCCTCCCTGTATACCCTGAGTCCCTGTTCTCTATCTTAAAAGTCCTTCTGATATTTTCTCAAATTGTAAATCTGGTTTTCTAATCCTATCTAACAATCTGTTTACACCTGCAAAAGTCCAAGAACTAAAAGCATTAGATAGTTCCTCCTGGAAAATGTTAATGCCCCGAGGAAGAACACCCCCAGGAATGGGGAAAAGCCCCCAGACTTTGGAGGTGGGTCTCTGCCTGCAAGATCTAGCTCAGACACTTCTTTCTAGCTGGCTGTTCGAGGCAAGATTAAAGCAATTCCAGCAAATGTCAGGAGCTCAACCGCCCAGCCCCCAGAATAAAAGTCCATTTCTTCCTTAGTGTTCTAGGGGCAGTGAATCTGTGGCTTGAGGGGGTAGACACTGATGAAATCTAAAGAACCAGCAAAGAGAAGGTGGGGGCATCCGATTATCTTCCCAACTTGCCTCCTCTGATTACATTATCATTTATTGCAGCTCAGCAGGAAAAAGCTGGGAAAAGCAGCCTGCGATCCTGGGTTGAATAACTATCCCAACGATCAGGGCTGGGAATACAAGCTCGATGCAGCCAAATCTTAAATGCATTTGCATCTAATCCCCTTCTAATCCTTCCTATGGAATAATGTAAAAGCTGAACAAGATCATCCAGCCTTCCCAGGGTGCACAGGACACAGACACTCCTGTCCAAACTCTGAGAGGTAATTAGCCAAAGCGGGGTTCCCCTCTGAGAGCTTGAAGCCCGGTACTCATGCTAATGACAATGTCCCCGTCCCAGATGATTTTGTGCGTTTGCACACACGTCCACACACACGGCTGAACAACAGGGGGCTAAACCTCAGGCAGAGAAGGACCAAGTTGAAAGGGATCTTAAGAGTTGTCCACTTACCTGTCCCACTCTCATTCTACAGAACAGGGCACTGGGATCCACAGCAAGGACTAACTTGCCATAATTATCGAGCTGTCCTTTCTCTTTTTTGTTTCCTCGTTTGTCAAGTGCAAATCATTTCGCCTACACTGCAAGGGTTTTGAGGACTAAACGAGAGACATAGGCCCTGAAATGCAGTAGAAGCTTGGTAAATATATTTTCTTCCCTTCCTTCTCATGCTGCCCTGATATGTAATGATGGTGTTTTGTTTGCTTTTTCCTGAACATTTAGTGGGACCACAGTCAACCTACCAAATATCAAGGAAGCTGGGAAAGCCATGAAGTTCTCACGTTGCAAGACACAAGCTTTCCCCCCAGTATAGGTGGTGGGTCTTTCGAGGTTTTATTCATTCATCCTTTTATTCAACAAATTCAGTCAGACATTGTTCCAAGGATACAGGAGTGAGTAAAATAGTTATTGCAAGAGACAGATCTTAAACAAATCACTACACTAATTATTTAATGAAAATTCTGATAAGTGATACAAAAGACAGACAGGTGGCTGTAGGATTGTATAACAAGGGGACTTAACAGAGCCTGGGGTGGGGGTAGTCATCCCAGAAGACTTCCCCGAAGACCCAAAGGAAGGCTTCCTTGAGGAACAATATGCTCACAAATGAAGGATGATTAGAAATTTGTCCAGCAATGAGTGGGGCTGGGAATGAAAGCAGCCCTGGAAGAGACAGCATGTGCAAAGGTCCTGGGAAAGAAACTGCCTGCCATATTTGAGGAACCACATAGGATTAGAGAGAAGTCTAAGGGCTGCTTGTGTGCTTGTATGATTATTTGTTTTTGTTTAGTTTTGGGGAGGACCAAGGTCAGCAATCTCAGAGCCCTGGGGAGGAAGGACCACTGGAGGGGGAGTCAATGAGTCAGTCTGTTAATCCTGACCCTGATCCTGACCCTTGGATCAAACCAGGGTGGGAGTTGCTGCAACTCCAGAGGAATCAGTGAGACAGTCCTAGGAAAAGACATTTGAAGTTCTGGGGCTGAGCAAGGCTGGTCCACAGAACAGCCCTCACCAGCAGATACTTATTAAAACACCCCCTCCCCCACTCTCACCCGCACTGCCTTTGCTGTAGAAGGAAGGCTACTCCTTACTTCATCGAGGACCCATCTTGCAAAACCAACTCAAAATCTAGGAGACTGCATGTCTCTCAGCATTTATTCAGTCTTCATGTCATCATTAATCCGGGGCGCTGTGCACAACAGTTAAGTGGTTGGGCTCTGGACTGCCTGGGTTTGAATCCTGATGTTGTCATTTACTAGCTGTGTGACCTCAGGCACATCTCTTAACCTCTCTGTGTCCTCATCGCTAATCTCTAAAATGAAGATAACAATTTATTCATTTCATAAGGTTGTTATAAAGGTTAAATGAGGTGATGCATATAAACACTGGGACACTCAGGTGGACGTCCTCAATAAATGGCAGCTTTATATTATTATTATTTCAGTAATATCACCATAGCAACCCTGAAGTGCATGTCTACAATGTTCCAGATACTGAGCTGAGTATTCCACATCCTTTATTTTGAATGCTCCCATAAGTTTAGTATAATGATCTCGATTTCCTAAGTGAGGAAACTCAGGCTCAGAGGAATTAAGTGACATAGCTATTAAGTGACAGAGAGAAGATTCAAACCCAGGTTCCAAAAGCAGTCTCCTCTCTGCATTTCTATCCCAAATTAGCCACTTCTCATCAAAGTGCTGTAAAATCCCGTTAATTACGACTAATGAGAATGAGGTCCTATCCACTACCTGTTCATTGATTTGCAGATTTTTAATATCATTCTTTGTCCCAGGAGAACTCTCCAGGGGACCATGATTACCATACAATTCTTTGGGGGAAATGAAACAACAGCTGGCCCTGCCAATCACCATGGCAACACTCCTGTAAGTACATGGAATCATGTCAACAAAAAAAATTTATATATATATGTTCTATATTTGCCCTTAATCTCTGTGTTACCCATTGACTTGCTGATGACGCCATCGGGGCTCAGGTAGAGGTGTTTTCAATCAGCTTCAAGATCCCTTCCCCTCCTCTGATGTTTCCAAGACCCCATCAAGCTGGGCATAGGCAGGAAGACAGGTTGCTAGGGAGAAGGGAACATTGCCAAGCTCTGGCCCACAGCAGCACTTGCTTCACTCTGGCAGTGTGTAAGTGTGGGACAGGGCTGATGTCACGGGCATGTGACCGGTACAGTGGCAAAGGGCCTTGCACTCAGAAACGGCCCGTGCTTGGTTTAATACTCTTGCTGATGCCGTCCTGAAATGCTCAATAACCTTCGAACAAGGCATCTCCCATGTCCATCGGGCAGCAGCCCCACAAACTACACAGCAGGTCCTGTGTGAGAAACAAGTGATGAACAGGCATTTTGCGCACTTCCTTCCTGGATGGTGTTTTCTCCTTCTTTATGCCTCCTTCTCAGATCTGCCAATCCATTCAGCACTCTAGCTCAAGAGTTCTTATCAAAACTCAATAGTCTTCCCCCAGAGAATGCAGCCATGCCAATGTCACCAGAACGGAGTCACTCATAACCCTACAAATAATAGTTGCTATGTGTGTATTGCCTGCTAGATGCCAAGTACCACACTCAACCGGGGCTAATATTATTCCTGATCTGGAAGGTGGGTGGGTATTATCAGCCCCATTTCACAGTTGAGGACACTAAATCTCAGAGAGATTCAGTGACATTCCCAAGGTCACACAGTACTGGAGACACAAATCTTGTGACTCTTCCCAAAGGTCCTTCTCAGAGATCTGCTGCTGTACCTGACTTGGGCCCAGGTGGTTCTCCATCTGTGGCAGATCACTTTCAAGTCCCAGGAGTGCGGGCCCCTCCCAGCCACATGCCCAGAGTTTCTGGCTCTTCCGACATTTTCCAGACTTGGAAGAGACACTTTCCAGTGCGGTGTGGGTGCTGACATTGTGGGAGGGCGCTGACAGGATGTGGGATTACAATTCTGAAGTGAAGAAGACTTAGCTCCCAACTGGGCACACTGACCAGCGGGAAATAGGGGTTGAGAGGGAGCTGGGCACAGACATTCCTCTTCTTCCTCTCTCCATGGACTACTTCTGTCATTTGCAACCAAGGGAAGCCCAGCTAGCACTGTATATTCCCACTGAAGGGAACTAGAATGCAGAGGTGGGAAGAGGGTGAGGTTTGGAGCCTGACAGACCTGAGTTTGAATCTGGGACTCTATCACTTTCCAGCTCTGGATCATGAGGGGTAACTGAACCTCTCTGTGACTCAGTTTCCTCATGTAA
Organism: Neophocaena asiaeorientalis asiaeorientalis; assembly: GCF_003031525.2. Classification (NCBI taxonomy): domain Eukaryota; kingdom Metazoa; phylum Chordata; class Mammalia; order Artiodactyla; family Phocoenidae; genus Neophocaena; species Neophocaena asiaeorientalis. The sequence continues at coordinate 1,441,004 of NW_020175186.1, read as the reverse complement.
GAAATCAGGGGAATAATACCATATTTCAAGGAAACTGTGAGTATCTAATGAGGTCACATATATAACATGCTGAGCACCGTCCCCCTGCCCCCAGTATCTGCTCAAAACGCTGATTTGCTTTCCCCGTCTTCCATGTTGGTGGCAGGGACTATCTGTAGAGGCAGGTTTTGCTTCAACCCAAGACCGCATGGGTTTGGTCAGAAAGCACTATTAGTCACTCCAAACTGTCCTCGTTCTCTGCCCCTTGGACTGAGAAGACAACACCTAGAAGCCTTCCCTAGAAATCAAAGATTCCCAAAGTCTCATCCCTGAAGCATACCTCAGAGACAACATAACTCCAGCTTTCACACTTGAGCTGATCTCCCTGTGCTATGTGGCTGCTTCCCACTAGCTATCTATTTTACATTTGGTAGTGTATATATGTCCATGCCACTCTCTCACTTCATCCCAGCTTACCCTACCCCCTCCCCATATCCTCAAGTTCATTCTCAACGTCTGCGTCTTTATTCATGTCCTGCCCCTAGGTTCTTCAGAACCTTTTCTTTTTTTTATATATTCCATATATATATGTTAGCATATGGTATTTCTTTTTCCTCTTTCTGACATACTTGACTCTATATGACAGTCTCTAGGTCCAACCACCTCACTACAAATAACTCAATTTCGTTTCTTTTTATGGCTGAGTAATATTCCATTGTATATATGTGCCACATCTTCTTTATGCATTCATCTATTGATGGACACTTAGGTTGCTTCCATGTCCTGGCTATTGTAAATAGTGCTGCAATGAACATTGTGGTACAGGGTTCTTTTTGAATTATGGTTTTTTCAGGGTAAATGCCCAGTAGTGGGATTGCTGGGTCATATGGTAGCTCTACTGTTAGATTTTTAGGGAAGCTCCACACTGTTCTCCATAGTGGCTGTATTAATTTACTTGCCACCAACAGTGCAAGAGGGTTCCCTTTTCTCCACACCCTCTACAGCATTTACTGTTTGTAGATTTTTTGATGATAGCCATTCCGACCAGTGTGAGGTGATACCTCAATGTAGTTCTGATTTGCATTTTTCTAATAATTAGTGATGGTGGCAGCCTTTCATGTGGTTGTTGGCAATCTGTATACCTCCTTTGGAGAAATGTCTATTTATGTCTTCTGCCCATTTTTGGTTTGGGTTGTTTGTTTTTTTGATATTGAGCTGCATAAGCTGCTTGTAAATTTTGGAGATTGATCCTTTGTCGGTTGTTTCGTTTGCAAATATTTTCTCCCATTCTCAGGGTTGTCTTTTCGTCTTCTTTATGGTTTCCTTTGCTGTGCAAAAGCTTTGAAGTTTCATTAGGTCCCATTTGTTTATTTTTGTTTTTATTTCCATTTCTCTAGGAGGTAGGTCAAAAAGGATCTTGCTGTGATTTATGTCATAGAGAGTTCTACCTATGTTTTCCTCTAACAGTTTTATAGTCTCTGGCCTTATATTTAGGTCTTTAATCCATTTTGAGTTTATTTTGGTGTATGGTGTGAGGGAGTATTCTAATTTCATTCTTTTATATGTAGCTGTCCAGTTTACCCAGCACCACTTATTGAAGAGGCTGTCTTTTCTCCATTGTATATTCTTGACCCTTTATCAAAGATAAGGTGACCATATGTCTGTGGGTTTATCTCGAGGCTTTCTATCCTGTTCCATTGATCTATATTTCTGTTTTTGTGCCAGTACCATACTGTCTTGATTACTGTAGCTTTGTAGTATAGTCTGAAGTCAGGAGCCCGATTCCTCCAGCTCCATCTTTCTTTCTCAACATTACTTTGGCTATTAGGAGTCTTTTCTGTTTCCATACAAACTGTGAAATTTTTTGTTCTAGTTCTGTGAAAAATGCCATTGGTAGTTTGACAGGGATTACACTGAATCTGTAGATTGCTTTGGGTAGTATACTCATTTTCACAATGTTGACTCTTCCAATCCAAGCACATGGTATATCTCTCCATCTGTTTGTATCATCTCTTATTTCTTTCAGCAGTGTCTTATAGTTTCCTGCATACAGGTCTTTTGTCTCCTTAGGTAGTTTATTCCTAGATATTTTATTTTTTTGTTGCAATGGTAAATGGGAGTGTTTCCTTAATTTCTCCTTCAGATTTTTCATCATTAGTGTATAGGAATGCAAGAGATTTTGTGCATTAATTTTGTATCCTCCTACTTTACTAAATTCATTGATTAGCTCTAGTAGTTTTCTGGTAGCATCTTTAAGATACTCTATGTATAGTATCATGTCATCTGCAAACAGTGGCAGTTTTACTTCTTCATTTCCAGTTTGCATTCTTTTTATTTCTTTTTCCTCCCTGATTGCTGTGGCTAAAACTTCCAAAACTATGTTGAATAAGAGTGGTGACAGTGGGCAACCTTGTCTTGTTCCTGATCTTAGTGGAAATAGTTTCAGTTTTTCACCATTGAGGACGACATTGGCTGTGGGTCGGTCATATATGGCCTTTATTATGTTGAGGTAAGTTCCCTCTATGCCTACTTTCTGGAGGGTTTTTATCATAAATGGGTGTTGAATTTTGTCAAAAGCTTTTTCTGCATCTATTGAGATGACCATATGGTTTTTCTCCTTCAATTTGTTAATATGGTGTATCACATTGATTGATTTGCATATATTGAAGAATCCTTGCATTCCTGGGATAAACTCCACTTGATCATGGTGTATGATCCTTTTAATGCGTTGTTGGATTCTGTTTGCTAGTATTTTGTTGAGGAGTTTTGCATCTGTGTTCATCAGTGATATTGGCCTGTAGTTTCCTTTTTGAAATCTTTCTCTGGTTTTGGTATCAGGGTGATGGTGGCATTGTAGAATGAGTTTGGGAGTGTTCCTCTCTCTGCTATATTTTGGAAGAGTTTGAGAAGGATAGGTGTTAGCTCTTCTCTAAATGTTTGATAGAATTCGCCTGTGAAGCCATCTGGTCATGGTCTTTTGTTCATTGGAAGATTTTTAATCACAGTTTCAATTTCAGTGCTTGTGATTGGTCTGTTCGTATTTTCTATTTCTTCCTGGTTCAGTCTTGGAATGTTGTGCTTTTCTGAGCATTTGTCCATTTCTTCCAGGTTGTCCATTTTATTGACATATAGTTGCTTGTAGTAATCTCTTATGATCCTTTGTATTTCTGCAGTGTTAAGCTGTTACTTCTCCTTTTTCATTTCTAATTCTGTTGATTTGAGTCTTCTCCCTTTTTTTCTAGATGAGTCTGGCTAATGGTTTATCAATTTTTTTTATCTGCTCAAAGAACCAGGTTTTAGTTTTATTGATCTTTGCTATCGTTTCCTTCATTTCTTTTTCATTTATTTCTGATCTGATCTCTATGATTTCTTTCCTTCTGCTAACCTTGAGCTTTTTTTGTTCTTCTTTCTCTAATTGCTTTAGGTGTAAGGTTACGTTGTTTATTTGAGATGTTTCTTGTTTCCTGAGGTAGGATTGTATTGCTATAAACTTCCCTCTTAGAACTGCTTTTGCTGCATTCCATAGGTTTTGGTCATCATGTTTTCATTGTCATTTGTTTCTAGGTTTTTTTGTTTTGTTTTGTTTTGTGGTAAACGGGCCTCTCACTGCTGTGGCCTCTCCCGTGCAGAGCACAGCCTCCGGATGCACAGGCTCAGTGACCATGACTCATGGGCCTAGCCGCTCCACGGCATGTGGGATCTTCCCGGACTGGGGCACGAACCCGTGTCCCCTGCATCTGCAGGCGGACTCTCAACCACTGCGCCACCAGGGAAGCCCCTCTAGGTATTTTTTGATTTCCTCTTTCATTTCTTCAGTGATCTCATGGTTATTTAGTAGGGTATTGTTTAGCCTCCATGTGTTTGTATTTTTTACAGATTTTTCCCAGAAATTGATATCTAGTCTCACAGTGTTGTGGTCAGAAAAGATACTTGGTATGATTTCAATTTCCCTAAATTTATTAAGGCTTGATTTGTGATGCAAGGTATGATCTATCCTGCAGAATGTTCCATGAGCACTTGAGAAGAAAGTGTATTCTGTTGTTTTTTGATGGAATGTCCTGTAAATATCAGTTAGGTCCATCTTGTTTAATATGTCATTTAAAGCTTCCTTCCTTATTTATTTTCATTTTGGATGATCTGTCCATTGGTGAAACTGGGGTGTTGAAGGCCCCTACTAATATTGTGCTGCTGTCAATTTCCCCTTTAATGGCTGTTAGCATTTGCTCTATGTATTGAGGTGCTCCTATGTTGGGTGCATAAATATTTACAATTGTTATATCTTCTTCTTGGATTGATCCCTTGATCATTATGTGGTGTCCTTCTTTGTCTCTTGTAACATTCTTTATTTTAAAGTCTATTGTATCTGATATGAGAATTGCTACTCCAGCTTTCTTTTGATTTCCATTTGCATAGAATATCTTTTTCCATCCCCTCACTTTCAGTCTGTATGTGTCCCTAGGTCTGAAGTGGGTCTCTTGTAGACAGCATATATACATGTCTTGTTTTTATATCTATTTAGCCACTCTGTGTCTTTTGGTTGGAGCATTTAATTCGTTTACATTTAAGGTAATTATTGATATGTACGTTACTATTACCATTTTCTTAATTATTTTGGGTTTGTTACTGTAGGTCTTTTCCTTCTCTTGTGTTTCCTGCCTAGAGAAGTTTCTTTAGCATTTGTTGTAGAGCTGGTTTGGTGGTTCTGAATTCTTTTAGCTTTTGTTTGTCTGTAAAGGTTTTAATTTTTCCATTGAATCTGAATGAATTCTTGCTGGGTAGAGTAATCTTGGTTGTATGTTTTTCGCATTTCATCACTTTAAATATGTCCTGCCACTCCCTTCTGGCTTGCATAGTTTCTGCTGAAAGATCAACTGTTAACGTTATGGGGATTCCCTCGTATGTACTTTGTTGCTTTTCCCTTGCTGTTTCTAATATTTTTTCTTTGTATTTAATTTTTGATACTTTGATTAATATGTGTCTTGGCATGTTTCTCCTTGGATTTATCCTGTATGGAACTCTCTGCACTACCTGGACTTGATTGACTGTTTCCTTTCCCGTATTAGGGAAGTCTTCAACTATAATCTCTTCAAATATTTTCT
>NW_020175186.1:1392813-1432524 GCF_003031525.2 Neophocaena asiaeorientalis asiaeorientalis | reverse complement strand
TGTGCATTAATTTTGTATCCTGCTACTTTACCAAATTCATTGATTAGCTCTAGTAGTTTTCTGGTAGCATCTTTAAGATACTCTATGTATAGTATCATGTCATCTGCAAACAGTGGCAGTTTTACTTCTTCATTTCCAGTTTGCATTCTTTTTATTTCTTTTTCCTCCCTGATTGCTGTGGCTAAAACTTCCAAAACTATGTTGAATAAGAGTGGTGACAGTGGGCAACCTTGTCTTGTTCCTGATCTTAGTGGAAATAGTTTCAGTTTTTCACCATTGAGGACGACATTGGCTGTGGGTCGGTCATATATGGCCTTTATTATGTTGAGGTAAGTTCCCTCTATGCCTACTTTCTGGAGGGTTTTTATCATAAATGGGTGTTGAATTTTGTCAAAAGCTTTTTCTGCATCTATTGAGATGACCATATGGTTTTTCTCCTTCAATTTGTTAATATGGTGTATCACATTGATTGATTTGCATATATTGAAGAATCCTTGCATTCCTGGGATAAACTCCACTTGATCATGGTGTATGATCCTTTTAATGCGTTGTTGGATTCTGTTTGCTAGTATTTTGTTGAGGAGTTTTGCATCTGTGTTCATCAGTGATATTGGCCTGTAGTTTCCTTTTTGAAATCTTTCTCTGGTTTTGGTATCAGGGTGATGGTGGCATTGTAGAATGAGTTTGGGAGTGTTCCTCTCTCTGCTATATTTTGGAAGAGTTTGAGAAGGATAGGTGTTAGCTCTTCTCTAAATGTTTGATAGAATTTGCCTGTGAAGCCATCTGGTCATGGTCTTTTGTTCATTGGAAGATTTTTAATCACAGTTTCAATTTCAGTGCTTGTGATTAGTCTGTTTGTATTTTCTATTTCTTCCTGGTTCAGTCTTGGAATGTTGTGCTTTTCTGAGCATTTGTCCATTTCTTCCAGGTTGTCCATTTTATTGACATATAGTTGCTTGTAGTAATCTCTTATGATCCTTTGTATTTCTGCAGTGTTAAGCTGTTACTTCTCCTTTTTCATTTCTAATTCTGTTGATTTGAGTCTTCTCCCTTTTTTTCTAGATGAGTCTGGCTAATGGTTTATCAATTTTTTTTATCTGCTCAAAGAACCAGGTTTTAGTTTTATTGATCTTTGCTATCGTTTCCTTCATTTCTTTTTCATTTATTTCTGATCTGATCTCTATGATTTCTTTCCTTCTGCTAACCTTGAGCTTTTTTTGTTCTTCTTTCTCTAATTGCTTTAGGTGTAAGGTTACGTTGTTTATTTGAGATGTTTCTTGTTTCCTGAGGTAGGATTGTATTGCTATAAACTTCCCTCTTAGAACTGCTTTTGCTGCATTCCATAGGTTTTGGTCATCATGTTTTCATTGTCATTTGTTTCTAGGTTTTTTTGTTTTGTTTTGTTTTGTGGTAAACGGGCCTCTCACTGCTGTGGCCTCTCCCGTGCAGAGCACAGCCTCCGGATGCACAGGCTCAGTGACCATGACTCATGGGCCTAGCCGCTCCACGGCATGTGGGATCTTCCCGGACTGGGGCACGAACCCGTGTCCCCTGCATCTGCAGGCGGACTCTCAACCACTGCGCCACCAGGGAAGCCCCTCTAGGTATTTTTTGATTTCCTCTTTCATTTCTTCAGTGATCTCATGGTTATTTAGTAGGGTATTGTTTAGCCTCCATGTGTTTGTATTTTTTACAGATTTTTCCCAGAAATTGATATCTAGTCTCACAGTGTTGTGGTCAGAAAAGATACTTGGTATGATTTCAATTTCCCTAAATTTATTAAGGCTTGATTTGTGATGCAAGGTATGATCTATCCTGCAGAATGTTCCATGAGCACTTGAGAAGAAAGTGTATTCTGTTGTTTTTTGATGGAATGTCCTGTAAATATCAGTTAGGTCCATCTTGTTTAATATGTCATTTAAAGCTTCCTTCCTTATTTATTTTCATTTTGGATGATCTGTCCATTGGTGAAACTGGGGTGTTGAAGGCCCCTACTAATATTGTGCTGCTGTCAATTTCCCCTTTAATGGCTGTTAGCATTTGCTCTATGTATTGAGGTGCTCCTATGTTGGGTGCATAAATATTTACAATTGTTATATCTTCTTCTTGGATTGATCCCTTGATCATTATGTGGTGTCCTTCTTTGTCTCTTGTAACATTCTTTATTTTAAAGTCTATTGTATCTGATATGAGAATTGCTACTCCAGCTTTCTTTTGATTTCCATTTGCATAGAATATCTTTTTCCATCCCCTCACTTTCAGTCTGTATGTGTCCCTAGGTCTGAAGTGGGTCTCTTGTAGACAGCATATATACATGTCTTGTTTTTATATCTATTTAGCCACTCTGTGTCTTTTGGTTGGAGCATTTAATTCGTTTACATTTAAGGTAATTATTGATATGTACGTTACTATTACCATTTTCTTAATTATTTTGGGTTTGTTACTGTAGGTCTTTTCCTTCTCTTGTGTTTCCTGCCTAGAGAAGTTTCTTTAGCATTTGTTGTAGAGCTGGTTTGGTGGTTCTGAATTCTTTTAGCTTTTGTTTGTCTGTAAAGGTTTTAATTTTTCCATTGAATCTGAATGAATTCTTGCTGGGTAGAGTAATCTTGGTTGTATGTTTTTCGCATTTCATCACTTTAAATATGTCCTGCCACTCCCTTCTGGCTTGCATAGTTTCTGCTGAAAGATCAACTGTTAACGTTATGGGGATTCCCTCGTATGTACTTTGTTGCTTTTCCCTTGCTGTTTCTAATATTTTTTCTTTGTATTTAATTTTTGATACTTTGATTAATATGTGTCTTGGCATGTTTCTCCTTGGATTTATCCTGTATGGAACTCTCTGCACTACCTGGACTTGATTGACTGTTTCCTTTCCCGTATTAGGGAAGTCTTCAACTATAATCTCTTCAAATATTTTCTCAGTCCCTTTCTTCTTCTCTTCTTCTGGGACCCCTATGATTCGAACGTTGGTGCATTTAATGTTGTCCCAGTGGTCCCTAAGACTGTCCTCAATTCTTTTCATTCCTTTTTCTTTATTCTGCTCTGCGGTAGTTATTTCCATTATTTTATCTTCCAGGTCACTTATCTGTTCTTCTTCCTCAATTATTCTACTCTTCATTCCTTCTAGAGAATTTTTAATTTCATTTATTGTATTGCTCATCATTGTTTGTTTGCTCTTTAGTTCTTCTAGGTCCTTGTTAAACGTTTCTTGTATTTTCTCCATTCTATTGCCAGGATTTTGGATCATCTTTACTATCATTACTCTGAATTGTTTTCCAGATAGACTGCCTATTTCCTCTTCATTTGTTTGTTCTGGTGGGTTTTTAATTTGCTCCTTCATCTGCTGCGTATTTCTCTGTCTTCTCACTTTGCTTATCTTACTGGGTTTGGGATCTCCTTTTCGCAGGCTGCAGGTTCGTAGTTCCCGTTGTTTTTGGTGTCTGCCCCCAGTGGCTAAGGTTGGTTCAGTGGGTTGTGTAGGCTTCCTGGTGGAGGGGTCTGGTGCCTATGTTCTGGTGTATGTGGCTGGATTTTGTCTTTCCGGTGGGCAGGACCGTGTTTGGTGATGTGTTTTGGGGTGTCTGTGAATTTATTATGATTTTAGCAGCCTCTCTGCTGATGGGTAGGGTTGTGTTCCTGTCTTGCTAGTTATTTGGCATGGGGTGTCCAGAACTGGAGCTTGCTGGTCATTGAGTGGAGCTGGGTCTTAGCATTGAGACAGAGATCTCTGGGAAAGCTCTCTCTGATTGTTATTACATGTGGCCAGGAGGTCTCTTGTGGTCCAATGTCCTGAACTCAGCTCTGCCACCTCAGAGGCTCAGGCCTCACACCCGGCTGGAACACCAAGACCCTGTCAGTCACAGGGCTGATTGATTCTGCTGTTCTCAGAAGGATCCAAATGGGTGATTTGATTAGGCAGCTGAAGAACAGTGGAGGATACCTCTTTTCGGAGCAGTCCCTCAGAGCTTTATGGGAGCCTGTCTTCTGGACGTAAGTCCTCAGAAAATTTGCCAAATAAAACATAACTCTCAACTTTCAAGTTCTATATATTTTTTTCAGTCAGCAGTTGAATGACTTGTTGAACAAATATTAGAAATATAAATATTACTCATAAAACTAAAAGTTACTTTGATTAAAATAACAGGTAGCTATATATATTTAGTCTAGATATTTTGCAAGGTATTAGTAAAAATTAAAAAACAAAGAGTCGGTTTGGGGCTGTGGACTGGGAGGCCTGAGTCCTAGAGGGGGCCACCTGCTCACTGGGTGTTCCACTGCTCTCACAATGGCCCCTCTAGCCCAGCAGCCCAACACGGAGACTCCTCCCTGAGCCTGCCAGGAACTCGGCCTCTTGCTCTGAAAATCTTCAGGAGTGGTTATTCAGTTTGGACTTGAATACCTCTCATGACAGGGAATTCACTCTCTCACAAAGGCAACACGTTTCAGTTTTACACAGTTCTGACATGAACAAAATATTTAGTCTGCTTCTTCCATTAGGCCTGGAATCTTTGACAGGTGGAGAGCCCCAGATTTCTATCACATAGTAGGGTCAAAGCCTCGATAGCTGCTGCATGTATGTCACCATCATATGCCTAGAAGAGATCTCTGAAAAAGACAATATATAGCTCACTTTACCCAGTACTTTGTATCCAGACATCACGGTCATAAGAACAAGATCACAGAAGAGATTAAAGATTGCAAACCCTGTGGCATTCCTCCCATCTAGGGGTGAAGTCTATGTCCCAACCCCTTGAATCTGTGCAGGCTCTATGCCTACTCTGATCAATAGAATATGGCAGAAGTGACACTGTGCCACTTTGTAAAGTGAGGTTTTATGAAGCTGGCAGCTCCCATTCCCTATGATCTGGAACACTGTCTCTGGGAGCATTGGATGTCAAACCCTGAAGCCACCATGTTGATGTGGCCACATGTAGATGCTCCAGTTGACAGTCCCAGCTGAGCCCAGCCTTCAGGTCATTCCTCAGCCAAAGCACCATACATGTGAACGAAATCCACCTGATCAGCTCATCACTGGTTGAATTCCATGATTGGTCTTAGTTAAAGCCACATGGAGCAGAAGAATTGCTCGACAGATCCCTGTCTGAATCCTTGACCCACAAGACTGGAAATTATTAAAAGATGGTTGCTATTTTAAGCTACTAAATTTTGAGGTGATTTGTTATGCAATAAGATATGACTGGGACAATCATTACCTCATCCAAGAGATGAAGAAACAGAGGCAGAACAACGTAAATGAATTGCCTAGACAGTGGGGCACCAACATGTGGGGCTGGAACCCAAGACTTCCTGTTTTTAGTCTTATTTTTCTACTTCATCTTGATGACACTATGAACACCTATAACCATCAGCGGCAAAGAGCACTCATCGTTCATTTTAATTTTATCTAAAGTAACATTATCTGGCACTTCCAAAGCCTGGTGTCAGTGAAATTCTTTCTAAGTGCTTTAACACACATCAACCCTATGAGGTAAGAGCTATTATAATCTCTAATTTGTAGATAGGGAAACTGAGGCACAGAATGATTAGGTAACTTGCCAAAAGTCATGTAGCTAGAGAGGAGGAGAGCAGGGACTTGAACCCAGATGTTTTGGCTCCTGAGTAGTATTTAACCACTAAGGCATACTGTCATTCAAAAAAGCCAGGGCATCTTAAGTCTCTTCAACTCAGAGATGATCTGAACTCATGGCCGTTATGTGTGGCTCAGTGCCATATTGGCTCCCACCATGAGTTCTTAAGTTTTGAAAGTCTCTCTAGAAGCTTCTGGGAGACTTGAGACCCACCCATGGTTCACTTACAACACAGAGCAAAGCTCTAAAGGACATAAATACTTGCTATCCAATTGGGTGAAGGGAAGCATCTTTGTGTCTGCCTGAAACCCTGTCAGTGAAGCCAGGCCACCCAACCAATGCCACAATTAATTTCCCAGCGCACACCATCGCCTGTGGGGAGAGGAGATGCCGGCTCATTTCTTATTCACGAAGTCACACTGTCAGGCTTCATTTGCATGAAGTAATTTCTGCTGCTGCTACCCTACCATCAAATAAATCCATTTCTACTACAAGTCTGGTCCCTTTACACTAAGAGAGACGAGTAAGCAATATATGCAGAAGGAACATACCCTTTGGACTATTTTAATCAGAAACATGTCTGTAGCTAACACTAAGTGATTTTATAGGAATATAAAATATCTTGGACTCCAAGTACTCAAAGACAACTCTGTCTCAAGATCTGTTTTGGGGAGTGCTTACCGTTTTTTCTTCCACTTGGCCAAACGCCGAGATTTTACAACCACTGGAGTTGTGGAACTATAGCTACTGCACCATTGTCCAGAAAAAAAAATGAAGAAGAAAGGGGGGTGGGCAGTAGCCTGCCAAATCCTGACGAAATGAGTTACTGGAAATGTAGATGAACCTTTGCATGGCAGGCAAAATAGTGGTCCTGCAAAGATGTTCACATCCTAGTTGCTGGAACCTGTGAATATGCTACTTTACATGCAAAAGGGACTTTGCAAATGTGATAGAGGTGAAGGACCTTGACATGGGAGAGTATCCAGGATTTCCAGGTGAGCCCAATCTAATTGTGTGAATCCTTAAAAGTGGAGGAACTTTCCTGACTGTAGTCAGTCAGAGAGATATGTCTATAAATGAATGACCAGAGAGATGCAATGTTGCTGGCTTAGAAGAGGGAGGAACCAAGGAACATGGGCAGCATCTAGAAGCTGGAAACAACTAGGAAACAGATTGCCTCTATATCCTCCAGAAAAAAATGCAGCCCTCCTTGACACCTTGATTTTGAGACTGTCAGACTTCTAACCTGTAACACCATACATCTGTGTAGTTTTAAGCCACTAAGTTTGTATTAATTTGTTACAGCAGCCACAGAAAATGAATACACCTTCTATCAAGAGTTCTTTCTACGATTTGCTAGCTGTGTGACCCTGCCTGAGTCACCTTACCTATCAGGAATAGTGTTCCTGAGAAAATCAGAGTAATTTAGAGAAAGCATCTGAAAGTTTTCTAAGTATTAAAGTGATGTGGGGGTAAGATTTTACTATTATTAACATTATTATTCCAGCTGACTGCACTCTGTCTAAGAGAGACAACTCAGTAGAGGTGGCTGACACTTTCCAATTCATGGTGCTTCAAATCATTTAAGCAATGATCATTTAATGCCAGCTTCCCCCAATCAAATATTTTCCCAGAGGTGATAAAAAGAAAAAAAAAATTACAAGAAGTATTTCATTATTTCTCCTGGCCCCTTTTTTAAGATCCATCCCAGATATTAATCAAAGAGGGGTGTATCAGCTATTTATTGCTACAATGATGCTGTGTAACAAAGTACCCCAAATGTTTGTTGCTGAAAACAATAAGCATTTATTTCGCTCATGAGTCTGTGGGTCTTTGATTTAGGCTGGGCTTGGCTGGGCAGTGCTGGCAGTAGCCCAGCTCCCTCTCATGATGGATAGATGATTGTCAGATGACTCAACTCTTCTCTACATGCCTCTCACCCTCCACCAGGCTAGCCTGAGCATCTTCTCATGGCAATGGAATAGGAGCAAGAGCAAGAGTGGAGTTATCTTTTCAAGCCTCTGCAGGTGTCACATCTAATATCCCGTTGGCCAAAACATGGCACAGGTCCAGCCGTGGAAGCAAGTAAGTGATTCTTTAGTGAAAGAAAATACAAAGACACATGGCAAAGGGCATGGATACTCTATGTATGTGTGTGTGTGTGTGTGTGTGTGTGTGTGTGTGTGTGTGTGTGTGTGTGAAGAGTTGGGCCCATTGATAGAGTTAATCTACCACAGAGAAGAAAAGCAAAGCAAACTGTGTCATCTTTATTTGAGATTTAAGCACCTACTGTAAGCCAGAAACTCATCTAGGGGACATGGAAATAAACAGAACCTATCTTATGCAGTGAACTTACATTCCAATAGAATGTCTAAGATGAGTGTTTACAGGGCAAAAGGACAGCATATGATATGTTCCACAACGTTTCAGGCCCAGGCCAATAACTGGGGATAAAACGTAAACAGTATGTTATCTCATTTAGTCCACACAACAGCCCCGAAAGGTGGGCAATGCTCATCCCTATTTAATAGATGTAGAAATCAAGGTTGAGCAAGGTTAAGCTGTGTACATGCCCAGTTTCAAGATACCGAGCTACATCTCATTCCAAACTCCAGATTCATTCTGCTCCACTCTGGAAAGCATGCCTTCATGGACTCAGCAGCTATTTCAGTGCCAGGCACTGTTCACAGCTCCTTAGAAATGACTCATGACTCTTCTCCCACCCAAAATCTATCAGACCTCACCAATTACAAACAGAATCCCTACCATCTCCCACCTTTACCCCCATGCGGGGTCATCATGGTTGAGAGATGCTAACTAGCTCCTTTTAAAAAACCCAATAACAACAAAAACCCTGTCTAGGAGAAACAATTCATCATTATTACTGTAACCTCTGGTTCACTTCAGTCTCAGGTTCCCGGCCTTTTATTTATGGTGCTTTCAAAGTGGTTCCACTTCATTAACTGCTCACTGTTGAGGCCAGTTAGATGAGGTTAAAGCAGTTCTGGAGAAATCACCCAACCCAGGTGCTAAAGGCAGCTTTGTCTGCCTAGGGTGCTGGCTCTGCCCTCTAAGACATGTAACAACCCAGAGGTGGTCGGAGCATGTTGGCTGGGCTGTATGGCTCACATAAAATGGATGGACTATAGACAGATGTTAATTGTGGATTTGTTTCAACAGAACAGATTTGAACATGATGAGAGGTTAAACTAATGGTTTAACCATAGTAGCTTGCTACTAAATGAGGAAAAACCTTAGGGAAAATCTTCTTTAATAACAGAACTGTCAACCTAGTGAATTAAACCTGGCTGAGCAAAGCTTTGTACATCTGAATGTGACGTGACACTCAACAGCATAGGCTGAACCTGGATTATGAGCTACTTGAGAGCAAGGACCCCAGCTTTCCATCTTTGTAACACAGCAGACCGTGGGAGCTCAATCAATATTTGAGTGAATGAATGTGTGGATGAGCAAACAGATGGATAGAAGGATGAATGGACAGGCAGATGGATAGATGAATGAATGTAACAGGATAAAATGGGGATGAACAGGTAGGAGTAAATGTCTGTGAAATAAATAAATGGATTTGTGATTTATTTACTTATTTTTACTTTATTTTTGGCTGCGTTGGGTCTTCGTTGCTGTGCGCGGGCTTTCTCTAGTTGCAGCGAGAGGGGGCTACTCTTCGTTGCGTCACATGGGCTTCTCATTGTGGTGGCCTCTCTTGTTGCGGGGCATGGGCTCTAGGCACGTGGGCTTCAGTAGTTGTGGCTCGCGGGCTCAGTGGTTGTGGCTTGTGGGCTCTAGAGCGCAGGTTCAGTAGTTGTGGTACACGGGCTTAGCTGTCCACAGCATGTAGGATCTTCTCGGACCAGGGCTCGAGCCCGTGTCCCCTGCATTGGCAGGCGGATTTTTAACCACTGTGCCACCAGGGAAGTCCCGTGATTTTTTTTTAATTAAGTAAAGTTTCACACTACTTATGGGAGCGGGTAGGAACAGGGAGAAACATTTATTGAGTACTTCCTGTATTTCAACACAATACATATATTTTCTCATTTACTTATTTTTTTAACAATGGATCTGATTTAATATGTTTTTTATCAGAATTATAACTTTTAAAGTTTTTTTTATGGGCTTCCCTTGTGGCGCAGTGGTTAAGAATACGCCTGCCCGATGCAGGGGACACGGGTTCAAGCCCTGGTCCGGGACGATCCCACATGTCGCGGAGCAACTAAGCCTGTGCGCCACAACTACAGAGCCTGAGCTCTAGAGCCCACGAGCCACAACTACCGAAGCCCACACGTCTAGAGCCCATGCTCCGCAACAAGAGAAGCCCCTGCAATGAGCGGCCTGCGCACCACAATGAAGAGGAGCCCCTGCTCTCCGCAACTAGAGAAAAGCCCGAGTGAGGCAATGAAGACCCAACACAGCCAAAAATAAAATAAATAATAAATAAATAAATGTTTTTAAAAAAAGGTTTTTTAAATTATTGAAGTATAGTTGATTTATATCGTGTTAGTTTCAGCTGTACAGCAAAGTGATTCAGTTATACATACATACATACGTACATATATATTTATATATTCTTTTTCAGATTATTTTCCCTTACAGGTTATTACAAAATATTAAGTATAGTTCCCAGTGCTATACAATAGGTCCTTGTTTGTTATCTATTTTACATAGAGTAGTGTATATATGTTAATCCCAAACTTCCTAATTTATCCCCCTTTCCCCTTTTCTCACTTAATTGTAACCACACCTCTCCAGAGTCGGCTTAATCATCCCGTTTATAGAAAGGGACGCTGAGGCTCCGAGAGGTTAGGTAAGGGAACTGTCCAAAGAAGCTAGGGTTCAAATCTGAGTCTGCCTACTTCCTAAAGTCTGTGCCCTCCCCACTGGGAGTTGGGAGAACTTTCAGGGACCTGGTTTTGTAGATAAGGAAACTGAGGCAGGGAGAAGCACACGATGTGACCATAGCCATCAGCAGACCGTGTGTGAAAAAGAACTGGGGAGCTGCCTAGATCTGTTGTCCTCGTATCCAGAGGAGCCACATGGGGAACGGGGTTGGCCTGGAGAGACTGGAGCCACCAGGGTGGCATACAGAGTGCTCGGGGCCTGGGCTCTGGAGCCAGGCTGCATGTGTTTGGATCCTGCCTCCATCACTTCCCAAGTGCGTGTTCTTGTGCAAGTTACTTAACTTCTTGGTGCCTCCGATTCCCTATCTGTAAAATTAGGATGATGACAAAATGACCTCAGGACGATTGTGAGCACTAAACGAGCTCTGACAGGATCTGGCTCAGAATAAGCCAGCCGTGGACGTTAGCGACCATTCTCAGAGTTGGTTCCTCCAAGCTCCTTTTTGCTCCTCGCTGTTCCAAAACCGGCAACCGCCAACTCAACATGGTACTTGAGCAGAAGGGGCCTCGTGGAGGCCTTCCTGCCAATTGACGTTTGGGAACAAGAGCTGGGCTAACGGAGACACTCTAAAAGGGAATTCCATTTTCTTTCTGTGGCTTTCAGGTCACAAGTTCAGGTGGCGGGCTCACCTTTTGGTTAGCAAAATTCATTCATTCCCATCCTATGATGAATGACTCATAAACGCTCAGAGCCTCGGGGACCCTGGGGCCAGGGGCTACAGCTGTTCATCTAACCGTGGAAAAGTAAAGACAAATTTAAAAATAGGAAGGGAGCCTGGGTAAATCTGAGGCTGTGAAAAGCCAAGGAATAGCAAACATATTAGACATCCAGGGAGGCTCCCACCCCACATTCTAAAGGGATCTTACTCAACCAGGGTATTTTCTTCCATTATGTTCTGATAACCTTCAGTCTTTGTTATGGGACACAAGCCTGGACAGAGTGGAAACAGCTACCCACTATTAAATACCTACTATATACCTAGACTATGTTTTCTTTCACAAATACCAACACAGCACTTAGAATGTGCCAGACACAGTGCTAAGTAAGCACTTTATAAGAATTAACTCATTCAATCTTCATCACAACCTTGTGAGGCAGAGAATATTATTATTGCCATTTTACAGAAGCAGAGAGCCACAGAGAGGTGAAGAAACTTGCCCAAAGTTAAGTGGCCAATAACTGGTAACACCAGGATTCAACCCCTTCACTGCTATGTTCTGGAGTGGCTACCAGCTGCTATGGGGACTGTTCACCTTTACCCCTAAGAACAGCCAGGAAGGTGGCTATTGTTACTCTCCACGTTACAGTGAGGAATCGGAGGTATAGGAAGATTAAGTGATGTGTCAAAGCACAACCAGTGAAATTCGGAGTGAATTAACCCCAGGTCTGGAATGAACGCAAAGCCTGGGCGCCCCCCTCCTTTGACATTAGGAGCCGACATGACCTTAAACAAAAAATAGCTCAGTAGACTGTTTTTTTTTTTTTGGTGATCACATCTCAAATTTTCTGAAATAATGCTAATTTCATGTCATTTTAAAAATAGATTTTCATTAGTTGCCTACTATGGTAGCCAGTCTCCAAGACGGCCCTGGTGATCTGTGCCTCCTAGTAATCGAGTCCTTGTGTAGCCCTCTCTCACCCTACACAGGACTGACCTGTGTAACAGATAGGATGCCGCAGACCTGACGTTGTGTGGCTTCTGAAGCTAGACCACAAAACACACTGGGGCTTCTGCTTGCTCTTCCTCGAGTTACTTGCTTTGGAGGAAGTACCTACCATGTTCTGAGGACACTCAGGTAGCCCTTTAGAGAGGTGCACGTGACAAGGAACTGAGGCCCCTCCAACCATCAGCACTAACTTGTCAGGGTGAGCGAATCATCTTAGAAGTGGCTCCTCCAGCCCCTGTTCAGCCTTCAGATGAACACAGCCTGCCTGACATCTAGACAGCAGCCTCCTGAGAGGCCCTGAGCCAGAACCACCAGCCACGCCGCTCACGATCACTGACACTCAGAAACTGGGGGACAGTAAATGTTACTTTTGAGCCACTAAATTTTGGGGTGTTTATTATACAACAGAAAACTAATTGCATATCTAAACATGAATTTTTTTAACCTGTTTATTGGAGTACAATTGCTTTACAATGATGTATTAGTTTCTGCTGTATAACAAAGTGAATCAGCTATGCATATACATACATCCCCATATCTCCTCCCTCTTGCGTCTCCCTCCCACCCTCCCTATCCCACCCCTCTAGGTGGTCACAGAGCACTGAGCTGATCTCCCTGTCCTATGCAGCTACTTCCCACTAGCTATCTATTTTACACTTGGTAGTGTATATATGTCCATGCCACTCCCTCACTTTGTCACAGCTTACCCTTCCCCCTCCCCATGTCATCAAGTCCATTCTCTATGTCTGCATCTTTATTCCTGTCCTGGCCCTAGGTTCTTCAAAGCCATTTTTTTTTCTGTTTAGATTCCACATATATGTGTTAGCATAAGGTATTTGTTTTTCTCTTTCTGACTTACTTCACTCTGTATGACAGTCTCTAGGACCATCCACCTCACTATAAATAACTCAGTTTCATTTCTTTTTATGGTTGAGTAATATTCCATTGTATATATATGCCACATCTTCTTTAACCATTCATCTGTCAATGGACACTTAAGTTACTTCCATGTCCTGGCTATTGTAAATACAGCTGCAATGAACATTGTGGTACATGACTCTTATTGAATTATGGTTTTCTCAAGGTATATGCCCAGTAGCGGGATTGCTGGGTCATATGGTAGTTCTATTTTTAGTTTTCTAGGGAACCTCCATACTGTTCTCCATAGTGGCTGTATCAATTTACATTCCCACCAACAGTGCAAGAGGGTTCCTTTTACTCCACACCCTCTCCAGCATTTATTGTTTGTAGATTTTCTGATGATGGCCATTTCTTTTCTGATTTTGATTCCTGCTATTTCTTTTTCTTCTCTGATTGCTGTGGCTAAAACTTCCAAAACTATGTTGAACAGTGGTGAGAGTGCACAACCTTGTCTTGTTCCTGATCTTAGTGGAAATGGTTTCAGATTTTCACCAATGTTAGGTATTCTTTTATTTCCTCTTTCATTTCTTCAGTGATCTCATGGTTATTTAGTAGCTTATTGTTTAGCCTCCATGTGTTTGTATTTTTTACAGATTTTTTCCTGTTATTGATATCTAGTCTCACAGCATTGGGGTCAGAAAAGATACTTGGTATGATTTCAATTTTCTTAAATTTATCAAGGCTTCATTTGTGACCCAAGATATGATCTATCCTGCAGAATGTTCCATGAGCACTTGAGAAGAAAGTGTATTCTGTTGTTTTTGGATGGAATGTCCTATACATATCAATTAAGTCCATCTTGTTTAATGTGTCATTTAAAGTTTCTTTCCTTATTTATTTTCATCTTGGATGATCTGTCCATCGGTGAAAGTGGGGTGTTAAAGTCCCCTACTATTATTGTGTTACCGTCTATTTCCCCTTTTATGGCTGTTAGCATTTGCCCTATGTATTGAGGTGCTCCTATGCTGGGTGTATAAATATTTACAATTGTTATATCTTCTTCTTGGATTGATCCCTTGATCATTATGTGGTGTCCTTCTTTGTCTCTTGTAACATTCTTTATCTTAAAGTCAATTATGTCTGATATGAGAATTGCTACTCCAGCTTTCTTTTGATTTCCATTTGCATAGAATATCTTTTTCCATCCCCTCACTTTCAGTCTGTATGTGTCCCTAGGTCTGAAGTGGGTCTCTTGTAGACAGCATATATACATGTCTTGTTTTTATATCTATTTAGCCACTCTATGTCTTTTGGTTGGAGCATTTAATCCGTTTACATTTAAGGTAATTATTGATATGTACGTTACTATTACCATTTTCTTAATTATTTTGGGTTTGTTACTGTAGGTCTTTTCCTTCTCTTGTGTTTCCTGCCTAGAGAAGTTTCTTTTTTTTCTTTTTTTGCAGTACGCAGGCCTCTCACTGTTGTGGCCTCTCCCATGGCAGAGCACAGGCTCCAGATGTGCAGGCTCAGCAGCCATAGCTCACGGGCCCAGCTGCTCTGCAGCATGTGGGATCTTCCCGGGCCGGGCACGAACCCGCATCCCCTGCATCTGCAGGCAGATTCTCAACCACTGCGCCACCAGGGAAGCCCCTAGAGAAGTTTCTTTAGCATTTGTTGTAAAGCTGGTTTGGTGGTGCTGAATTCTCTTAGGTTTTGCTTGTCTGGAAAGGTTTTAATTTCTCCATCGAATCTGAATGAGATCTTTGCTGGGTAGAGTAATCTTGGTTGTAGGTTTTTCCCTTTTATCACTTTAAATATGGCCTGCCACTCCCTTCTGTCTTGCGGAGTTTCTGCTGAAAGATCAGCTGTTAACCTTATGGGGATTCCCTTGTATGTAATTTGTTGCTTTTCCCTTGCTGTTTTTAATATTTTTTCTTTGTATTTAATTTTTGATACTTTGATTAATATGTGTCGTGGTGTGTTTCTCCTTGGATTTATCCTATATGGGACTCTCTGTGCTTCCTGGACTTGACTGACTGTTTCCTTTCCCATATTAGGGAAGTCTTCAACTATAATCTCTTCAAATATTTTCTCAGTCACTTTCTTTTTCTCTTCTTCTTCTGGGACCCCTATAATTCACACAGTGGTGCATTTAATGTTGTCCCAGAGGTCTCTGAGACTGTCCTCAATTCTTTTCATTCTTTTTTCTTTATTCTGCTCTGCAGTAGTTATTTCCACTATTTTATCTTCCAGGTCACTTATCCATTCTTCTGCATCAGTTATTCTGCTATTGATTCCTTCTAGAGAATTTTTAATTTCATTTATTGTGTTGTTCATCATTGTTTGTTTGCTCTTTAATTCTTCTAGGTCCTTGTTAAATGTTTCTTGTATTTTCTCTATCCTATTTCCAAAATTTGGGATCATCTTTACCATCATTACTCTGAATTCTTTTTCAGGTAGACTGCCTATTTCCTCTTCATTTGTTTGGTCTGGTAGTTTTTTTACCTTACTCCTTCATCTGCTGCATATATCTCTGTCTTGTCACTTTGCTTAACTTACTGTGTTTGGGGTCTCCTTTTCCCAGGCTGCAGGTTCATAGTTCTCATTGTTTTTGGTGTCTGCCCCCAGTGGGTAAGGTTGTTTCAGTGGGTTGTGTAGGCTTCCTGGTAGAGGAGACTGGTGCCTGTGTTCTGGTGGATGAGGCTGGATCTTGTCTTTCTGGTGGGCAGGACTGTGTTTGGTGATGTGTTTTGGGGTGTCTGTGAACTTATTATGATTTTAGGCAGCCTCTCTGCTAATGCGTGGGGTTGTCTCCCTGTCTTGCTAGTTGTTTGGCATGGGGTGTCCAGCACTATAGCTTGCTGGTTGTTGAGTGGAGCTGGGTCTTAGCATTGGTACAGAGATATCTGGGAGAGTTCTTGACAATTGATATTACATGGGGCCAGGAGGTCTCTGGTGGTCCAATGTCCTGAACTCGTCTCTGCCACCTCAGAGGCTCAGGCCTGACACCCGGCTGGAGCACCAAGACCTGTCAGCCACACAGCCAGGTACGTGGGGAGTTTCTTGCCTTTTGGGAAGTCTGAGGTCTTCTGTCAGCATTCAGTAGATGTTCCGTAGGAGTTGTTCCACATGTAGATGTAGTTTTGATGTACTTGTGGGGAGGAAGGTGATCTCTACATCTTACTCCTCCGCCATCTTGAAGGTCCTCTCCACTGTTCTGTTCTGTAACCATCTTACATCTAACCTCTCCTCTACTGGTGGAAATGTAGATTATATCCATTTTCTTTGCAATAATAAAAAAAATTATATGGAGTGTCTTTGTCCACATGACTTTAAGCATTATATGATTATACTCTTTGAATAAATGCCTGGAAGACAAGGTTTTTAACTATTTGGAAAGGAAAGCCTTTCTATTTGTATCCATTGAGATGAGGTTTTGCTAAATATAACAGAGAAAGTCAAAAGAGCAGTGGTTTAAATGAGACAGGGGTTTATTCTTATAAAAAGAAGTCTGGATGTAGACAGACCTTTTATGGAGACACATGAGGCGGTTAGGCTCCTTCCAGTTTACCCTCTTTCTTCCCTGGGGCATGGTTTTTATCCTTGTAGTTCAAGATGTCTGCGAGATCTAAAGCCATCATATCAAAATTCCAGGCAGCTGGATCGAGGAAGTAACAAAGAGAGTGTGGCTCCTCCCTTTAAGCGTCTGCTGATATGTAACTTAGTAAACTGTCCACATTTAGCTACAAGGGGAGCTGGGAAGTATAGTATTTAGCAGCACCCATATGTGCCCAGCTTAATATTGGAGTTCTGGGACTATGGGAGAAAAAACAATGTATGTTCCAGCCCACCTGTGGATCCAGTGTCCCTTTCATGAGGTAGTGGGAAAGTCTTGGAAGTCAGGCATGACTTCGGGGAGAGAAAAGCTATCTTCATAAAAACATTATGATCACAATAGTTAACATTAATCCAGTACATAGTATGCCCCAGCACTGTGAGCTAGTCCTAGTCTGTCATCTCTGATCTCACAGGAAAGAGCTGAGAATCAAGTCCAGATGATTCTCTGTCACGTACCAAGCACCTACTCTGTGCATCTCATTTTAACTCCTGACGTACAGGCCACCGCTTTGCCTCACAAGTTGACCTTCTGAAAGGCAGGGACTGTGACCCTTATTTCACAGATGAAAACTGAACGTAGCAAAGTGATATAAGTTGCTCATATCAGTCTGTGAATGGTGAAGCTAGAATTAAGCACTACTCCATCTGGAACCAGAATCTCTACCTTTTCCATGTCATAATGTGGAAGGGCCCCTTTCCTTTCAAAGAAAGATATTATTAGAAGTGACAGCAGAGAGAAAAAAGGTACCACAATTTCAGACTATAGAATACCCTCCTTCATCCCTGCCCACCCCTGTAGGGGCTTAAGATACCACTGTGGAGTCCAGGGTTGGAGATGTGCACATGGGGCTTCAATGAAGGTGTGGTCTCTGAGGAAGGGATGGAGGCCCTGGGCCTTCACAGTCCCAGGGACCCTCCCTCACCACTTCTCCTGACTGGGCAGGGGAGCCTCCTAGACACTGCCCATGCTGCCCAGGGTAAAGCAGACCCTTGGAGAACAGAAAAGATGCTGGGCCCAGGAGAGCACTGACTGTATGACAGACTCCTGAGAGCAGACACCTCAGTGTCCTCTATAGGGTGGCCTATCCAAGTGACTCAAAGCATCCAGGGGACAAAACTGTCTGCTTTACCTCAAAGAGATGAGGACAGACAGGGCCACCCTGCAGACTGTAAGTTCTATCGATTGGCATCTGAAACACCACACCAAGAGTTTGGCTCCGTGCCTTGAACATAGTAAACACTCAATAAATGTCAGCTTGGTACATTAATATGTCAGTAATGATGCAGTGATAAATGCTTATTAGAGTCAGGTGTCACTACTGAGAACTAACTAGCTGCTAAGTACAGTATGTTCTGTTCATTATCAAATTTAATTCTTATATCAACACTGTGGGGTAAGTTTTATGATCCCCAATCGCCACTTCAGAGGTGAAGAAACTGAGGACTTACGAGAGAAAGCCCTGAAGGGCACACAGCTGGGAAGGGGCAGACCTGGGATGTGAACCCAAGGCCATCTGACTCCAGCATTCCTGCCCTAACCTTACTTCACCATCGGTACATCGGCAAGATCCAAAGTGGCCTGTCTTAGCTGTTCTCAATGAGAACCCCCTCTATGCACAGCCATTCCCTGCTTGCTTAGACCTGCAGATTAAATCAGTAAAAGGGATGACAAATTCTCAAATGTACGGAAATGTTACTGGTCTAATAAAGTTGGTTACAGCATCACCGTATTTAGAGTAGCTATTTGCCATTTTTGTATCTTTCAGTCAATAGATACAGAAAGCAAAATTACTAAAGTGGAGGAAGACAGTGGTCCCTGAAACCTTGAAGTTGTGATTCACCAAAACCATTGTGCTAACCCCTTATAAGCCCCTTATAAAGAAACTGAGATAGGGAGGGGGACAGTGACATGTCTGAGATCACTTAGTGACACCATATGATGTTCCACCTGCCTCTCTGATATTGGTGGAGGCACTTCCTAATTTTTAGGATATCTTTGGTTTTAGGACTTCCGTCCATGGCTCTCCAAAACCCTAGGAGCATGTATTAGCTATCTCTTGCTGTGCAACAAATTATCCCAAATCTCAGAGGCTTAAAACAACAGCAATTTCTATGGGTCAGTGATCCAGACAGTTTCACTCAGTCCTCTACTTCAGAGTCTCTTACAGGCTTCCATCAAGATGCTGGGTAGACTGTGGTCATGTCAAGGCTCAACTCGGGGAGGATACGCTTCCAAGTTCACTCACATGGTTGGTGGCATAATGATGTCATGATGTCAGTTCCTCGAAGGCTGTAGGACTAAGGACCTTAGTTTCTCACTGGCTGTTGGCCAGAGGCTGCCCTCAGCTCATGCCACATAGATCTCCCCAACATGACAGTTTGCTTCATCAACACAAGCAAGCCAAGAAGACAATGGAGGAGTCCAGTAAGACGGAATTCACAGTCTTCTATATCCTAATATGGAAATGACATCCCATCACCACAGCCATATTCTATTTGCTGGAAGCAAGCCGCTAGGGGAGGGAATCACCCAAGGAGGGAATCCCAGGAGGCAGGGGTCACTGGGAACGTGTCAGAAGCTGCCAACCACAGAGCACCAGCTCCATTTCCCATTTTGTGAAGCTGTTTCTTCTCCTAAGAAGATTTTAAATAGGAATGCCTTTCAGCACTGAATGAACAGCATCACTTCCAGTGACCTTGCAAGTGACAAGTCTTTGCATTCTGAAACCACTGAGTCAGCCTCTCTCTGCTTCAGGAAGCAGGCTTGGGGGTGGTGGGAGGGAGTGCAGTATAGCTGGATGGGTCTCAAGGATGGGTCTCAAGGATGGGTCTCTTCAGTCATTTTCCAGATAAAGAGGCCCAGGGAGGGAAAGCCACTTGCCCAGGCAGTGTGCCTGAGCCCTCTCCTTTGGTCTTTACACCCAGAGCCTCTCTGGGTAGGGTGCATCCACCCCAATCCTGATCAGCCTCTCAAGTCCAGGAGACAACACGTAATCGGTTGCAACTTTCCCTGGGCATCTTTTGGGCCTCCAGGAGCTCTTCTGAGCTAAAGGGTGCCAACTCACGGATTATGGAAGGTGCTTGGATAGATTGAGGATAGTTCTAGGTCTGAGGGACTATGCATATTCATTCCTTTATCCACTTCCTCATAGGAGGCTTCGGAGAGATGATGCCTGAGCTAAGTCTTGCAGGATAAAAGGTGGGGGGCAACAGAGACAGAAGAACCAGAAAGACCAAAGCCCTGACAATTGAGAGTGATGGGGAAGGCTATTAGCCAGTGGCTTCTGAGGCGAAGGGTCCCAGGGGGAGATTGTAAGTGGATGCATCTAAACCCTCCCTGTTCCCTGGCAGCTACCCTCAGTTCCACCTTCAGCTACTCTGACACCACCCACTTTTGCCCAGTTGGCTTTGCACTCCAGAAGCTACAACGGGCAAACATCAGAGGAAGGGCACTTTGTGTCTCTTGGACAGGGCTACTGTGGGGAGATGCTTTTGCCACACTCCACTCCTGAAGGGCTGCAAAGCTCACCTCACTCAGAGGTGGACCATAAGGGCAGTGCCAAGCTGCCCCAGCTTGGTCAGGTTGAGGGCTCATGGTGGACAGGGGTCTTGCCATCACTGCAGCTCAGCCTCCTTTCCCCAGCCCTGCAGCTGGCTCCAGCTTGCCCTGTTCAATGCAACACGACAGAGCCTGTCATTGGCACAATGACAGAAAACAGGTTCTATTTGTGCATGGGCATCTCTACGTCACAGCCCCTGGACACTCTGTGCCCTAACATTTGGAGCCATCCCAGGCCTGCCTACATTATTTCTTCCTCTCTTTTTCTTTTAAAAAAAATCCTTAATAGGTTCTATCTATGTGCTCCTTCAAGGATCTGCTCCACGGTAAGCAAATTCAATCTAATGGGAGTTAAAGGATAAGAACGAGTTTATTCAACTCACTTCCCAGATGCCAAATTTAAATATTCACAGGTGACTTCTAGAGACCATGTGTCCCCGAAGGAGTGACTGCAGTTATTGAATCAACAGGGGCAGAGAGGATATTTGGGGGGTGGATGGGCCTTTCAGCATCTCCCAAATCAAGCCCTGGATGCTGGTAACTTCCTGGTGGTCTTGGTCCTAGGCTAGAAATGGAGGGTAGAGACGGAAGAAGTGACCCTTCCTTTCTTCTTCTCCACTCTCTTGCCTCCCACTTAGACTTGAAATTCAGAGGAAATCTCAAGTCAGAGGGTTCTGAGAAATGAAAAGTCAGGGATAGAAAGAGGCTTGGATACCACTGGCCTCAAGATCCTTCAGAAACCTACACACGCCCTTTGAGGGTGGGAAGATCAGTACTCAAGTAGGGGAAGTGACTTGCCTAAGGTCACAGAGCAAGTTTATAGCAAAGTGAGGAGCCTGGGCCTCTGAACGCCTAGGCCTGTGCTTTGTCCTTTGCACCTTGTTGATTTCCAGAGGGCAGGTCCAAGGGAGTTGCTTGTGATAAGTTTCAGGGCAGGGCCAAATGTGCTATGGAGTCTGCAGCCTGAGCCTCTAGTGCACAGGAAGCACTAAAGTCATCCCAAGAAACAGGGATTTCTCCTGGCCTTGGGGGTAAAGCTGTTCCATCACCCCATCTGGAAGTCCTCCCCAGCTCTGTCTGGATGAGTGCCTGCTGAGGCAGGGGTGAGGGCAGGAGGGCAGGCAGATGAAAGCCAGGCCCAGTGCCAGCTGCCAGAGGCTCAACACGGAGTTCCTCTTGCACCTGCTGTCTGATCCATCAGCCCTTTCCCTGCCTGACTCCAGCAGCCAGCGGCCGTGGGGCTGGAGAGACTGTGGGCTGGAGGGCTGGCAGCTCAGGGGTTGGCAGGCTGATGAGGGAAGGGCTGGGCTCACAGTGGACAAAGCCTTGCGCCACCTCCCTCTAGGAAAGAAAAACCAGAAGCTGGAACTTCCCCAGGAGGGGTCCAGCCCTGGGAACAGGGAATAATCACAGCCCAACGTCTAGGAGAACAGACCTCAGGGTTCAGGCAAAGGCCTCTCAGGGTCACGAGCTGAAGGGTCCCTTCCTCTAGACATAAACAACAATAACAACAAAGCCCCCATACCAGTTGGCTGAGCTGCTCTTCTGGGGCAGGATTTGCCAGGGCACTTGTATGGTTCCCGAGGAAGAGATGCTTTCTAACGGCCAGGGTTTTGCAATAGTGGAGCCAGCAGTGACCCTCCACCCCCGTCATCAGAAGGGCTGTAAGAAGTGGCTGAAGCAGTCTGAGGATGCTGCAGAGGTGACTGACCCCGAAGCACCTCCAACCTCCCAAAGCAGGGGGCAGAACAGTGCAAAAGAGAGAGCCAGACTTTAAGTAACATATTCATTCTCTGAGGGCCTGGGAAGACTGTGTGTGTGTGTGTGTGTGTGTGTGTGTGTGTGTGTGTGTGAAGACCAGTCACAAATCCAAGGGCATAGAGGAAAGAGAGACCTGCATTGCCAGACTCAAAAGGCAGAAGACACAGTACTTTTTCAGCAACAAGGTGCTTGAAGCCCACCTCACCACAGTCTGTGACACCCCAGTGGGGTAGGGTGCTGAGGATCAGCCCTGCTGAGCGAAACGTTTGGGCTTTGGAATCAAGAGACTTTGGTTTGAATTCTGGCTCTGCTACTTCCCGGGCAAATTACTCTGCCTCTCTGTGCTTCCTGTCTTTCCTTCTGTAAACCAAGTAGGATCAGAGTATTACTCACTTACCTATAACAGGGGGTTGTAGGATCTGAATAAAGTAGAGGGCAGGCCAGAGGGCTTGCACAATGCCTGGTACCCAGGAAGCTGGGCTCAGTAAGTGGAAGGTGGCATTTGTGTGAGCACAGGAGTGTGGGGCTGGGCAATGGCACATGGGAACAAGAGGCATGGAGGGGGTGCATTAGCCGCTGTCCCTGCCCCAGCCCTTCCCAAGAACAACCCCCCCACACACACATATATGTGTATATGTGACTGCACAGTCTCTGTAACTCCCTAGCACAATGGCACTTAGAGAAAGGCTGAACGTTATCCCACCTGCCTTGAAGAGCATCCCATTTACCCCTGTGATGAGCTGCAGTGAGCTATGCCGGGCATCGCTAAGGTGGTCCTGACACGGATTCTCCTCCATGTCACTGCCCACCTGGCCGGCTCCGGCTGACTTCTTAGCCTCTCGGGACCTTGATGGACCCATGCCAACTGCCCTGACTTGCAAAAGCTGCTGGGGAGAGCAGTGCTGAGCAGTCAGAGTGGCTCCCACCAACTTCACTGAGGCCAGACCGACCCAGTCATCAACGCCAACAGGCCACCTCCATTCACAGTCAGTTTACACTTATCCTCGAGCACCACTTGGGCCGTGGCCTGACTCATGGAAAACTGCCTTCTTCTCATTTGACAGACAGTAACCCTGGGGTCCTGAGGAACATTCATCCTGGTCTGGGAAAGCTGAGTTTGGATGGAGAGAGCTCAGGTAATAGAGGACAAACTCAGCAGCATATTCTCTCATTACTGGTGGCGCAGGACAAGATTTGGAGGCTGCACAAAAGCAGCAGAGAGCCCGTGGAGGAAATTCATCTTAGAGTTGGTTCTGGAGCTGATGTCTTCCTCTCTCCAGCGACTACATAGATGCCCTTTAGTTTCACCAACTGTAAAATGGGAATAATAACGGTATCACCTTTTGGGGTTGTTGTGAAATGTAATTAGATTACAATAAAGATAAAGTTCTGAGCCCAGCGCTTGCGCATAGTAGGCTCTCAATATATGGACGATAAACTTAAAATTACAAATGTATAAACCAACTGTACTTCAACAAAAAAAAATTTTTTAAAAATAGAATAAAATTACAAATGTAATTTGTACTTTTTTCTTATTTTTCTTTATGGAAAGCATTAAGAATTTCCCACCTGAGCCAGACCTCCTATTTATTTGCCCAGATGCTGTCTTTGACAGTTAACACTAAGGGCATGCTGTGAGTGATATTATGAAAACCATCTATCATTGACCATTTACTATTAAAAGTGCCTGGTGGTCAGTAAGTGTTCAGTAATGGATGGATTCCTTCTTGCCCTTCCCCACCTTTGTGTGCCACCCCGAGATATACTGTAGATATTCAATGGCCTTTTAAAGCACCTTGGTCTACATACCGCGTCAAGACACTATGCCACAAGGTACGTCTCAAGACACAGTACCTGAGGATGGGAATTTAACAATAAGAAGAGTAGCCTCTATGTATTGACCATTTACTACATGCTGGGCCTGCTCTAGATGCTTTGCATGGATTATTTCATTCAATCTTCCAAACAACCTCATGGGCATTCCTATTATTATTGCCCCCATTTTATAGATGGTAAAGCAGAGGTTTTGAAGGCTCAAGTCATTTGCCCAAGGTCACAAAATTAATAAGTGGAAGAGCCAGGATTTGATCCTAGGTCTTTCTGCCTCCAGAACCCCATCCCTTAACCACTGCTCAGACAGGTAGCAGGAAATAGTTCAAAGACGAAAGTGAGGCTTAAGAGCTTTACAGAGCAGGGGTAGAGACGTCCATAGTTGGCGTCTCACTGAATGCCACAGCCTATGTGTCAGAGACAGCTCTCCCCAAAATTTGCTCTTTCCCACAGAGCCCTTGGACTAGTCTTCGAGCCACAGTTCACAGGCCCGGCTCTTGGCTCTTATACCAGGCAGAGGCTACCTCTGTCCTTATCCATCCAGTACAGATGCCAGAAGCTGGAGATTCTCCAGGACCCCCTTGGGGAGTATTTGAGGGTGTGGCACTCTTGAGGATACTGGTGATTTGTTCAGCAGTGGACCAAGATTTGCAAGTGGCCCTAAGATCCATCCCTACAAACTATCCAGCAGTCACAGATCGCCACAGCTGAGGCCTCCAGACTTCCTCCAAGGGCTGCCTGCTCAGCACCCCAAGCCATTATCCCTCGCTCCCTCTTGTCCAGGCTCCATCTGCGGAGGGCACGATGGTCCAGTGAGCAGCCCCAAAGAGGGACTCTAGAGAGGGGAAGCATGAGCTGGAAAAGACAGATAGACAAAGCTCCCAGCAGCAGCTGGTCAGGGAGGCTGGATTCTCACCTCTAATCTGCTTCCGCAGATTATGTGGCATGCGGTCATTGGGGGAGAAATACCATGATTTACATGACAAGGGCCAAAGGAGAGAATTACGGCAAATCAATTCTGCATGAGGAGATAAAGCCCATATTTAATCTATGCAGTGAAAGGTAGAAATTCAGTTCTCATAATGGCAGATAATGGTGATTAAAACTGACATTCTTTATTGGTATGATGATTTTTCCCTCTCTTCTTGGACTTGAACAAACAGGCCCCATAAAGACGGGGTTGTAGAACACCATCGTGAATGAGCAACTGAATGAAGAATGGGCGGCTCCGGCCGCCGCAACAGACGACCCCTCCCGAGAAGGCGCTCCCGGAACAGCACCAGTCACCCTCACTGAGGCTGGCAAAGGGCAGACGGTATAACACTGCCTTGGGAAGCTCCTGGAATCTGCATCAAGTCCTGGCTGAGCCATACTCAAGCTGCATGGCCAGTAGCCTGTCACTTTTCCCACTCTAAGCCTGTCTCCTTGACCAAGTGAGTGGGGTCAGACTCCAGCAGTACTCCCCAAAGCTCACCTCAAGGACGCCTCGAGGATGAAAGGGGGTCCTTTAGCCAAATATGTGAGGCTGCACTGCAGACCAGATCCTTCTCTGGGCCCTTCACAATGCACATTAGCTGAGTGAAGGCTCTGAAAAGTCTTGCAGCAAAGAAACCTGTTTAATTTTGTTTCATCCTTGGTGTCCTTAGATCAGGGATGGCAAATTTTTTTCTGTACAGGGTCAGATAGTAAATATTTAAGGCTTGGCGGCCCATACAGTTACAATCACTCAACTCTACAGTTGTAGCGTGAGAGCGGCCCTAGACAATAGTAAACAAAAGGGTGTGACTGTGTTCCAATAAAACTTTATTGAAAAACACAGCTTGTGAGCCATGGTTGGCCAGTCTTTGCCCTAGACCATGAACCACTGCAGCCCCAACCTTCTTTTCTATGCGAGACTTATTAACAGGTCAAAGAGCAGAGCGGGTAGGAGGTCAGGTCCAAATCCCCGCTCTGCTGGGTAGTAATTGTGAATCCTTGGGTAAATGACTTAAGCTCTGTTACAGCTCCTGGCACAGAGAGAGGTGCGGGGTGGAGTCAGTGAGACAGTTTCCTGTTAGAATATACATAAAGCACTTCCATAGCAACTGTCACATAAACGCTCAATAACTATGTTGATGACAGTTTCATTATTATTATTATTATTATTGATGTCCAGCAGTGGAGCGTTCTTTGAAATGCCCAGAAGAAACAATCTCCAAAAAGGCCCCTTGGGTGTTTGCATTCTGTTAGGTGAGTAGGGAGGAGACCAGCTACCAGTGTGCCACCAGAGCCATGGTGGCAAAGCCCTCTTGTGGAGCTTCCAGACTCTCATCATTAATTTCCCATCAGAGTTCATCCTCCCTGACCTCCCTGTCAGAGAAGTTTCTTTAACTTCCTTTCAGCTCAATTAATTATACCCGACACAGTGACCAGGCCACCAAATGAACTACGGCTCAACTCACAGCCACCCTCCAGACTCAGCCCCATGCAGCTGGCTCGGGCAGCCGGGTGAAAATGGCCACCCCACCTCTGTAGGCCCCATCCAGATGCCCAACGTCAGGGGAGACCTCTGGAAGCTGGGAGCTATGCTAAAAGTATGCGCCTGTCTCTGTAATGAAAAACAGCTCCTCAGATGCCTGGCAAATAACCGTCTCATTATGGGGGAGGCTTTGTTTCTACAGTAGGCATTACATTTGCATCAGAACTTTTGACCTGAGAAGCAAACGTGCCTTGCCTTGGGACAGAGGAGGAGAGATGTCTGGTAACGTTATGGAAGCCAGCAGGAACAGGGGATGGGGATGAGAACCGCGTGTGTGCATGCTTGCATATGCATGTGCATGCATGAGTGTGCATGCATGTGTGTGCACAGCATAGGGGCTAAGGCAGCAGGTAAGACCTTGGTTTTTGTCATGGTTGGTCAAGGCTTAGGTTGTGTCCTATCTCCTTCTTGTACTATCTTGTACTTGCAGAAGCAAGTACCAACCCTGACACACAGTAGGTACTCAATATATTTTCACTGACTGATTGAAATACTTGACAAATTTATTAATGAGTTACTATCCCCCCTCCTTTTTCTTCTGCTTTGGTCTGCTAGGCCCTTGGTGTTTTGCTCCTCCGTGAACTCCAAGCTGGCCTGCTCTGCCCATTGCTTTGACATTGCCTCTTGGAAACCCCTACCCCTCCTCTCCCATCCACTCACACCGGAAGCCCTCCATCAGTGATTCTTGTAGGCCCCTGGCTCTGGATCTGCCTGTCCAGTCACGCCCAATGACCTGGATTCCCCTTTGCTTTGCTGACATGGAGCTTTGTGGTTTCCTCTGTCCTTCACTCCTGCTGTCCCTCTGTGAGTCCCACCTCCAACACCCCTTCCAGAGGGAGCTCTTGCTCTGCGCCCTGTCTCTCTCCCCTGATGCCCACACACTTTCTCTAATTGATCTTGGTCATTTTCTACCTGCCAAAGCTCTTTTTAACAGATAACACTTATTGTCCTCCTGAGGGCTCTAGGACATCTTTCCAGGAGAGGTTGTTGCTTGTAGCAATAAATGCTGAATTTGTCATGATAGCAAACACATTGCCCTTTGTGCTGAATGGTGTTTGCATCTGGCAAAGCACCATCATGTGGGATCTGGGGCTGTGCTGGAGGCCACCCAGGGTGTAGAATCCAAGGCCCAAACTTTAAACCCTGGTTCCCCTCTTCTTGTCTGAGAAACCTCAGGCAGGGTCCTCAACCTCTCTGAGTCTTTGTTTCCTCATTTGTAAAACACAGATGGTCTCGATCCTGGCCTTACCTAACTCAGGGAGAGGCCATGGGGATGAAGTGAGGTGATGGACACAAAAGAAAGCCCCTAGTAAACCTTCAGACATCACAATACCAGTAATTTCCTGCAGCCTGCTCTGTGCCAGGCTCTGCTGGGAATCCTCACGAAGGCTGTGAGTTTCCCAGTATGGTCCCAAATTTACAGATGAGAAAACAGAGGCTCAGAAAGAAGTGATGTGACCAAGGCCACATAGATCATTCAGTCCCAGTTCCATCTGACGGTGGAATCTGCAACTTTCCACTCTGTCACACGGTGGGCATTTGATTATTTATGACTCTAAGGGAGGAACCTGTATCTCAGGAGGCAGCAGCCCCACTCAATATAATAAATAATGCAAATAAAACTGATGCAGCTCACTGCCCTCTAGGAGTTTTTGGTGTAATGCAAGGAGAAAACATTGCGGGAGACAGAGAACAGCAGTCTGACATAAAAGGGCCATAAACACGACAGGTTTTACAGGGTTTGCAGTTTTTTCTTAGCAATGCCCTCATCAGCGTTCTCTGCCAACTCTGATGGAGGGCTGAGTGCCCTGTTCACCTTGACAAGTGTTTTTGTATCCTTATCCCAAAAGATCATTTTCCCTGACCCAGACTGGCTATATTTCCTGCCCTGTGACCCAGTCTGGGGGCAAAGGACCCCCTGGGAACATGATATGATGATTAGGGGATGGGAGTGATCATTCCTCACCTTCAAACTTCTCTTGATGCCCAAAGCTTAGAGAGGAGAGGCAAACTAGGGGGAGGACAGAAGGAAGGTACACAGCAAGGTGGTCACAAATAGGCCTGCTGGTACTGGACAAGACACCCTGACCCACGCTGAGGACTGGGTGGGCTAAACGCCAGCACTGAGCCTTCATCCTGGACAGAAACTTGGGTGTCATCTTTCACGCCCCCAAATCCAAGCCAGACAATGCCGGTGCCCCAAGACGCTCCATGAAAATTGGCTTCCCTGGTAAATTTATTTGAGAAGCAGATGCACGTCAGTTCATTAAGGGCTCTGGAAAGACCTGCATGTGGGAATTGAGTTAATTTTGTCTAACAGTGCTTTCCAGTGAACTCTATTCATGTCCCACAGAGCTAATGTTACATGGAACAGAGTTTGAGGGATGATGTCCTTTCTTTTCACGTGAGGACACTGGGACCCAAAGTGGGGGTAGATGGGATGGCTGCCTAAGATCAGTTGGTGAAGAACTGAGACCAGTATCCAGGCCTAGAAGTTTCAGCGATAGCCCAGTGATTGGAAACACAAGTACCCATAGGAGGAAAGCAGCTTGGCTGTAAGAAAAAAAAAACCCTCTGGATGATTTAGCTCACATCTTTTTACATTTTAATATGTCATGAGTTTGGATACATTTTTTTGACTATAAGATAAACAATAGCACAAGAGTGACATGCTCTTAATGGCAACTGACATTCAGCCTCAGGGTCAGGGAACAAAAGGGAGCGGTGGGGACTGGGGCGAATGGAGTGCTCTGGTTACAGGGCCAGCCACTCCATGACTCCTGTGATTACTGCCATGTGAATGTGCAGGTCACATGTTGTTGGTTCTTTTGATTTCTCAAGAGAAGCAGGATGGATGGATTTGTACAGTACCTCTTCTAAAAACTATATTCTTTGCAGGCTGAATTTTGTCAATGGGTCCCCGGTTTGTCTGTGCTAGATCCTTCTCCTTCCGACCCGGTCTGTTCCTCTCCACGGACAGCCAAACACTAGCACCCTCCAGCAATCAAGGGCAGTACCAGGCAGGTCAGCGGGAGGCAGAGGTTTCCCTTGCCCAGTTTGCTCTGCTCTGAGGGATTCCCCGCAGAGATGAATTGGGACAACAGTGCCCTGCAAACAGCAGTTTTCAACATAAATATTGCCAGGTTTGAGCTAATGTGATATCAGCCCAGCCTGTAACCCAAACAAAATAGACCATTGTCCCGTGATTATTTTTCCTTTGGACAAAAGCCTCTGAACACTTGGTTTCCCATTTTTTAACCTCTGTATTTATGGGCCATGTTCATTTAACTCAGCAGCTCCGCCTTCAATACAGTTCAAAAGAGGCCAGGATTTGCATTTCATGATTTCAAAGCCTTTCTGATCTGCTGGGCTGCCCTGAAAGGGAGGCTTTGTCCTCTTCATTCTGAGAAAGAGGACAGAAAAATCACCCAAACCCTTTGACATAATACAAAACCTCCTCGGCAGCTACACACACGGCTGCTCATATCCCAGAAAGAGAGAGCTGATCCCAGAACACCTGGAACGTTCTGGAACAGTCTGTCTTGGCCCTCACAGCTGCAGGCTGTGACCAGGGAGTGGGGCTGCTGACCCAGGCCCAGCTGAAGGTCATCAGAAGTGCCGGCTGCTAGCTGGTGAGGCTGGGCCAGGCGCTTGTTCATGGGACCAGCTTACCCCCAGTCCAGGGCTGCCAGGCTGTCTTCTCTAGAAGCAGAGGAGCCTTCCCTGAAGTCCACCCACCACTTTTTCACAGCGTGCCCAGCACTGGGCTAACGGCTTCATAAACTGTACCACAGTTTAACCTCGCAACATATGAAATGGGGTCTGTGACTGTCATTTCACAGATGGGGAAACTGAGGCTTACAGAGGCAGAGTGATTTGCCCGAGGGCTCAAGGTCTCTTGAAATGAAAATAAAGGATTCTCTTTGGAAAGCAAAGCTGGCTTTTTTCATCTGTCCTCAGAAGATGACTTTGATTTCAATTCCCATGACTGAGAATGGATTTCCATTTTTCTCTTTTAATATAAACTTCTAATGGAAAAAATCATCCATGAATGTATTCCAATACATTCTTTTTACAAAACATTACTGGTAAGGCTTAAAGATTCTTAGACCACTCTACTTCACGCCGTACCCCATCCCAACACTCACATCCCAAGTCTCTCTTCCCCTCCCCAAAGGCAGCCACTGTGATCAGCTTCCACGGCAACCTTCCACTGGTTTTCCGAGTGCTTATATACTATTCTGATGGCTGTGCATGTATGTAACGTTTGCCACTTTTTAATAAATTGGTAATCATATTGTATATATCTTTCTGCAATTTCTCTTTTACATTCAATAAGCTCTTGGAGAATACAGAATACAGCAAATCTAGAACTTTCTCAGTCTTCTTACCATGTGGCCGAACCATGTTTTCACTCTTGCAGACACTGCAGGGGCAAGGCGGCCCGAGGCTGCTTCCTGGGGCATACCTGCAAGTATCTTTTCAGAGCTGATGTGAAAAGTGGGATTGCAGCAGGTGACAGGGACTGTTCCCGACATCCTCTCACCTCTTCCGCGATACAGAGCCCAGGTTCCTCAGTTTGGGTTCCCTGAACCTGTCTCTGGCGTAGAGTACGTGGACAGAGGTTTACTTGGGAGACATCTCAAGAGGGCCACCTATAAGGAAGTGAGGAAGGCATGGCTGGGCCGGCAATGCTCTTCCAACCAGGCTCCAGGGGGCCCAGCAGGACCTCCGGAGCTGGAATGACCCTTCAGAGCTGTTCCAAATTGAGGCAAGGAGGCCAGGAATTTTTCTGCTTGCATAAGCCAAGTATGGGCAAAAATGGACTCCTTCTGGAAGCAGGTATAATCTTGGGTGAGATGGTTCCCAAGTGACCATCTTGGCTCTGGGCAGTGACCAGAGAGAGACACAACTGTGTACTATCAGTCACCGATATTCCCAGCAGCTGGGGACGGGGACGTCAGCCCTGAAGAGGGGACCTACGCGATGTGGCACATATCCGCTGCACCCACTTCCAAAAGAATGACTCCATTGTCCAGGCTCCCTCCCAGCTAAGTGCATGTGATGAGCTTCTGACCAATGGGACCAGGCACTAACATGAGTAGCTTCCAGGTCCAGCCATAGAGGGATCATCTCAGACTTTTGCAGGAGAGCAAAGTTAACTTGAG
This sequence comes from Neophocaena asiaeorientalis asiaeorientalis, assembly GCF_003031525.2. Lineage (NCBI taxonomy): Eukaryota > Metazoa > Chordata > Mammalia > Artiodactyla > Phocoenidae > Neophocaena > Neophocaena asiaeorientalis. The sequence continues at coordinate 1,401,034 of NW_020175186.1, read as the reverse complement.
TGCTATTTAGATCAATTTTATGTGAACTTTCTTTGAAAAACAGCTGAACATATATACTGACTAACGCACCACGGGCATGCATACTAAATAAACCGAACAGCTATAGGACTACTAGGCCTCTCCCTCTCATCCGCGTCTGTGCCAATTCATACCCCCACCTGCAGAGTATGCACATGTCCATTTCATGGAAATGACTTGGTATTGAGCCATTTGTATCCTCTAACCTGGGCCCATTTCTGACCTATTTGTAAGGACTCTAGCAGTGGCTACGGATTCTGTCAGATGCATGGAACAAAGCAAGCCTAACTTGGCAGAAAACAGACCCAAATAGACACCCCCTAAGCCATATAAGCCTCTAGCTTCAGTTGGCTCGCACCTCAAAAAACGAGCTGGGGGAATCAGGACCCACAAAGCTGTATGGGTCCAAACCAGAACTCTAAACTCTGAAACCTTGGCTCCAATCCCAGCTGGGCTGCTCTCTTGGGAGCCCTGGGAAGATTCCTATGGGTCCTCTGTCTTCTCATCTGGAAAACCTGCTGACCTGTAGCACAAAGAGTGGGCTCTTCACCCAGACCTGGAAAAGCCTCCAGTTAATCATGGTGCTTCTGTGGGTCACACAGTTGAGCTGCTGGGGGACCCCACACAGGGGGGCAGGCAGCACCAGGCTTGGCTACTGTCGCTGACTAAATGATGGTTTTACCATCAAAACTTCAGGCAAAGTATCATCTTCCCAGCAGGCACTACTGAGGTTATTTACATACAGCACCGCCTAAATCAACCAGGAAACAAGGGCCCTGGAGAAACAGCTCGAGGAAAGAAGGCAGCAGCACTTCCTGAGGGGCTATTATGAGCCAGGCACTTACAAATATTCAATATTATCCTATTTAACCTTCCTGACAGCCTGAGAGACCGAAGTCTAGCTACCGATGAGGAAATCGGGACCCAAAGCAATGAATGCATTTGCTTGGGCTGACAGAGTGAGGCTTCAAACCAGCCCTATGTGGCTCCAGGATCTATAATAACAGCATTGCTCCTAATAATATTAATAGCTCTCATGTACATGTCACATCTATGTTTAGGTATTGTTCTTAGCGCTTTACACATGTCAACTACTGAATTCTCAGGACAACTCTGTAAGGTAAATACTCTAATTATCCCCACTTCACCCATGAGGAAACTAAGACACAGAGTGGTTAAATGATTGGCCAAGGTCACACAGCAAGTAAAAGTTGGAGCTGGGATCTGAACCAACAGCCTGGCTTTGGAATCCATGTGCTTATCCACATGCCCTCTAGGCTCACTGCCCTGTATTTGTCTCTACACTCTCAGCTTGCTATAGAATAATGGAGCTAAAAGGGATTACAGCAAACATAGTCTAATCTCCCTATTCTACAGATGGACAAACTGAGACCCAGAGATGACAAGAGATTTCCCCAATAACACACAGATGGGAGCAACAATGCTCGGAGCAGAACCAAGATTCTTAGCCTCTGTTTTTTACTTCAACAGATCTGGAGTTCTCAGGAAGCTGGCCGGTCTAACTTTGGTGTTCAGTGTTTGGTGTTCCAGGAGGAGTGGGGATCTTAGGGCAGCATCAGTGGGAATCTTAGGGCAGCATCAGTGGGAAGAGGATCAGAGTGAAGCTGGCAGTGGCAGAGAAGGCTCTAGCAGCTCTGGAAGCCAGATGGGTGCCCAGGCAGCCCCAGCCAGGCACCGCAGGGGCTGCAATTCTACCATATTGATTGGGCTAAGCAGTGCCCTCTTCATGCTTACCCTTTACTAGTTGGAAATCAAAAGTGAATACTGAGTGAGGATGACGATGGTGATATAACCAGTGCTGAGAAGTAGTAGAGGGTAGTGGTTATAATAATGAGCCCTGGGCCTACTCCATCATTGGCTCTCAGTGTGACTATGGATAGCTGCTTAATCTCTCTGCCCCTCAGATCCTGCACTGGTAAAACCATGATGGGGAGAGCGCCTCGTCTACCGGGGAGAACTAAATCCACAGACAGTCCTAAAGTGAATAACATACATCTGGCACAGAGAAAGCACTCAGGAAACAGTTGTTGCCGTTGCTTCTCACTGCCACTGCTCCTTGTTGGGCATTGACCCTGTCCCCTGGCTCAGGGTGTTATAACTATTTTTCTCATCTTATCCATCTGCTGTGGTGGGTATTACTTTCTCTAATTTACAGATGAATAAATGGAGACTCAGAAGGATTAAGTAATCTGCACAAGGGAAGCAACTGACTTCTTGGTGTGAGTGTTTTACATGGAGCCCTATCTCTCCTTCTGGGTAGTGTTCACAATGGTACTGATAACATGAAGATGTAGCCATGGGTACTGGGAAAGTCACCAGAAAAAGGAGATGGGGGAGAGACACAGAAGGCAAATTTCAATGCAAATGCAAATAACCTTCATTAAAATAAGAGAATTTGGAGGTGGCTGATTTTCTCCTTTTGCCCCACCATTCTCCACACTTCTCCACCCTGATCAGGCTCAGTAGGTGATTCTACAGACTGCATTACCCAGACTCCCATGCCCTCTAGGCCAATGAGAGGCCCTGCCTGACAAGAGAAAGGAGAAAGGACAGCCAGGGTTGGGGGCGGGTGGTATTTCCCCAGCTCCCTCCCCGCCAAATTGTCTCATTCTTCTCCTTAAGGCCAAAGCTGCTGTGGGGAACCCCTAGTCCGAGGCTACAGCTTTCTTCCCTCAGCTCTCAAGCCTGGGGCTTGGAACAGCTCCTACTTTTGCTAGTTCCTGTTGGCTCCCTCAACCCTGCCCATGCCTTTGTAAATAGTCCCTTGATTAAACCCTCTCCAACCAGTTCTTCCCAGTGTGCCATCTGCTCCCTACCGGAACCCTCATCTGGGTTATAGGGTGCCAGGGAGTTTATGGCACAGGGACATCACTTGAGTTATTCCAGCTCTCCCGGGGGCTGTTTAGGGAATGATCCAGACACTTCTAGTGAGTTCTCAGGGTACCCAACAGCTCCCTGAAGCCCCGTAGCTCAGCCAGCACTGACTCACTGACTCTTCAGGGTTTTCCACCTTCCCTCAGCCCCAGGGAGTCAAGGAGTCTTTGCAGAAACAAACTTCCAGGAGCCAGTGTAAGGGCTGCCTGGCACAGTCTAGGTTGACCCTCTGGCCAAGGGCAAGCTCGGGGTCAGCGATCTCCAGGTCATCTGGCATCCCTCCGCTCTTAATGTTGATAGAGGTAGAGGTGACAGACAAGGCACACGGGCTGCCTTACTTTGCACTCTTCCCTCCTTTTAAGAAGACAGAGAATCAATGTTAGAGCTTCTCATGGGGCTTTAGTACAGCTGGTCAGAGTTGCCTGGCTAGAAAAATTCAATACAGCAATGAAAAACAAATAAGAAGTCCAATAAGAACATATAGAACAGGTAGAAAATGCAGGACAGCCAGGAACAAAGGTAGCCAGATCAGGAACATAACTTTAGGATTTCAACGGTTTTCTTCCTTTCCAACCTCTGCTCTTTCCAACTCCTGCCAGATTTGCCAAGGAAAAGCCTGCCAAGATCCTGCAAACAGGTGAGAGTACACCTGGTGAGATGAGGCTGGAGGCCATAATGGAATGCTAGAGATGAGAGAATGCAGGAACTAACACCACTGACCATGTGGGGAAATGGCTCTGGTTGACCAAATGGCTTAATTAGCAGGGTTGGTAGAGCTGGGCTTTAGGAAAGGTAGGTCTTTTCTGCCCAGTCTAGCAGGGAAGGCAGAGAATACACAATCCTCTGGACACCAGAGGGCAATCTTTTAAGCCCCTAGCTATCCTCTGCCCCATCCCATGGAGTTGATGGCAAAGGCCGCAGATCATAGTCTAAAGAGATGGCTTTTCCACCACTTCTGCCTCATCCTGGGGGCCTGCCTCAGCTTATTCTTGACTCATATTCACACATGGGCATTCTTGGGGCCAGATCTTGGGGCCAGAACTGAGCCAGGGGAGCAGCCACCAATCTTTGGGAGGCAGTGGGTTCCCTGGAAAGGGTGGGGACTTGGATGTCACACTGTCTGGGGTTTGCTTCCAGCTCTGCCACTTGGCAAAATGACTACAAGTTTTTGAGTACTTTCCATACACCAGGTACGATGCTAGGAGCATTACATGAAATTCTCTCATTTAATCCTCATGAGAACTCATGAAAGACTCACGAGTTAAGTTTGGTTATCCCTATATACAGGTCCAAGGTCCCACACAAGTACGTGAGAACTCAAACATCAGCTCTCTGTCTTCAAAATCTCTGCACTCAACCGTTATGTCATGTCTTTCACATAACATCTTGGCACTTCAATTTCCTCTTCCAAAAAATGGGGGACAAATAGCTACCTCAGAATGAAACAACAGAAGAAAAGGACCTAGCCACATAGCAATAATAACAGTAGTAATAATAGCTTCCAGTTTTTGAGATTTACCACAGCTGGGCCCTGGACTATGACTTTTTTTTTTTTTTTTTGCGTTACGCGGGCCTCTCACTGTTGTGGCCTCTCCCGTGGCGGAGCACAGGCTCCGGATGCGCAGGCTCAGCGGCCATGGCTCACGGGCCCAGCCGCTCCGTGGCATGTGGGATCTTCCTGGACCAGGGCACGAACCCGTGTCCCCTGCATCAGCAGGCGGACTCTCAACCACTGCGCCACCAGGGAAGCCCTGGACTATGACTTTTACTTCAATTTAATCCTCCAGATCAAGCTGTTAGGGGTTGAACTGGGTCCCCTAAAAAGATATGTTGAAGTCCTAGGCCCCGGTATCTCAGAATATGACCTTATTTGGAAATAGGGTCATTGTAGATGTCATCAGCTAAGATGAGGTCATATTAGATGAGGATGGGCCCTTAACGGATGGTGTCCTTATGAGAGAGGAGAGAGACGCAGAGAGGAGAATGCCATGTTAAGACACAGAGACACAGGGAGAAGACGGAGGCAGAAATTGGAGTTACACTGTCATGTCCAAGGAAGGCCGGGGACTACCAGAAAATCCCCAGAGGATTTGGAGGGCGCAAGGCCCTACCAACACCTTGAATTTGGACTTCTAGTCTCCAGAACGGTGAGACCATACATTTCTGTTATTTTAAGTCACCCACTTTATGGTACTTTGCTACAGCAGCCCTAGGAAACTAATATACAACACTAGGCATTTTTTTTTTCTGTTTTTACAGATAGAAAACTGAGGCTTGGAGAGGAACCCAGATGGCAGAGTAGAAGGACATGCTCTCACTCCCTCTTGCAAGAACACCAGAATCAAAACTAGTTGCTGGACAATCACTGACAGGAAGACACTGGAACTCACCAAAAAAGATACCCCACATCCAAAGACAAAGGAGAAGCCACAATGAGATGGCAGGAGGGGTGCAATCACAGTAAAATCAAGTCCCATAACTGCTTGGTGGGTGACTCACAGACTGGAGAACACTTATACCACAGAAGTCCACCCACTGGAGGGAAGGTTCTGAGCCCCACGTCAGGCTTCCCAACCTTGGGGCCCAGCAACGGGAGGAGGAACTCCTAGAGAATCAGACTTTGAAGTCTAGTGGGAATTGATTGCAAGACTTCGATAGGACTGGGGGAAACAGAGACGCCACTCTTGGAGGGCACACACAAAGTAGTATGCGCATCGGGACCCAGGGGAAGGAGCAGTGACCCCAGGGGAGACTGAACCAGACCTACCTGCTAGAGTTGGAGGGTCTCCTGCAGACGTGGGGGGGTGGCTGTGGCTCACCGTGGGGACAAGGACACTGACAGCAGAAGTTCCGGGAAGTACTCCTTGGTTTGAGCCCTCCCAGACTCTGCCATTAGCCCCACCAAAGAGCCCAGGTAGGCTCCAGTGCTGGGTTGCCTCAGGCCAAACAACCAACAGGGAGGGAAGCCAGCCCCACCCACCAACAGTCAAGTGGATTAAAGTTTTACTGAGCTCTGCCCAACAGAGCAACAGCCAGCTCTACCCAACACCAGTCCCTCCCATCAGGACACTTACACAAGCCTCTTAGATGGCCTCATCCACCAGAGGGCAGAGAGCACAAGCAAGAAGAACTACAATCCTGCAGCCTGTGCAACAAGAACCACATTCACAGAAAGATAGACAAGATGAAAAGGCAGAGGGCTATGTATCAGATGAAGAAACAAGATAAAACCCCAGAAAAACAACTAAATGAAGTGGAGACAGGCAACCTTCCAGAAAAAGAATTCAGAATAATGATAGTGAAGATGATCCAGGACCTTGGAAAAAGAATGGAGGCAAAGATCGAGAAGATGCAAGATATGTTTAACAAACACCTAGACGAATTAAAGGACAAACAGAGATGAACAATACAAAAACTGAAATGAAAACTACACTAGAAGGAATCAGTAGCAGAATAACTGAGGCAGAAGAACACATAAGTGACCTGGAAGACAGAATGGTGAAATTCACTGCTGTGGAACAGAATTAAAAAAAAAGAATGAAAAGAAATGAAGACAGCCTAAGAGACCTCTGGGACAACATTAAACACAACAACATTCGCATTATAGGGGTCCCAGAAGAAGAAGAGAGAAAGGACCCGAGAAAATATATGAAGAGATTATACTCAAAAATTCCCTAGGAAGCGCAGCGAGTCCCATACAGGATAAACCCAAGGAGAAACACACCAAGACACACAGTAATCAAATTGGCAAAAATTAAAGACAAAGAAAAATTATTGATAGCAGCAAGGGAAAAACGACAAATAACATACAAGGGAACTCCCATAAGGTTAACAGATGATTTCTCAGCAGAAACTCTAAAAGCCAGAGGGGAGTGGCATGATATACTCAAAGTGAAGAAAGGGAAGAACCTACAACCAAGATTACTCTACCCGGCAAGGATCTCATTCAGATTCAATGGAGAAATCAAAAGCTTTACAGACAAGCAAAAGCTAAGAGAATTCAGCACCACCAAACCAGCTCTACAACAAATGCTAAAGGAACTTCTCTAAGTGAGAAACACAAGAGAAGAAAAGGACCTACAAAAACAAACCCCAAACAATTAAGAAAATGGTCATAGGAACATACATATCGATAATTATTTTAAACGTGAATGGATTAAATGCTCCAACCAAAAGACACAGGCTTGCTGAATGGATACAAAAACAATACCCATATATATGCTGTCTACAACAGACCCACCTACGGACACATACACACTGAAAGTAATGGGACAGAAAAAGATAATACATGCAAATGGAAATCAAAAGAAAGCTGGAGTAGCTATACTCATATCAGATAAAATAGACCTTAAAATAAAGAATGTTACAAGAGACAAGAAAGGACACTACATAATCATCAAGGGATCAATCCAAGAAGAAGATATAACAATTATAAATATATATGCACCCAACATAGGAGCACCTCAATACATAAGGCAACTGCTAACAGCTATAAAAGATAAAATCGACAGTAACACAATACTGGGGGAGTTTAACACCTCACTTAAACCAATGGACAAATTATCCAAAATGAAAATAAATAAGGAAACAGAAGCTTTAAATGACACAACAGACCAGATAGATTTAATTGACATTTATAGGACATTCCATCCCAAAACAGAAGATTACACTTTCTTCTCAAGTGCGCACAGAACATTCTCCAGGATAGATCATATCTTGGGTCACAAATCAAGCCTCAGTAAAGTTAAGAAAATTGAAATCATATCAAGCATCTTTTCTGACCACAATGCTACGAGATTAGAAATGAATTACAGAGAAAAAAACGTAAAAACACAAACACATGGAGGCTAAACAATAGGTTACTGGGCTTCCCTGGAGGCGCAGTGGTTGAGAGTCCACCTGCCGACTCAGGGGACACGGGTTCGTGCTCCGGTCCGGGAAGATACCACATGTCACAGAGCGGCTAGGCCTGTGAGCCATGGCTGCTTAGCCTGCGTGTCCAGAGCCTGCGCTCCGCAATGGGAGAGGCCGCAGCGGTGAGAGGCTCATGGACCGCAAAAAAAAAATGAAAATGACTATACTACCCAAAGCAATCTACACATTCAATGCAATCCCTATCAAATTACCAATGGCATTTTTTATGGAACTAGAACAAAAAAATCTTACAATTTGTATGGAGACACAGAAGACCCTAAATAGCAAAGCAGTCTTGAGGGAAAAAAACGGAGCTGGAGAAATCAGACTCCCTGACTTCAGACTATACTACAAAGCTACAGTAATCAAGACAATATGGTACTAGCACAAAAAG
>NW_020175186.1:1389889-1392632 GCF_003031525.2 Neophocaena asiaeorientalis asiaeorientalis | reverse complement strand
TGGATGGATCTAGAGACTGTCATACAGAGTGAAGTAAGTCAGAAAGAGAAAAACAAATATCGTATATTAATGCATGTATGTGGAACCTAGAAAAATGGTACAGATGAACCAGTTTGCAGGGCAGAAGCTGAGACACAGATGTAGAGAACAAACGTATGGACACCAAGGGAGGAAAAGCGCGGTGGGGTGGGGATGGTGGTGTGCTGAACTAGGCAATTGGGATTGACGTGTATACACTGATGTGTATAAAATTGATGACTAATAAGAACCTGCAGTATAAAAAAACAAACAAAAAAACAACTAATACTAAACTTTCTTTGGGTTATTTGTATGGAAACATGTTAATATAAATGTTTCAGCCATTACATGAAATTTCTAAAAATCTTATATGTTCTGATATAATGTTATAAGTCATAATTCTAGTTATTACTTTAAAATGTATATCTCAGAAATAACTAAATTTCCTTGTCAATTGCATTATTATGAACTTTCATCAAATCTTTAACCGTGGTCATTTTTAAGTCTTTTGTCATTTACAGACAGTTCTGGGTGTACTCTGATGCTTTTGCAAACATGTTCCTATAAAAGGGTTTCATCTTCAAGGAATTCGTGGAAAAGACTCTGACAAGTAGAGATTTCTGGTGACTGACTATACTGCTGAACTGAATGAATAAGCATTTTCAGAACTCTAATGGAAAACTGATGATTTCATAAAAGTGCTAACAAAAGATCAAGATGAAAAAAATTAATTACATGGGACTGAGTGAACTGATGAGGATGATTATAATTTTTGTGACTTTCTGTTTGAATAAAAAAAAAATCCCACAAGGACTCAGAGGCAAAAAATACACAAATCAATTTTCACTGCAAGTAAAGGAGCTGTTACGGTGGAGGATTCCTGGACTGAATGTCAATATTCTGACATGGTATGAGTGTGTTTCGTGTTTGGTAATTGCAATCGTTGTTGCTTTTGTTGTGGTCATCCATTTACAATGCTTGGTGTCAGTCTATTTATCTCTTGTAAAAATAAAATACAGTGTGTGTGTGTGTGTGTGTGTGAAAAAAAAAAGAATTAGTTAATGAATAATGGTATACTCATAAAATGGAATGTTACCAGTCAAAACCAGCAGAATATGTATGGTATAATCTCATTTTTGTTTTAAAAGAAACACATTTGTATACATTTGGTTATCTGACAAGTGGTTCTACAAGGCTATATACCAAACTGTTAATAATGATTAGGGTGAATGGAGATGTCATGTACTTAACATTTTTTTACCATGAGCATATATAGCTTTTATAACAAAAAAATTTTTTGAGTTACAAACACATACAAAAGCTGAGGGAATTTAGAAATAAAACCCACATACTTATTCCTCAGTTTTAATTGTTTTGAACATATTGCCACACTTGCTTTGACAGGTTTTTTGCTTTTTGTTTAAGAAAAAAAAAATTGTGTTCATTTGTATCATATCTACTAGTTTGTAACTTCTTAAGGTCAGGACTCAATACATGAATATATTTTCAATGTAAAATATTTTAAAATACAGATAAAAGTGAAAAAAAAAACCCAAAAAACAACAAACTGAGGCTCAGCAGAGCCTCAGATCAAGATCGCGCAGAGAGTGTGCAGTGAAGCTGAGAATGGAATGTGAGTCTGTCTGACCCCAGAACCTCGAGGCTCCACCACCAAGCCTACAGCCTGTCTGTGGGAGATGCTCAGCACACACTAAGCCCCTCCCATGCCCATTCCCCCTCTCAGCTCCTTCTGCCCACCCCTTCACGGCCCGCTTTCTCTCAGGAAGTTTCCCTGTTGACTTACCCACGTGACCTCTCCCTTCTCTGAGTTCCCACACTTCCACAACAGAGCATGGCCACGTGGTACCTTTCTTCATGCCCTCTTCCATGGCCCCTCTTCGGTTCAAGTGAGCCTCGCCTCCATCATAAGACTGAAAGTTCTTTGAGGCCAGGAACTGGTCAGGTCTTCTGCTGCTCTGCACAGAGCTAAGGCAGAATCACCCAGTACTTACCCACTTGCCCTCAGACTGCCCCATCCAGGGACAAGACGCTGATCCCAGCGATAAGAGGCCCATCTGATTCACCCGCAGATCTGAGAATCCACAGATCCGCATGAGAAGCAAGATATTTCGTGGATGCTTTTGACAACATTGGATGTCAGGTCTCTCCTTTTAACTTACTCTCAGTTCTATGCTGTTTCTCAAGGACAATCTTTTCATCCAGGGTGTAAGGGAGCAAGCTCTTTGACACCAAAGGAAATGGAAATTGCTACAAAAATTCCTGGAAAGCAAGTCAGCCATGAATGTCACAAGTAGTTTTTTTGTTTTGTTTAAGTTCATAGTTTTAATCCACTTCTAGAAATCTTTCCTAAAGAAATGATCAGAAATTCCAACTAAGATTTATGTTCAAAGATGCTTATTAAAATAGTATTTATTATTTTGAAAAGACTGAAAACAGCCTAAATGTCTAACAATAGGTGATGGGTTAGTTAAATAATGGTACACTCACAAAGTGTTATGCCGTATTGGTTAGATAAGTTATGGTTCTTCTAAAAAATTATCCCTGGACTATTAAAAATATTAATTCTGAAGAAAATGTCTTATCATGGGAGCATGTGGATACTATTAAAAAATCAAGTTACCGTATTGTATATACAATATGATCCCAGTTTGGACTGTAGATAGAAGGGGGAGAGAGAGACAAAGAGAGAGATAGAGAAGGAGAG